>NC_137145.1:23285661-23885661 GCF_949319135.1 Squalius cephalus
TCTGTCCCTCCCGTCCCGCCCTGGTCCGTCCCTCCCCGTCCCGCCCTGGTCCGTCCCTACCGTCCCTAGTGGAGCGTCTGGTAGCCGCTCCTTAAGGAGGGGGTAATGTCCACATGCCTGTCCTGTCTTGTGTAGCACATGTGGTGTTTGTGTTCCTGTCTCTGTTTTGACCCCACCCTCCTTATCTCATTATTGGTTTCATTTGTCCCACCTGTTGTTCCCTCATCACCTGCCTGATTTGTCCCTTTTATAAGTTCCTTTTGTGTTTGCAGTCTTTGTCGGATTGTTGTCTTGTTTACGTCTCCCGCTCTCCTGTGAAACCCCGGTATGTGTTGTTTTTGAAGTTGTTGTTTTTGTTTGATATCATGTTTTCCCCCTTGTGGGTTTTTGTTTAATTTTATGTTTCTTTTATTTAATAAATCATTCTTTCTGCACTTGAGTCCTCTCCCTTAGTTTTCCTTTAGTTAACGTGACAGAAACATTTGCATCAAGACTACAAAATGTAATGTTTCCAATATTGACATTCTGACTGGCCTGTACTTAATGAAATAGCAATATTATCAAACTTGAAAATATTTTAATTATTAGTGACCCTGAACTTAGTGAATTAGTAAATGTAAAAAAAAACACGTTAAACATCTTTATTTAACATCTTTGGAACACATGCTAACTTTCATAGCCCTAAGAATACTTTTCTCAGTTTAAGTGGTACAACTTTGAAAAATACCCCTGGGTGTTCCTATTCTGATGCCTGCTCTCCGATAGGTTGATTTGGTGAGTTGACTGAGGACTCACAAAGACTTCATTC
Organism: Squalius cephalus; assembly: GCF_949319135.1. NCBI lineage: Eukaryota > Metazoa > Chordata > Actinopteri > Cypriniformes > Leuciscidae > Squalius > Squalius cephalus. Next base: position 23,286,470 of record NC_137145.1, read on the forward strand.
AGCTCCTTTCTTTATTTAGTCTATAAGAGCATTTATTAAGTAAGGAGCATTATGATTGTTATTTTCTTCAGAATTAATTACATTAAAATTAACACTAATTCCCTGTCATTTTTTGGGTGTAAAAACTGAACAGCTGATCAGTGTAGATGCATATTACAAATGTGCAGTCAGAATATAGACAAAAGTAAGCTATTCCATTCTCCGAATTGCTCTTAAAATTAAGCAGACACTGATTGGACAAAAGGTGGCAAATGTAACACATTTTCATGTTCTCATTTTCAGGAAACAACATTAAAAAATAATAATACAACATTAAGAAACTCACTCTACACACAGTGCTGCAGATCAACAAGAAAAGTGTGACAGATGTACCTGTCCAGTCCCTTCCAGATCTGCCATGTCAGACTCCCTGTCAGATCCAAGTGGATTTGTGGAAGAAAGGATTGTTCTCTCAGACCTACCGTTAGTGTCTTTTGTGAGACTTGGTAGGTGCAACATTTCCAAATCAGAAATTCTGAATAAACTGCTCAGCAATTCACAGCAGTACACTGATACCTTCATGCCTTGAGCCGACACTGGAGGGGACTCAGGGGCTTGAGCAGACACTGGAGGGAACTTAGGGGCTGGAGCCGACACTGGAGGGGACTCAGGGGCTGGAACCAACACTGGAGGGGACTTAGGGGCTGGAGCCCACACTGGAGGGGACTCAGGGGCTGGAACCGACACTGGAGGGGACTCAGGGGCTGGAACCAACACTGGAGGGGACTCAGGCAAGCAACAATCGCTCGAGTGGGTGTAAATAAAAATCGCTCGATGCCATTGCTGCTTCTGCAAACCGCTGATCAATGCTTCAAACCAACAAGTTTGTTGACACATTTCCTGCCTGGAGTTTTTGCATCGCTCTGCAAAGTACACCCGGATCATTGGTCTGATTGGTTTGAAGGACTATCCAATTGCGTATAGAGTCATTTGAACTATGCCCGTTGATCACACCTCTTGTGCAGTAGAAAATACAGAGCAGACTCCCCAGGCTAATGTTCAATCTTAAAGGGATACTCCACTTTTTTTGGAAATAGGCCTTATTCGCAAACACCGGAAGTAGCTAACCGCGGCCATATTGTTGACATGACATCTGTCCTGCCCCTAGCCGCACGCAGATTTGAGTTGAGGGGAGCAGCTTCATCTCGTCGGTATCAAGAGAAGATAAGCTTGATTGGTGTGGACCCATATCAAATAGACCCAATAGCCTTAAGTAAAGATTCGTCCTTATTGCCAGCCATAACTTATCCGGATATTTATTCAGAGCTGCCAACTCTCACGCATTCACCGTGAAGCACACGCAATTGACACTTTTCACACGCTCTCACGCCACACATCCATTTTCTCACGCACAGAAAAATCGCGAAGCAAAGAGGACACGGAGACCGACAGACTAGACAGAGCAGTTACTTATGATATAAAAAAATCTCAGCTCTCAGGTTCTGTCACTTTTATTACGAAATTCAAACAATAAATACCGTTTTGGTGCTTGTAAATGTGACGCGACATATAGCGGCACGTGAACCGATCATCTCTAACGTTAGCTAGTAAATAAACACGAATGAACAATGTTGAAAGATACAGTACAACTTACCGAAATGTATATTCCTCATACATAATATCGACCAATCAATCAAACAAACAAAGGGGTCAATAAAACAGCTGGAGAACAATTATGTCACATAACATTTACCTCAGGAAAGCCATTTGATGACCATAATATATAGGCTATATCACGTTAGTTGGCTAGAAAAAAAGAGCTATAGAGAGTATTTTGCTAAATATGTGTACTATATTACATATTTATATTTTTACTTATATCATTAAAGTTATTATAATAAAAAAAACGCATTATAATCTCTCTCTGTATGTTTACAGCATTAGGTGAGTTGTTTTTTTCTTGAGAAAAATTAATGCCTATCTTGTGTAGCCTACCTAATATTTATCCAAATGAGTCAATATTAAATCAAGCCACAAGTCTCTCCTGCGCTGACTCAACTCCTCTGTCTCCTTCCCTTCACGTTTTCTGACAGTCGGTATCACATAAAAACTAACTTCTTCTTGCTGTTGTTAGAACAGCCGTGTATTACACAACACACCATCGCGCTGTTTAAAAAAAAAAAAAAAATACAGCGATAATACCATGGATAATACCGACCCTGCCTCGCTTGTCAATTGACAGACTGACAGTTGCCGTGGGTTATGTCAACAACATGGCCGCCGCGAACATTGATGACGTAGATCGAATAAGAACTATAGGCTCATTTTACAACTCCCCCAGAGTTAAACAGTTGAGTTTTACCGTTTTCGAATCCATTCAGCCGAACTCCGGGTCTGGCGGTAGCCTACCACTTTTAGCATAGCTTAGATCATTAATCAGACAAGACCATTAGCATCTCTCTCAAAAAAATGACCAAAGAGTTTCGATATTTTTCCTATTTAAAACTTGACCCTTCTGTAGTTACATCGTGTACTAAGACCGACGGAAAATGAAAAGTTGCAATTTTCTAGGCTGATATGGCTAGGAACTAGTGGGCCGTTATCGGCGTTAACGTGCTGCGTTAACGTGAGACTCTTATCGGGCGATAAAAAAAATATCGCCGTTAATCTATTCTCAAAGTTGGGTTGGGAGCTGGGTCTATACTAGGCAAGCTATGATGACTTTTACCTTGATATTTTAGCGCGGATGTATACCTAGCCGTATATGTATGCCTACTGTGAAATTATTACCTCATCAAACGTACGTGCTAACATGGATGCAGCTATGAAGCCGCCGGGTTTGCTTCAGGGAAAATTTATTTCTGAGATTCTCAGATCGGATAGCTATCTGATTTATCAAAACGATTCATTTACACCTGGTCACATAAATGTGTTTTTGCGCACGTCACCGAAAGCAACAGATATGAGCTGCATTTTATTGATCATCAGCTAAAATTTCTAAATCAAAGACCGCAATAAGAGAGAGCGGCAACATCCCTGCAAGATCATTTCTTTTCTTTACTTTTAATGATGATGAATGTGTGTTAAGCGTCTGTGACTTACTTTCACTTTGATTTGCGTTAGTTTGCACGTTGGCTTAACAGATGCTCAGCTTCTCATCTGCGGTGATGCGTGTTGCAGTAGCGTCGTCTATCTGGCTATAACATTACATAGCCTATTACACGCTCTCACATCTCACTCAATTTACATATGTGGTTTCAACAACCAGATGCAAACACTTGTCCAGTTTCGTCTGGAATGCGGCCCAGATCTCCTCCTGAAGTGGTTTGAGCCATCGGATTCAAATCCGTCTCGAATGCGTTTCGGAGGGCATTTACACCTGGTCTTTTCACGATCGGATAGATCCGATCTGAGAAAACGCATGAAGTGGCCAGGTGTATGTGACAGGTTAAAGAAAATACTTACTGTACTGTTATGGGTTAAAAGGTTTTAGTAAATTAATAGGATGTGTGAGTATCTTAAAATATTTAAGGTTAAAAAGCTCATGCGTTCAGCACTAGTAATAAGGATTTATACAATTCATATAATTGTGTTAAAAAGTTAAAATCTGACATGTGTACAAAGGGTAACAATTATAAAAGGAATATGTAAACGTTATATTGATTACTTCATTTTGTAGTGCCTAATTTACGGGTAAAAAGTGTTAATGTGATCGCCAAAGTGATCTTAATCTATGCGCCCGTGATTGATTGCTTTTGTCTTCCAACCCTTTTCTCTGGGGAAATCGCGGTCTTTTCCTCATAACACTAAAGTTTTCAGTGAGGAAACACCCATATCACTCTTGTGATTATTTCTCCCCTTTTTCAGGTACGTTGTAGATATAAAACTGAGTTGAGTAAATGTAATACTGAGTTCACATGTCAAGAGTGTTGAAGGTGTGTTTTAGTAACATTTTGAGTAAATGAGAGTTAAATTTGCAGAGTTTAAAATGTGCGTGTGTGAGCGGAGCTCCCGCTCGGTTACAGAGAAAAATAGCTTTGTAACGAGAGCAGCCGCCATTTTATGTCAATTGTGAATCAACAGATACGCAGTTAAAGGGGGGGGTGAAATGCTATTTCATGCATACTGAGTTTTTTACACTGTTAAAGAGTTGGATTCCCATGCTAAACATGGACAAAGTTTCAAAAATTAAATTGTACGTTTGAAGGAGTATTTCTGTTCCAAAAATGCACCTTCCGGTTTGTCACAAGTTTCTGAAAGTTTTTTTCGAGTATGGGCATGTGTGACGTCAGATGTAGCAGAATTTCCTTATACGGGTCCTAAGGGCACTTCTCCGGGGCGTGCGCGCACCCGTAGACCAGAGAGAGAAGAGAGCGAAAGCAGTACGCCCATCAAAGCGCTGTGCTCGGCTTTAGGGAAGTCAATGTCACCAAAGAAGTGGGTTTTTGGTTGCCAGGGCAAGACAACCCTGCACAGATTCCCAAAGAACCCAGCGTTAAGGGACCAGTGGATGGAGTTTGTTTTTCCAGAGCATCAACGGAGGTTGTGCAAGACTGTTTGTTCCCTGCATTTCGACGATGATTGTTTTATAAACAAAGCCCAGATCGACGGATTTGCAGATCGTCTAATGCTTAAGGATCGAGCAGTCACAATGATAAAGGTTCGCGGTCGTGCGTTGGAACGGTTGGAACCGGGCGGTGTTGTTAGCTCGGCGCGTTAGCACAGCTTTAGCTCCGCCCACACGGCCCGCCTTCAGCCGCTCGTTTTTTTCCGGAAAGACTCGGTACAGCCTATCTTTCTTTTATAAATATAATAAAACTAAAGACTTTTTTGAGATATGAAGGATGCAATACTACTCTATAGGTACTCAAGATTAACAGGAGATTGAGTGAAAATGAGCATTTCACCCCCCCTTTAATAATCTATATTGCTGTGTTAATCTATTTTGCTGTGTTATTTGTATAATGTCTTTCAAGCACTTTATTGATATGTTTGGTAAATGTAGTTATTGTTTATTGAGCTAAAGCTACTTTGTGCTTGATTGACAGCTAAAGTTATATTGACAAAATGAGTATATGTTCCAGTGAATTATAGAGTATGCTTTTAGGAACTGCACACTCACACTACACGCCTTAGCAGAGCGTGCAGCGCATATTTTTTTCGGCGCCCATGTTAACAGATTAGAGCATTCACACCGCACGCAGAGGCGGCGCGGCAGCGCGTAGCAGGAACAGAGCAGAAGCAGCAGTGCTGCGATCGTTTCGGCGCCGAGTCTATTTTTGCTGCGCCGCTTACGCTGAATTAAAGTGACAATGCATTGATCATGGCCAAAATACACTGCAGTTTTATCCAAAAAGTGCATTGATGATATCTATTGTGTTTTAAACAGTCGATCAAATGACCAACAGCAATTTCAAAAGAAAACAAATGTCCAAAAACAAACTTGTTGCCAGAACAATAAAAACAAAGATGAACCAAAATTTATATGAAATTATTAAAGGGGGGGTGAAATGCTCATTTTCACTCAATCTCCTGTTAATCTTGAGTACCTATAGAGTAGTATTGCATCCTTCATATCTCCAAAAAGTCTTTAGTTTTATTATATTTATAACAGAAAAGATAGGCTGTACCGAGTCTTTCCGGAAAAAAACGAGCGTCTGGAGGCGAGTCGTGTGGGCGAAGCCAGAGCCATAGAGAGAATCCGTCGATCTGGGCTTTGTTTATAAAACATTCATCGTCGAAATGCAGGGAACAAACAGCATCCACTGTTCCTAACGCTGGGTTCTTTGGTAAGCTTTCCCTCACATCCAAAAACACACTTTGGAGACACTATGCAGCGCTGCCGATGATTTCCTGTTGAAGCGCGTTGAGGTGCGCGGTCTCGCTCTCCTCTGGTCGACGTGTGCGCGGCCGCGCTTTTCCGGGAGAAATGCTCATATAAGGAGTTCCACTCTGGTCTACGTCATTAGATCCACGGTCGAAAAAAAAACAGCCGAAACTTGTACCAACCCGGAAGTAAGATTTTCGGCACAGAAATTCTCCGTTATTCGTCCAAAATATTTTTAAAAAACTTTGGCCATGTTAAGCATGAGAATCCATCTCTTTAACACTGTAAACAACTCTGAATACATGAAACACCATTGTACCCCCCCTTTAATAAAATAAGCTTCTTGACAAGTCTTTTCTCTTAAATGTATTTGAAAACGAAATAAAGCAATGCCAACTTATCCATTATAGAGTACTCTGTCTGTACACAACCCGCGTTTCAGCCGTGCGTGACAAACGCTGCCAGTGTGAAAGCAAAACGCGCGTGTCCTGCTCCTGCTCACCATACGCACTGCTCCTGCGCTGCTTACGCTCTGCTAACGCGTGCAGTGTGAAACCGCCGTAACTCTGTGCCACCACATAATAATAATAATAATAATAATAATAATTCATTTTATTTGTGGGCGCCTTTCAGGACACTCAAGGACACCTTACAATAATAAAATACATGATCAAACCAGAGGAAAAACAACAACACAATAAACAGTAAATACATAAAATCAATAGCCTACCCACTCACATTACTAAAATCAATTTGGATAGGCTAATCTAAAAAAATGAGTTTTAAGACGTGATTTAAAAGTTGAGAGACTAAGACTATTGCGTATATCTTGTGGTAGAGTATTCCAAATCGCCGGAGCTATACAACTAAAAGCTCGACTTCCCATCGTAGTCAAACGCACAGATGGTACTACAAGAGTCACAGAAGCAGAAGACCTGAGGGATCGAGTAGGTAAATACACATGCAGAAGTTCACTCAGATATGAAGGTGCTAGATCATGAAGAGCCTTATAAGTAAAAAGCAAAATCTTGAATTGGATACGGTATTTGATCGGAAGCCAGTGAAGATGCTCCAATACCGGAGTTATATACATAACTATAGATGTGTTAAAAAATAATGAGAATATATATACATATATATCCGAGTCCTGATCGGGAGGTAACGTCCGATTCCGATCGATTCTGAAACCACGTGATCGGGCCCGATTTCCGATCACGTGATCGGATCGGGACATCCCTAGTTAGTTCACCAAAAAATTCTGTCAGTAATTACTCACCCTCATGTTATTCCAACCCCGTAAGACTCCTGTTCATTTTCAGAACACAAATTAAGATATTTTTTATGAAATATGAGAGCTGGCTCACTCCTCCATATAGACTAGGTCGATTTTCAGATAATGTGACACCCTTGGGCATTTTTTAGTAAAAGTTGGCGAAGTTGAACTGTTGCTCTGTCTTCGTCAACAACAAGCGCTTTTGCACCACCTGCTGGTGAGGTTGACTAACAGCAGATGGAGAGTATCTCGGTAATCTACTGCTTTTCCTGCAGTTCCGTTGAATTTACTGTCGAATTTGAACCACTGAATTTGTGGAAGCGAATTTGCAAAGCGAAATAAAATGGACCGAAAATTGCCTGTTGAATATTATAGGTTGTATTTTTAAACAGTTTGAATATTTTGGAAGTGAAATATGAAAGGTGAATATGGATTATTGAATTTTTAATAATGAAAATGTGTTTGAAATGTTTTTAATTGAAATATTCACAGCTTAAATATTCAACCATGTTGAATTTCAGCCCATAAAAATGCAAGCCCTAAAAATACAATGCATTAAAATGCAAGCATGGTTAATGCAATGCCTATTTTTTTTTCAAGTAGTGCAATTCAACAGGCTTTTTGTTTCAAAAACATTTGACATTATTTTACTTCCATATAGCGGATGATAAGCTCATCTCTTCCTATTGCGCGGCCGCGCGTCGTCTCTGCGAACGCTGCGATAGCTGCAACATATACTTTGAGCGTGGAGGGGGACCTGCCCTTGTCCAACAGCTCTTGTAGGAAGGAGAGCACCCGTGGGACCCCACATGTACGTGGATCCAGGCACTTAGTAGCGCACCATTCGGAGAACACCGACCATTTAGACGCATAGAGCCTTCTTGTGGCAGGGGCTCTAGACTGCGTGATCGTGTTTATGACTCCTTCTGGCAGATCAACGGGTATCCGTTGATTAACCACGCATGCAGAGACCAGCGCTCTGGATGGGGATGCCAGATTGATCCACCGGCTTGAGAGAGGAGATCCTTTCTCAGCGGGATCGGCCATGGGGCTAAGTACGACAGCCTCACTAGTTCTGGGTACCAGATTTGGTTCTCCCACCGCAGGGCTATTTAGGAGCACTGGGTGGTGCGTTTCCTTGATCCTCTTGATGACCTGTGGTAACAGGGAGATCGGAGGGAAAGCATACAGCGGGAGGCTGGGCCAGGTCTGGGCCAGCGTGTCCTCACTTTTCGAGAATAACATCGGGCAGTGGGCGTTGTCTTTTGACGCAAAGAGGTCGACTTTCGCCCTGCCGAATAGGCGCCAGAGTGACTGGACTGTCTGAGGGTGCAGAGACCATTCTCCCGGGGGAATGTTGTCTCTGGTCAGTCTGTCTGGGCCGACGTTCAGGTGGCCCGGCACGTGCGCAGCTCTCAGCGAGCGCAACGAGTGATGAGCCCACACGAGAAGGCGTTCTGTCAGCTTGCAGAGGTTACTGGATCTGACACCGCCCTGTCTGTTCACATAGGACACCACGGACATGTTGTCCGAACGGACTAGCACGTGGTGATCCCGTATGAGTGGGAGGAAGCGCTTGAGCGCGTTCTCGACCGCTATCATCTCCAAACAGTTTATGTGGAGGCATTTCTCCTGGTCTGACCACAGGCCAAAGACCGGTTTGCCCTCGAAAAGAGCGCCCCAACCTAAGTTGGATGCGTCCGTCGAGATAACTTTGCGGTGCGAGACGGCTCCCATTGTCACTCCCCGCTGGTACCAGTCGGCCGCTAACCAGGGCTTCAGTGCTGAAACGCAGCTCTGAGTCACTCTGATTCAAATGCTGCCGGTGGCCCAGGCTCTGTGAGGCACTCGGGCGTTCAACCAGCGTTGCAACGGGCGCATATGCAGTAGACCCAGCTGAAGCACTGCTGCAGCTGAAGCCATACATCCCAGCATCCTCTGAAATGTCTTGAGAGGTGCGGTGCTGCCCGACTGGAAAGACGCGGCCTGGTGTCGGATACAGCGCGCGCACTGTGTCGACAGGCGGGCCGTCATTGCCACAGAGTTCAGTTCCATACCCAGGAAGGAGGTTGACTGACTGGGCACTAATGAGCTCTTGGTCCAGTTGACCGTGAGACCCAGGCTTTCCAGGTGGCTGAGAAGCACTGTTCTGTGAGCGATAAGCTCTTCCTCTGACTGTGCTAGAATGAGCCAATCGTCCAGATAGTTCAGAATTCGCATTCCCTGACCCCTCGGGGGAGCGAGAGCCGTGTCCATGCATTTCGTGAATGTACGGGGTGCTAAAGACAGGCCGAACGGCAGGACGGTGTATTGATATACCTGACCGTCGAAGGCGAATCTCAAGAATGGCCTGTGACAGGGTATTATCTGGATCTGAAAGTAAGCATCCTTCAGATCGAGGGAAATAAAACCGTCTCTCGGGCGAATCTGCGCGAGGATCTGCCTGGTTGTGAGCATTTTGAACAGTCTTCTCATAAGAGCTTTGTTCAAATGTCTCAGATCTAAAATTGGTCTGAGAGCTCCATCCTTCTTTGGAACGAGGAAATAACGGCTGTAAAAGCCTGACTCGCTCAGAGAAGGGGAAACCGGTTCTATAGCCCCTTTGCACAGAAGTGTCGCTATTTCTGCTCGAAGTAGATGTGCTACTTCCCCATTCACTCTCATCTCGGTTCGCGCTCGAAAGCGCGGGGGGCAGCGAGCGAACTGCAGAGTATAGCCATTTTTTTACTGTGCTCAGCACCCATTCTGACGCGCCTGGAATAGCTTCCCACGCTTTTGTGTGTGCCGCCAGGGGCAGAATGGCCTCCGGGCTCTGATTGCCGCGTGCCACGGGCTCGAGAGCTAGATATGGAGGCGCGGGCGCAGCACGCGTGCTCTCGGTGCTTAGATACGGCGGATCGCACACAGCGATAGCTGGCCGTTTTACACACAGTGTCCCGGTGGCTTTGGACGGGGAACGTATAGTGTGAGGCGCGACGCCAGGGGCGAAATGTTCGTTAGCATGTGTGAGCGCTCGAGGGCAGGCACATGACTTACATTTAAAACATGACCAGTCGTAAGAGGCCGTGTGACAGAGCGGGCAGTGTTCACGGTGAGGTGGACACGTGACCTACTTTTAACACTCAAGCGGCTTCTGCCTGCTTTATGAGAGTGGGCTCTGTGAGAGACACGGGATTTATAGTGCTTGTGTGCAGGGGTGAACACGGAAACGTGGGCACATTCACTGCATTTGAAACACATACGGCGTGAGCCGTGCAACCAGACATTATGCTCATTTGAGATTTCTCTGTGTCGCCGTGAGAACGGTGATTACCCGCAGGCGAGCGGGTAGATATACCGGCTCGTTGGCTGCGAGGTGAACATCTGCAGTAGCCGTGGCAACGGGGACTGACAGAGCGTGAAGCTTTGACGGTGGTCCAGCCGCAGCGGGACTTAACAGTCTATTCTTCCCTCGTGTTTAGACGCTCATAAATACTCGAGCACCATGAGTAGGAGTGGTGCGAGAGGCGGGTTTGCTTTCAGTATGTAACTTTTTTAAATTTTTATCTGCCGCGAGAGCCGGGATCGAACTCGGCTCTCTAGCGCGAAAGCCTATGATTCTGCCACTGGACCACGGGGGAGAACACATTAGCTTTCGGTCAGCGCGAGCATATAAGAGAGAGCGTCTCTCTCTGCGATCATGTTTGTTTGCAGGCGTGCGTGTATAAAAACAGGCTCGTTTACTGCAATAGTAATATTTCCAGCCGCCTGAACTTAAGAGGGGACTGAGAAATGTGTGAGAATTGGCGGTTTGTCCAGCCACAGCGGGACTAAAACACTCTCTCCTCTTTTCGGCGGTGAGTGAGGCGCGCGCGTTGAACGTTGCTCGTGACCGTCCGCAATCTGCGCGGCCCAACAAGAGCCCTCATTGGGTGTGACGTCACGCAGGGCTCACTGGTAGGCTTAAGCAGTTGCCGCCGGGCAGCCAATGAGCACGCTTATACAGCTTGCCATGGTCTGCCGGCTGCCGCACTGCGTTGACAATGAATACAAAATTAAGGATAATTTTTGGCTTCAGATCTCGAAGAAAGAAGACTTTCCCGTAGCGTAAGCTAAACTTACGCAATACGAGAGAACCTCTCGTAAGAGAACCTTAGACACATTCATCTGAAGTGTGCAGCAAGGTTTGCAAATTTGCAAAGATTAATATAAATATTAATATAAAGGTTAATAAAACATTACACTCACTTCATCTGGAGGTTCAGCAGGAACTCGTTGGTACCGATCCGTTTTTTCTCGTTTGTAAAGCTTTTTTGTCGTTCGATTCGCGCAAACATGAAAGCATGGATGATCGTGGGGAATCCCCGTGAGGGAATCCCCGCGTCAATCCTTTGGGCATATCCCTTCAAAAACAAAACTCAGCCACTGCATCTTCAACGGTTCGGATTTAGGAACATCCAAATGACTGCTGTATTCCTTATGAAGAACACAATCGCAGACGCCATTCTGCTCATAGACAGCGCTCCAGTGAGGGTATCAACAATGACGCGCGGACCGCGGACTATGATGATTGACAGCTCACTCATGAGCGAGGGCGGGTCTGTGTTGAAACGGGTCTGTCAATCACCATTGTGGGAGGGGCGTCCGACCGTGTGACGTCACACGGTCTAACGGCTTGATTTAGAAGAGGGGAAAACATAAGAAGATTTTTAAAGCTACACTGTGTGATTTTTACCCCCATCTAGCGGTGAAATTGTATATGACTACCCAGTGAATATTAGTTTCTGTTCCTCTCAATTCCGAGGGCGTTTTAACTCCTACGGTGGCCGTATTATTCCAAGATTAACATGGCTTCCAGTTATCGACTTCGTCCATGACAATAATAAACAATAAGTCTAAAATGAATAAAACTACAGGACAGATGTCAGGAGGTAAACGTCACCCTTGGAATCGGCCATAGGCGTAGATTACGCGGGGGACGCGGGGGACGTGTCCCCCCCACTTTTTATAAAATGTAAATTCGTCCCCCGCACTTTTTCATAGGGCAAGTGTGTCCACGACAAGCTGAGGTTTTCACGGGTGTGTATAGCCTACATCGAGATTTAAAATCCAAAGAGTCAAGGATAGTCTATCTACATACGTGACTTTCACGTTTCCATGGTAATCAGTCACTCGCAGAGCCGGACAGTAACTGAGTACATTTACTTGAGTACAGTACTTAAGTACAATTTTGAGGGATCTGTACTTTGCTTGAGTATCATTTTTGGGGAGTACTCATGACTTTACTCAAGTACATTTGAAAGGCAAATACTGTACTCTTTACTCCACTACATTTCTATCCATAACTGTGAGTACCCGTTACTTCTTCTTCTAAAAAAATAAAAAAAATAAAAAAAAAAGGGAAAGGAAAAAAGAAACATCTCGGAAACCCTCTCAAATGTGATTGGATTGTGCAGGCGCAACTGATTGGGACAGCCTATCAGCAATCACCTTCAGCTTTCCGCCAAAGTCAACTCCATGGTCAGATTTAGATAAGAGACGAAACCATGGATGAAACAATGGATGAAGACGCAGCAGGTCCATCCCGGGAGCGATATTTTCTTTCCCAGGATGGTAGGGGAAGACTCCCTAATATTCATTAGGGAAGTCATCCCTGATTGGTCTTAACCCCAGTGACGGGTAGGTTTAGGGGCGGGGTTATGGAGGTCATAAGACCCCCAGTGACGGGTAGGTTTAGGGGTGGGGTTAGGGGTAGGTCATTAGACCAATCAGGGATGACTTCCCTAATGAATATTCATGAGTCTTCCCCTACCATCCTGGGAAAAAAAAATATCGCATCCCTGGAATGTGCCAAGCCGTGGCCCCACCTCGCCAGACTATTTCAATTTTCTGAACAAGTTAATGATAGTTTTTGCTTCAAGTGTTTGCTGTGTTTACCAATGTAAGCACTGTGGCAGTAGTAATGCAACATTTAGAAAATGTACTCTTGTACTCTTGATACTCAAGTACTTTTAAAAACAAGTACTTTAGTACTTTTACTTAAGTAGACATCTGACTGTAGTACTTTTACTTGTACTTGAGTAAAATTTAGCAAGGGGTATCTGTACTTTTACTCAAGTAATGAAGCTGTGTACTCTGTCCGCCTCTGGTCACTCGTGCATCACGACACGCCCATGCTCACACCCGCGCCCAATCCATTTTTTAGCGCAATTTTCCACCGGACAAAATTGCGCTTGTTAATTCATGATTTCTGTTCTGTGCGTCTGTGCGCACCAATCTTGCACTTCTATCTACTCCTCAACCAGACCACCTAGAGGCTTCGGGTTTTCGGCATTATGTTAAGGAAGGTCTAATCTCGGGAACGCACAAAAAAAATCCAGGAAAAGATTTACTATCTCTTAGTGTTGTGATCCCATGAGGTGAGAAAATTGCGCTAAAACACTCACCGAGTTTTTATTACTTGTTTCATAGAGGTCGCAATGAGTTCAAAACGGCAAAAAACTCTTCAATCCTTTTTCACGAAAAAGTCAAGCACTGTAAGTAAGTTGTCATGTGGTATCCGAATTGTTTTGCACAATGATGAATAACTCTGGCTGTTTCTCTTGTTGAGTAATTAACAAGTTTTGTTGTAAATTGAAAATATTCACTACCCGCACAAACGTGCACTTATTTTCAATCTTTTTTTATTCGTAATGTCTATTATTTTCACAGATGTTATCAAAGCCCTTCAAATTAGAATGAACATGGTGATTGTGAGTTTGTATTTTCATGCATTAACAGCCTGCTTGAATCAGGCAGCGTTGTAACATGTGTACATGATGACAAACTTTAAATTCTCTTGGAAAAGCCTAACCAGAAAGTTTTAAAAGCTTGAAGTTTGAAGGTTTTCAATTGGAAAGTTTTAGTTTAGTAAGACAGATAGATAGATAGATAGATAGATAGATAGATAGATAGATAGATATTAGGGAATAATAAATAATAATAAATAGGGAATCACAGATAATGCAAGGATGATTCTGATTTAATTTCATTTAATGTTAAGTGGCGATTGATAGCCTATAGTTGATAATACACTGACGGTAACAAAGTTTCGCTGTTTCAATTTGAAATGAAAGATGGAGGATAGGCTACATTTAATAAAATTAAGGAAAAAATGCCCTTTATAAAGGTAAAAAAAACGTATTCTGATAAGAGTGTTTTCCAACAGTGATGTAATGAAACATTGACAATTTAAGTTTGAAGGGAGCCTCTGTTTAGTCTATAGGAAATGTAATTTTGCCAAAAGAAGAACTTTTATTTTAAATAAATGTTCATTTTAAATCAGCCTACTTCAGTGTGATATTTTACCATATTATCATGCTTAACACTGAGAATTTGAATAATTGTAATGTGATGATCAAATATCATAGGTTTGGGTGGTTGGCGGGTGGATTATTTATTTTTAACAGCAGATTCGGGTGACTCAAAGTGCACCAGATTAATGAATTTATCTTTAAAATGTAAAAAGAATCTTACAGGGGGGCATGCCCCCGGACCCCCCTAGAAGTACCGAGCTCCACCCACAAACACAGTAGGCTATATGATGGTCTACGATACATACAAATTTAATTATCTTATTATTAAAATTAGGGCTGTCAAAAGATTAATCGCGATTAATTGCATCCAAAATAAAAGTTTGTGTTTACATAATATATGTGTGTGTACTGTGTATAATTATTTTGTATATATCAATACACACACACATGCTTGTATATATTTAAGAAAAATGTGTAATTTATATATAAAAAAATTACATTTATATATAATATAAATTATATATACATATATACAGTATATGTATGCAAATATTTCTTAAATATATACATGCATGTGTGTGTATTTATATATATACAAAATAATTATACACAGTACACACACATATATTATGTAAACACAAACTTTTATTTTGGATGCGATTAATCGCGATTAATCTTTTGACAGCCCTAATTAAAATACATGATCAGGATTTTACCACCTCCGCCTAGTTTTGAGCCAGGAAAAACCCTGCATGTGCAATATAAAGTACTGAACATCTTTCTTTCTTTCTTTCTTTCTGTTTTATTGCTTTAAAAATATATAGCATATTAAGCCAATTAAGCAAAAATCTGTCAACAAAAGTTGGAAAAAAACTGGTATTACACTTGACATTCTGTCCCCCTCACTTTTGAAATGATGGCTACGCCCCTGGAATCGGCTATCCCAGCATAATCAGATTAGGCTAACGTTACAATGTGTACAAAGTAAAAGCAAATAAAAATAACTAAAATTTACAGTGTCCTTTTTTTAATATAGCTTAAAAAATTGCGCCTTTAAAACTATTCATCACCTGTGATCCGTCGCAGCACAGATTTATGTTACAAGGTAAACAATACTTTTTCACCATTGATGCGAGGATTAAGTTATACTAGAGGTCGTTCTGGCATTATGCACAACCATATGGTTAGACAAGCAACTATAAAACTTCGAATTTACACAAATAGGCTGAATTACCTGTCGAGAAGAAAGCAGGCAACTTCGGCGTCCGTTTTAAAATCTTTGCTCCTCATGAGCTCTTTCCATCTTGGAAAAGTTACTCCAATATTGACTTTGGTCTTGCTGATTTGTCTGTCGCGTTGACGTTTTAATTCTCTCTTTCAAATGTGAGTACGCACACACACACACACACTATCTTTCAAATCTGCCGGCACTCGCGAGCTCGCGAGTAATCTCCCCCTCGCATTCGTCATGGTGTTACTGAGTAAAAAACGCAAAAGGCGAAGCTTGAATTTACAGGCATGTCCCTCTTTGGCTAATGTAGTTTCAAGATGGAGGGGCAACATGGCGACCAGCATTCGAACCCCTCACCCGTATGTACTTTCAATGGCAGATTATAAACTTAAGAGAATACTTTATTACTTGAAAGAAGTAAATATACATTAATGAGCACATCTATTTTTGAAAGAACTAAGTGTTTTTTGCTAAGAATTAACTAAAAAAGTTACACAGTGTAGCTTTAAAAAAACACTGGATGGATTTTTATCATTTTATGATGGTTGTGTACAGGCACTGCCAACACACACTTCAGTACAATCAACTTGTAAATGTGCATGTACCATTATATGACCCCTTTAACAACATTTTCAAACTTGACAGGTTTTTTGCTACGGGCACAAGTAAGTGCAGTCAATGTAAAGTTTGACGTTGTTTGGATTAGAAATGCAAAAGATATTGTTAAATATATCGGTAAAAGAAGGTAATTGTTTAAAAATAAACATTCCGGCATAAACACTCTGTCAGCTACACTGTTTACTTCTGAATATTGTATTTTATTCACAGCTTTTCTCGGAGTTCACTGTGTAGCCTGCTCCCTGAATCATGTAGTTAAATTTTCCTTGGTGCCTTCTTCCATTCATAAATAAAAATGTCACTGAACTTTTGCTGTGTAATTGTAACAATGAGCACTCAAACACACCAAAACAACAATTATTAAAAACACACACAAAAACTGATTTTGCACAGGCACTTTGCCATCATTTGTAGTAACCTATTCACACACTGTTTGCTCAAGCGTAGCGTTTTCTCTGAGTTCACTGTGTAGCCTGCTCCCTGAATCATCACGCTTACTCATTTGTGGATGTTAACTGAATCTGTAAGTCAGCTATGCTGTTTACTTCTGAATATTTTATTTAATTCTGGTGTGCTTAACGTTATCACTACTGTGTAATAGTAGCTTATGCTATTAACCAACAAAACATATCCTATTCAATGCGTTCACAATCTCTTTCACGGGCATCATTTGTAGTAGCCTATTCACAAACTGTTTTTACTCAAGCGTAGCGTTTTCTCTGAGTTCACTGTGTAGTCTGCTCCCTGCATCGTGTAGTTCAATTTTCCACATTTATTTTATGTCATTATTTCAGGATCAGTATTTGCTTTCTACCATACACAAATAAAAATGTCACTGAACTTTTGCTGTGTAATTGTAACAATGAGCAATCAAATACACCAAAACAACAATTACTAAAAACACTCAAAAAAACTGATTTTGCACAGGCATTTTGCATTAGTTAATATTAATTTATTAATAGGCTATATAGTGCTGGTTTATTGGGGTGGTGTTATAAACTACTGTGATGTTTAAAATGTTTATATGGATATATATAGTTATTATACAAATCTAGTGATTGTAAACTAATGTTAAGAAGCGCACATTTGTTAACGAGTGTACTTAACATTGAGAATGTTCAGCAAACAACATGTTCCCAGAGCGTTTTATGATAGCCTAAATATGTATAACATTCAGAAAATACTAATAACATTATAAGGACGTTCTGAGAATGTTGTTCTAAGAACGTTTTCTATCAACGTTATGAGAACTTTCATCCATCACAACATAACGTCATAAAGACGTTCCAAGAACCTTGTTCTAAGAACGTTTTCTATCAACGTTATGAGAACTTTCATCAATCACAAATAATGTCAAAAAGATGTTCCAAGAACCTTGTTCTAAGAACGTTTTCTATCAAAGTTATGAGAACGT
Source organism: Squalius cephalus (assembly GCF_949319135.1). NCBI lineage: Eukaryota > Metazoa > Chordata > Actinopteri > Cypriniformes > Leuciscidae > Squalius > Squalius cephalus. The sequence goes on from NC_137145.1 coordinate 23,304,086, forward strand.
TCATCAATCATAAATAACGTCATAAAGACGTTCCAAGAACCTTGTTCTAAGAACGTTTTCTATCAACGTTATGAGAACTTTAATCAATCACAAATAATGTCATAAAGACGTTCCAAGAACCTTCTTCTAAGAACGTTTTCTATCAACGTTATGAGAACATTCATCCATCCCAACATAACGTCATAAAGACGTTCCAAGAACCTTGTTCTAAGAACGTTTTCTATCAGCGTTATGAGAACGTTCATCAATCACAAATAACGTCATAAAGACGTTCCAAGAACCTTGTTCTAAGAACGTTTTCTATCAACGTTATGAGAACTTTAATCAATCACAAATAATGTCATAAAGACGTTCCAAGAACCTTCTTCTAAGAACGTTTTCTATCAACGTTATGAGAACATTCATCCATCCCAACATAACGTCATAAAGACGTTCCAAGAACCTTGTTCTAAGAACGTTTTCTATCAACCTTATGAGAACTTTCATCAATCACAAATAGCGTCAAAAAGATGTTCCAAGAACCTTGTTCTAAGAACGTTTTCTATCAACGTTATGAGAACATTCATCCATCCTAACATAACGTCATAAAGACATTCCAAGAACCTTGTTCTAAGAACGTTTTCTATCAACGTTATGAGAACGTTCATCAATCATAAATAACGTCATAAAGACGTTACAAAAACCTTGTTCTAAGAACGTTTTCTATCAACGTTATGAGAACGTTCATCAATCATAAATAACGTCATAAAGACGTTCCAAGAACCTTGTTCTAAGAACGTTTTCTATCAACGTTATGAGAACGTTCATCAATCATAAATAACGTCATAAAGACGTTCCAAGAACCTTGTTCTAAGAACGTTTTCTATCAACGTTATGAGAACGTTCATCAATCATAAATAACGTCATAAAGACGTTCCAAGAACCTTGTTCTAAGAATGTTTTCTATCAACGTTATGAGAACGTTCATCAATCATAAATAACGTCATAGACGTTCCAAGAACCTTGTTCTAAGAACGTTTTCTATCAACGTTATGAGAACATTCATCCATCCCAACATAACGTCATAGACGTTCCAAGAACCTTGTTCTAAGAACGTTTTTTATCAACGTTATGAGAACTTTCATCAATCACAAATAATGTCAAAAAGACGTTCCAAGAACCTTGTTCTAAGAACGTTTTCTATCAACATTATGAGAACATTCATCAATCACAAATAACGTCATAAAGACGTTCCAAGAACCTTGTTCTAAGAATGTTTTCTATCAAAGTTATGAGAACTTTCATCAATCACAAATAACGTCAAAAAGATGTTCCAAGAACCTAGTTCTAAGAACGTTTTCTATCAGCGTTATGAGAACGTTCATCAATCACAAATAACGTCATAAAGACGTTCCAAGAACCTTGTTCTAAGAACGTTTTCTATCAGCGTTATGAGAACATTCATCAATCACAAATAACGTCAAAAAGATGTTCCAAGAACCTTGTTCTAAGAACATTTTCTATCAACGTTATGAGAACTTTCATCAATCACAAATAACGTCATAAAGACGTTCCAATAAACTTGTTCTAAGAATGTTTTCTATCAAAGTTATGAGAACTTTCATCAATCACAAATAACGTCAAAAAGATGTTCCAAGAACCTAGTTCTAAGAACGTTTTCTATCAACGTTATGAGAACATTCATCCATCACAACATAACATCATAAAGACGTTCCAAGAACCTTGTTCTAAGAACGTTTTCTATCAGCGTTATGAGAAATTTCATCAATCACAAATGACGTCATAAAGACGTTCCAAGAACCTTGTTCTAAGAACGTTTTCTATCATATATGAGAACATTCATCAATCACAAATAACGTCAAAAAGATGTTCCAAGAACCTTGTTCTAAGAACGTTTTCTATCAACGTTATGAGAACTTTCATCAATCACAAATAACGTCATAAAGACGTTCCAAGAACCTTGTTCTAAGAACATTTTCTATCAAAGTTATGAGAACTTTCATCAATCACAAATAACGTCAAAAAGCCATTATCTCAGTTGGGAGCAATTGCCTCTATTGTCTTTAGATGATTAGATTTAGTGGTTACCTCTAAGGCTGTGTGTATGTTTAGCACCTTTAAGGACAGCCCACTGAAAGGCCTATAAAGAAACCATGTAAAGTATGTTAGCCAGACTGATTTGGGAAGAACTGCAGCCGGGTCAACGCGAAGTCCTCAATAAAGAATAACTTTGTTTGAACGTGATCCCCAACGTCTCCTGGTTTCTTGCTTCGACGAAGAAAAAGTTTTCAACAATTTGCTGCCGCGACCCGGATGGAGAAGAAGGAAACTCAAAGAACTGAATCTTAAACCTTCAAGCTTCCTCCAGATTGAAAACTTCAAGCTCAAAGATCTCAACAAAGCTGACTGAGTTCCAGACGAATATTTTCTGTACAACCAAAGACTCGGTGAGTTTCACTCCATTCAAAGAACCAATGCAGACCAGTACAAATGTTTTCCTCTGCGCCGTTCAGAGAAGTAGTTAACAAACAGCTGTAGAGTTTGGTTAACTTAAGATAAGCCTCTAAAAAGTTTTCTTTTAGAAATGAAATTGATCCTCTGTTGTTGGCAGGGAAGATTAGCAGTTACATGTTAATATTGTTTGTACCTTTGTAAGCTAGAGAAGATTTAGCCTCATGTGCTAATAAGATTGTACCCTCTGTTTGCAAGACAGTAGAGAGAAGGTTTTTTTTTTTTAGTGTTTGTTTGTGGTAACAGAAATTCACAAAATATATAGGAAAAGTACTAGACAGATTACACCTTTTTGGACAGATAGTGAATTCAAGTCTTTGTTATCAGAGCACATGGACTCCATCGTGACTGAGCCAGTTAGATTGAATTTAACAAAGAAATTTGGCATTGATCCAGAGAAAGTGTGGTCAATTGAAGATTGCAAGAAAGTGTTGAGTGCATGTATCAGGAAGCTCGTTGTATTGCTACGTTAAACGATCAGAACAAACAATTGCAGACTCACATGTCCTGTCTCAAGACAAAGGTGGGCCATAACAAAGCCTCAACCAAATGTGATTTAGAAGACCAACAGTCAGATGAAAGCTATCCTGATTTACAGTCTTTTGATAGTATAGAGGACAATGTCAATGCAGATGTAAATGCAGTTGAAGTGTGCGTAGCTAGACAAAAGCCTCAGGGAAAAGGTGTTGATACAGTTCCATTTGCAACCCCCATATTGCAGCCACAAGCAGTCAAAACATCTTTACGTCCGAAAGATATTGAGAGAATTGCTGAAAGTTTGCCATCAGTGCAAAGAAATTTTTCTGAGTTTAGGAGAGCATTGTTCAGTAAAATGCATCTTTACGACATGTCGTTGCCGGAAGTTACACAGCTGATGTCACAAATTCTAACTGAATCTGAATTCAACAATTTTGAGTCTGCTGTTACTTCCGAACTGCAACCTGTCAGTAAAGGCGATTTGAGAGAAGGTGTTTTGAAAATCCTAAAGAATATCTTAGGACCGAAAATCGATTGGTCAAGAGTTACTAGCTGTGTACAAGAAAAAGAAGAAACTGTGAGTGAATATACTGAGAGGTTCTGTCAGGTAGCTGCAGTGTACAGTGGAATAGTGGATGATTCCGAAAGTGTGTTAGCTGACAAAGGAGCTCTAATCCGAATTTGGGCAGATGGTCTTGTAGCTGAGTACAGAACAGCCTTGCCATTCCTAGATATTACGTGGGCTAAAAGAACTCTCAGAAGTAACCTAGAAAGTTTAGCGATTTGGGAAAGAGATTCTGATGTCAAAGAGAGAGTAAGAATTGCAGCAGTTTCTGTTAAGGTCAACTCAGAGAAGCCAAAGAAACGCAAAAGTCCTAGAGAAGCCAGTTGTTCTTACTGTGGCAAGCATGGACATTTTGGAAAAGAATGTAGAAAAAACTAAAATAACTTAAGACAAGTTAACAAGGTTAACCAGCTTCTGCTTAGCCTGCTTGATATTCTGAAGCAGCCCCTCCCCTCCTCGTTAAACTCGTGGGGCAACTTGATACGGTGTTAACCATTTAGGCTGTGATTGCTTAATCTCCCCAGTAACTTACAACAAAGATGAAAGACTTATTGACTGTCACAGCCTTTGTTTGGGGGACATTCAGTATACTCACAGCCTTAAAATGTTATACCACAGAATATTGCAGTTAGACAACCATCCTCTGTTAATGATGTTTATTAGGACTGATGTTTCACTGGAGAATGGAAATGTGCCAAGTTTTCTCACACACTGTACAGTGTGCACACAACAGGGACAGAATAGGACACACAGACCAGGGCGGAGCCCATGGAAGAACCGATGTGCAACAGGCCTCGGGGGTCAGCCATGTGGTGAAGATTTCCTCATCCCCCCTCTTATCCCCACCTCACTGGTCCATAGGTGTCAAATCAATTAAGAAATAGGGAAAGAATGAAACAACCGCAGCAGACGCTACAACCCTAGTGTTTAAACAAATACTGCTACAACCCTAGTGTTTGGACAAATACTGCTCTGTCGTCTTTTGTTTTCTTTCTTCCTCTGTGCAGATAAACACTTGATGGCTGTTCCAAAAATCCATATGCAACGACGTCTCACCTGCATATGAAGCCACAACCTCAAGAAGACAACTACACCCACTGCTGAACGAGCCAATCACAAAAGAAAAAGAAGAAAAAATACACAACGCAGAGATACAAAACCTTCAGTCATCCATCGATATGATCAAGACTACAAGCCTGCACCATTATCTGAGTGCTGCACCTGGTTAATATGACTGAAGATAACTTTTCATGGTTCGGAAACCTGTTAGTATCAAGTGTGTCAACCAACAAATGACTCACGTCCAGCACACCCGTAAGATTTCACGGACCCTAAGTGCATGTTTGTTTCTGTGTCAACATGCAATTACAGATGAACAACACAGAGCAAGTTATATGTGCCTGTAACTTACACAAGTTACAAGAATGAACATATGTGATGTGCCTGTAACTTACACCAGTTACAAGAATTAACTTTATGTGTTTAAATTTGTATTTTGTGAGAGTTTGAGGGGGGGGGGGGGGGGGTAGCATTATCTCAGTTGGGGGCAATTGCCTCTATTGTCTTTAGATGATTAGATTTAGTGGTTACCTCTAAGGCTGTGTGTATGTTTAGCACCTTTAAGGACAGCCCACTGAAAGGCCTATAAAGAAACCATGTAAAGTATGTTAGCCAGACTGATTTGGGAAGAACTGCAGCCGCGTCAACGCGAAGTCCTCAATAAAGAATAACTTTGTTTGAACGTGATCCCCAACGTCTCCTGGTTTCTTGCTTCGACGAAGAAAAAGTTTTCAACAGACGTTCAAGAACCTTGTTCTAAGAACATTTTCTATCAACGTTATGAGAATGTTCATCAATCACAAATAACGTCATAAAGACGTTCCAAAAACCTTGTTCTAAGAACGTTTTCTATCAACGTTATGAGAACGTTCATCAATCACAAATAACGTCAAAAAGATGTTCCAAGAACCTTGTTCTAAGAACGTTTTCTATCAACGTTATGAGAACGTTCATCAATCACAAATAACGTCATAAAGACGTTCCAAGAACCTTGTTCTAAGAACGTTTTCTATCAACGATATGAGAACGTTCATCAATCATAAATAACGTCATAAAGACGTTCCAAGAACCTTGTTCTAAGAATGTTTTCTATCAACGTTATGAGAACGTTCATCAATCACAAATAACGTCATAAAGACGTTCCAAGAACCTTGTTCTAACGTTTTCTATCAATGTTATGAGAACGTTCATCAATTACAAATAACGTCAAAAAGACGTTCCAAGAACCTTGTTCTAAGAACGTTTTCTATCAACATTATGAGAACGTTCATCAATCACAAATTACGTCATAAAGACGTTCCAAGAACCTTACATTGTATGAATGTTCCGAAAACATTATTTTAATAACGTTTTGTACTAACATTTAGACAACTTTTAAAGAACATTAGTGAAAGTTCTGGGAACGTTCCCTGTTAGCTGGGAAACTGGTTTGTGGAGCCAAACAGCGTTGTCCTTCGTTTCCTAGCTACAACGTACAATTAACAATACGAACTATTACAGGAAAACACATCAACGAAAAACATACTTACAGGTTGTGGCTCGTAAACAACAGCTTCTGTTTTTAAAGTTGGAACTGCTCGATCTTAAAGGACAAGCCATTTGCGAATCCTGCATTGAACTCGCGTAGATTGAGGAAGATTTCCTCCGGAAAATGTGCAGCACAGAGATAAGATTCAGCTCATTTGAGTGACAGTATTAAGCTCCTTCCTCTCACATTGACATACAGGCAAAGACAGGAGAAAATACTTTCAGCTGAATAACACCATTCTCACACACACAGTCTATGTGTGACAACTCTGTGTGTGTGTGTGTGTGTTTGTGACAAATCTGACCATGGAGTTGACTTTGGCGGAAAGCTGAAGGTGATTGCTGATAGGCTGTCCCAATCAGTGGCGCCTGCACAATCCAATCACGTTTGAGAGGGAAACAACAAATTGAGGGTTTCTGAGATTTTTCTTTTTTCCTTTTTTTTAAATTTTTTTAGAAGTAGTATCGGGTACTCACGGTTATGGATAGAAATGTAGTGGAGTAAAGAGTACAATATTTGCCTCTCAAATGTACTTGAGTAAAGTCATGAGTACTCCCCAAAAATGAAACTCGAGTAAAGTACAGATCCCTCAAAATTGTACTCAAGTATTGTACTCAAGTAAATGTACTCCGTTACTGTCCGGCTCTGCTCATTATACTCTATTCGCAACACACACACACCCCCGAAAGAGGAGGAGAATAGGGCGGAATCTTACCAGTGGGAGGCTAGTGGCTCGAGCAATGAGCATCCATGAAAAACACCCCAATCACACGTGTCGAATTTCACACACACAGCAAGAGAAATGACCACACTTGGTGAACACGCAGCCACAGCACACACCAAGGGACCCGCCACCGCAAGGGGCACTGCTCCCACTGGCAGTTCTCAGCACCTGGACAAAGGACAGACACGTGGAAGTTAAACAAAATTACACACACAAAAATTACAATAAACAATGTCTAATAAGCCGTTCTAAAGCTTGGTGGTACTGGGGTTAGCAATATGTACAGAGACTCACAATCACACAATAAATCAAAATAAACAATTAAACATGGACAAAACATCATAACCCATCCACAACAATCAACAACGGGACAAAATTGCCCTATGGGTCAACCACTTCAAGGTCTTCCGTCAGTGTGGACAAGTCACAAAAACAAAAGAAAAAAATCACAATTAGGCTAATCCTCTTGGATATCAGCAGCAGGAAAAGGCCTCCATACAATAGTTCAAAGAAATAAATAAACATAAAAAAACAAAACAATTAAAGTGGTGCCAGTCCATCAAACACACGCTACACTCAAACACTGATTCACAACAATGACAGGAAGAAGGATCAAACAGTGTTAAACAGGCAACGATGTAACACGCCAGCCAGTCGCCTGTTAACTTGAGCTAACCACAGGTTCAATCCTTGGTCCCGTGTGAAAAGGCAGCCGGGTACGACGAAAATCCGTGAACAACAAGTAACGTGAAAAGCATAAGCAAAGCAGCAGATGTTCAGCGCCGATGTAGCCAACTGGCGGCCGCACCCCTGGTTAAATAGCACTCCCTAAAATATACAGGATGTCCATTTACAAATATATCCCACATTAACCATTCAACTATTACTCAGTATAGCAACATACTCTGAGCTCTGATTGCTGATCGCAGGGCGCACTCTCAGCTGGTGAAAGGGCTGCTGCCGCATCAGGGATTCTATAGCACAAAACATTTCCTATAAGCCCAAGTTATGAAGTCAACGAGTGGAAAGAGAAACGAAGCTAACCATACCTGCGGGCATACCAACAAGACAAGTCGCGTACCGGTGACATCACTTGTCAAAAGAAAAGTCCTGGTTTATAAAGGGGTGTAGCCCTCGCGATTGGCTCAGAATTAACTGCCCAGAACCACTCACAGCACAGCAAATTAAGTGTCACTTAGGGAGGCATGAGCCAGACAACTGCATCCTGCTACACTTACAACATTCAGTGTGGTATGTTTTTCTTCATAAACCATTTTCTCAATAAATGATTTTACAACAACAATTGCAGTGTTTTTCTTCATTAACCATTTTCTCAATATATGGTTATAATGATTATTACAAGTGTCTTACATTATATAACACTTTCTTAATAAATTGTTTAACAACAACTTCTGGTGTCTTTCTTTATAAAACCACTTTCTTAATACAGTTACAATTGTGGTTTACTACGACACATAAGTACTTCATATACCAAAAGGCATAATTATAATAGAATAATTGCATATTCCATAACACACTACACTTAATTTATAAATAAACTGTTGTTATTTGGATCTTGTATCCTCCATTTATCATGACAGGATGATGTTGAAATTGGGCAGCTTTCCAGATCTGCATTGTTTGTTCTGATTCCCAATCGGGCAGCCTTCCAACGTTCCTAAAAGTTCCTGCAAATCACATGACTAAAAGGAAAAAATTAAACTGATAGGAAAAAGGGGTTTCGTTAACAATAACAGTATTTTGTATTAGACTTTCCAATTTTAGTTTAAAATAAATTGTTAATTGAAAAATTTTAGTTTTCATTTTCATTTAGCCAGACAGATCTATTGAATTCATACCAAACAGCTTTATACAGCCCTCTTTCCCAATGCTTAAAGTTATTTTAATAGTTTGGTGGAACTGACCAACTGAAGATCAAAGTAGAGGATGATGTTGAAATTGGGCAGCTTTCCAGATCTGCATTGTTTGTTCTGATTCCCAATCGGGCAGCCTTCCAACGTTCCTAAAAGTTCCTGCAAATCACATGACTAAAAGGAAAAAATGAAACTCATAGGAAAAAGGGGCAAAATTAACAATAACAGTTTGTATTAGACTTTCCAATTTTAGTTTAAAATAAACTGTTAATTAAAAAATTGTAGTTTTCATTTTCATTTAGCCAGACAGATCTATTGAATTCATACCTAACAGCTTTATACAGCCCTCTTTCCCAATGCTTAAAGTTGTATTAGACTTTCCAATTTTAGTTTAAGAAACTGGAAAGTCTAATACATAATACTGTTATTGTTAATTTTACGGAAATAGCCATTATTGCACTTTAATCCTTTACTATAATAAGGGAATTCGATATGTTCTTCTAATGTAATCTCTTTTTTTTAAACTAAGATCATACCACCCTCCCCTCTGCTGTTTGGTACAGTCCAGAGAGATAAAAGAGAGAGGGGCTCCGGCTGGTCCTCCTCATACCCTTCAGGCATCAGATAAACATTTCAAATTCAGGGTAAGTATCTGTTTATTTTCAGATGTATTACTGTATTAATTATATTAATGTCTGCTTGTGATATTCAGTGTTCAGATATTCTGTAAACAGTGGAGAAATGGCAGAGTGTGATTTGGGGAAAGAATTAAGGACAGATTTGAATGAGACATAATCTTTCAAGTTTCACTGATAAAATTTAAATTAGACCAGGTTAAATAATAAACATGAAAATTCTTTTTCTTTCTTTTCTTTTTTTTTTTTGGTATGTTGTATTTCAGAAGTATAACCTTAGATTTACAAATAGGCTCCAGAAAGAGGGTTGAGAACCACTGAGATAAATCAATTAATCAAGAGTACATCAATATGATCAATAAGTTATGACAACATAAGTTTTTACAGTGCTTTAACTCATCAAAATAAGTTTAAACTTTTTTTATAAGTTATACAAGATTCAACAATTTTTTAAGTCAGTTTAATGTAATTTAAGTTGAAATGACTTAAACATTCAAGTTGATTGTACTTAAAAATTTAAATCAGCATCTTGAATCTGATTGGTTGACGAACGTTCTAAGGTTGTGCAATACGCTCTATGCACAAACGAATCTCAGCCAGCGTCTTTACTTCCACATAGCGCATTCTATAGCGAAGTGTACTAGCGGCAAAACCTTCATAAGTTTCTCAGAAACGGAGACAATGATTTTAGAAACAGATTTCGCTAGTCGGATTTCGCATGAAATGAGAGAATACTCACCCTCAAAGTTGTCGATGTAGCTCGAAATATATAATTTAAAGCCCTTCTCTTTCTTACTCTTAGGTGTGACAGCTAACTGCCTCACAATATTGTTAACATCATTCACGTTAACCGCTGGAAGTTCTTGTAAACAGCGAGTGTAATTTACCATTATCTCCACCGAATGCAAAAACGGCTTCCGACGCTAACTGGGCGGGCTGAGACAAAACGCGGAAGCAATCGTGCAAGCCTATTATTTTCAGGGAAACGCACGGCTAAAGTAGTTCCAGGCATGTCTTGACTGCATTACAGTTCCATATCACTTCATGTTGTTAACTGTAATGACGGAAAATAGGATACAATTCATAACAAGAAAAAAAATTACAGACAATTTTGATTTTCCGAAAGTAAATTTTACTATTCATGGTGAACGTAAGTTCGGTGCTTCTTAATGAATGGCTGGTGTATCTTTTGATCATCTTTTTCATCAGCGGGGCAGTTGGTTATCCAAAAGATACCCCAACCATTCATTAAGAAGCACCGCAGTTCAAAAGAGCAGACAGATCAGGCACAAGTGTGAAACAAGCCTGAGAAGCTACTAGGCACCTATACTGGGCAAATGGAGCTTGATGTCTAACTTCACAATCAATGGAAACGTGCAGTTTAATTTTAATAAATAAAGTATATAGTCCTATCTATAATCAATTGAAAATTAAACTGAAAATAAGCCTATAAATAAATTGATAGTCCTGCTGCACGCATGCACGCACGCATGCACGCGCCCACACACACACACACACACACACACACACACACACACACACACACAAACAAACACACACCTCATTGCTATATTGATACTGAGGGGTTTTCTTCACATATTTTTACACAGTATTGGTATTTAACACTGTATGTCATTTAACAGTATGTATAGGCCTACAGTATGTAGCCTATACAAGAAGTAGAAATAGAAGTAGAAGTAATAATAATAATAATAATAATAATAATAGTACTAGTCTGGGGATTTTGTTGGCAGGTTAAGACTGGGTTTAGTTTTTTTTTATGTACTGTAAATGAATAATAATGCTTTATGTTTAATTAAAATATAATAATAATAATAATAATTGCATGAATATTTTAATCTGTTGCATTTCACAGGTATAGTGTAAGACTGGATTTATATTTTAAAAAATGTAAAAGCTATTACAATTATGAAAATATGACATGTTTTTGGTGAGTTTATATTTGAATAAATTTCTCATAAAGTAAAAATTGTTATTACATTATGAGCTCAAGATTTTACATTTGAGAAAATTATTACAATATGAACATTTTATTACAATAATAATGTAATACTTCTTACATTATGCGCAGTTTTTATATTATGTGCAGTTATTACATTATGCTACATATTTTCTTATACTTTGATAATTGTCTTACTCTGTAATAATGAAAGTCTTGCTTTGTCTTTTATTCTAAAAGACAAAATTATGACCACATCATGCTCTTGTTTATACATAGAGAGATTGCATTGAAAATCAAAGGGAAAAGTGCTGACTAGACCTCTAGACCTCAGAGAAGCATTCCTTGTGCAGAGTAAGTATTATCTTTCTGTCTGTTAGTCTACAATTAGTCTAATTAGGGGCCAAGCAATGAAGATGTGGAGGCACCTATTAAAATCGTTGGCGTTCCTATTCTTCTTCTTCCGTTTCTTCTTCTTCTTCTTCTTCCGTATGGAAGTCTATGGCAGCCCATAGAACCGCTTGCAGGAAAGTTATGAAGTTTGGCACAGTCACCATAGCAAATTTGGAGTCTCTAACTCAATCCCTCTAGCGCTACCAAGTGTCCAAAGTTTCACTCATATTTAAGCTAATAACTTTTGAACCGTAAAGGCTAGAAACAAAAGTCTTGTTTCCTCTGATTCCTTGGCTCAAGCCAATTCGATTGCGTAATTTTCTGTCATGGAAATCTTTCCGCCATTTTGAATTCTCAGAAAAAAAATACTTTTTCGAACTCCTCCTAGGTCGTTGCTCATATTTTCACGAAAATTTAACCAGATCATCTTCAGACCATGCCAACAAAACGTTATGGAATTCAAGGTGATTCGTCAAACCGTTCTCGAAAACTGTGCAAACTAATTTTATGTAGCGCTTGCAAAAACAGACGTAAGGCTGTATCTCCGCAACACTTTATCGTATTCAGATCAAACTTGGTAAATATCATCACAAGCAAGACCTGAGGCGACATGCTGCTTTTTGGCGCAGAGCCACCTACTGGTCCGGAGATATGAAAAACTGCTATTTTTGCTTATAAATTCTGAACAGTTTGTTCAAAAATCAAAAAGAGTTTTTGAGATTCAGGGCGTCATGCCGAGAATTTTGTACTAAAATGCTGTATTTTATGCTGTGTTCACACCAAACGCGAATAGAGCGCCTGGCACGGTGATTTCAATGTTAAGTCAATGTAAAGACGCGTTTATGCGCGTCTGGAGGTCCTGCGGCGCGAATGAGGTGTTTAGCACGGCGTGGTGGACGCAAATTCACCTCATTCTCGCGAATTGAGCGTCTGGCACGATACGCGCGAATTATTTTATTTGGTATTTTTGTGCATTCACGCGTTTGACGAGAATTCGCGTCTGATGCCCGAGTTGAAAAATCTGAACTTTGCCGTCTGTTCTCGCCGCGTTAACCAATCAGGAACCTGCTTGCTGCTGTCACGTGGTGAAGTGAAGGGATAAACTCCCGCCCGGAGTCACTCATTCAAAATGGAGTATAGCAATATAGCAGAATATAATATTCAATATAGCAGTTAACTGAGTATCACTAGAAAGTGAGTATATACTAGTGAGTATCACTAGAAAGTGAGTATATACTAGTGAGTATCACTAGAAAGAGCACCAACAGTTGTATCCGTACCACAGTTTGAAAAACATTGATCATTTTTCAATATTTAATATACTGTATTTAAAATTTCATATACATTTTCTAACCGAAGACAGATGGACAGGCGCTCTGCAGCTGGGATAGAGCGCCTGTAGTTGGTGTCCTGAAGGGTGATCATCGCTCCGATGCGGTTACTCTCTCGATAAATGCTTGATCAGCATCAGCCATCTTGCAAACAGACAAGCGGATTTCACCTCAGACGCGCGTCAATTTCGCTCTGGATGCGCGAATGGATTCAAAATGTTCAAGCATCCAACTAGACGCAAATTTGACACGCTATTCGCGTTTGGTGTGAACGCACAGTTATAAACATATCGTTACAAAACTTGGTAGGAGTATGATCCCCTGAAGGAGCCTGAGAAGTTTTGAACCAGCACCATCTAGTGGTAAAATTAAATTTTCAAATGCTTTTAACTCTGGGTGTGGTTGACTTATTTTCACGTCATCTCCTTAGATTGCTGAATCCTTGCCGAGTCCAACGATACCAAACATGCTAAGGTTTGCCTTACGGTTTGTGTAGCATTGTGATTTAGCGCTTAAAAAAACATTTAGACCAATGAAACCGTTAAACCAATCGAGACGAAACCACTGTTGGAATTTTGGAAACATAGGTCGTTGGCTATATGCTAATTCCTAAATGACAAAATATAAATAGTAAAAGACAAACGAAACCGTTTTTGTAAACCACAGCAGCAAAGTTGAGGCATGGTGCCAAAATTACTATTCAGGCTTTATCTCTGCAATGCCTTGACATATTGACACCAAACTTTGTATGTGTCATTTCCACCTCACTCGGACCACACTACATCATGTAACTGCGCCACCTATTGACCGAAAGTGATAAACCGTTAAATCATATTAATTAATTACTGTTTATATGATTATTCAGCCATTTTGCCTAAAATCATCTTTAAATGTCTTTAATTGCTCATTGTTGCAGTTTGTCTGACACTCTCAGCCATGTTGGCATGTCTTATCATCTTCTTGCGCTTGGCCCTGATAATTGCTGCTTGCAGCTATATTTTGTTGTTGTTGTTGTTGTTGCTCTACAATCTTTGTATAGATCAGTGGTTTTCAATCCTGGTCCTCCTGGGGACCTGCTGGACATTTTGTATGTCACCCTTATTTAAAGAGGTGGTTTGGAGTAAAATCAACCTAGGGTCCTTTGCACCATGACCTCGAGCCAAACACTCGTCAAGGTCACTTTAGTGATTTGGGAAAAGCACGTAAAAGTCCTGCCAGAAATCGATACATAAGGATGTAGTGAACCATCCCTTTAACACACCTGATTCAGATCATCATTACAGTTCCATAAACTGCACTGACTGTGTCAGTTAAGAGAGACATACAAAATGTGCAGAGCCACAAACAATCTGGCCCCCAGGTGTACCAGAATTGAAAACCACTAATATAGACAATAGCCCCTTTCACACATACAAGCTGTATTCCAATTCAGAAGCTGCATCCTTCGAAGGACGCAGACTTCAAAGCAACACCTTCAAAGTGTGTGAAGGTCAAACCAAGCGTTGTTAAATAAATGGGTTAAGTAAGCAATAAGGTACGAGAGGCTGTGCAGTATTGTGAATAAGTCATGGCTGAAGTGGTGCACCACCTGAAGCTTACAGTTACACACACTACAAATATTAAAGCCAAAAAACATGTATCAATGCAACTTTCATGAAGTAAAAATCACTAAACGCCTTCCTTCCACTGGAAACAAATAGTCCCTGACCGTGAATAGCAACAAAAGTTACATTATTTTGCCATTAGATTGCGACAAAGACTGTCTTTATAAGTGAATCAGTCAGAGAAGACTTTTATATTGAAAGGATTTAGACTTGTGAACACAAATGACAAGCATGTCAGTGCACGGGAAAACCCCTTAACTGTTAAAAGAACAAGATATAGCTTCACGCCCACTTTTAGGGGAAAACAAACCGCCATACAGTATCAGATACAGGATATTTAGGGATATTTACTGGATATTTCCATCAGTTTTGACAGCAACCCAGGTGTTGTGAGGCTTCTCTGTGATCCTATAGGATGGCTTGACTTGGGTCTTAAAAATGTTTTTTTTTAAGTTGGGTCCTTCAGGTTTAAAATGATGGATTGTCTGCACCCATCCATCTGTAAAAAATGTGCAAAACATTTCTAGTTTTTCATTTTGCTTGTCATGTAAATTCCAATAAATAAAATGATACAATCATTAAAATAAAGTATGATCTACTCTTCACAGCACAGACAGGCTAAACATTATTGAACAATATTATCTCAATAATAATGTATTGCATGATATCTCAAGCTTGATTAGAAAGCAGGACACTAGCAACTTTAAACATACAGTTTAAGTTATGTAAGATTCCCACAAATCTAATATTTTATAACCTATCATGATCATCGTGTTATTTTAGATAGATAACTGCTGGGCTGTCTTAGTGTATGTCCGTTATCAACTATTTATTTTGGAAGCAGCAGTGGCAGTGTGCCGACTTTTGTTTACTCTAGTCAGTCTAGTGAAGTGCTTGATTATCGGCACCTGCCTAAAGTTTTCTGCGCATACTCTACTATTTTAAAGCTAGACCAAGACACATGACAAAATGAGGGCTATAAATACACAGAATACTGATGATCAAATGAGGAACACCTTAACGCAATGAAACAATAAAACCAATGAGAACGTAACACAAATGAAAACAAAAGCACATATGGCATGAACACAAGGGAAACCCCAGGGAGCAGAGCATGCACAGGCAACCGCTCCCGTCTGGCCATATTCAATGAGAGCGGCCAGGCTCGTGCTTCTTGCGGTTTGGGTCCAGTATTTGCAGAGGCGACGCGTCATCTCAGATCATGGGGGTCGCCATTTGAGCTGGTAGAGGAGTTTGAGACGGCTTCGGCCCTTTCTCAGCCCTCATCTGCCAGCTCCAGCGCTCTCACGAGAGATCTGGAAGCCCACTCTGTGGCTTCTTCCACCCCAAGTGAGAGCGCGATGCTGGGTTGGTCTAGCTCTGAGGAGGTGGATTTCATTAGCATCAAGGACTCGCTACCTCCGTCCCTCACATGGGGGTTGTGTTCTCGCTCTAGCCAGATTAAATATAATATTGGCTAGCTAAAAAGTGCACAAGAGAGCTAATTTACATGGCCGCTTTCTGCAAAGCGGAGCACACCCTCAACGCTGAATCCTGCATATGCACAGTTTCTGCGCTGCCTTCGCACTGCTTGCGCGTCCAGTGTGAAACAGGCATAAGTGTGCCTGCCTCCCACACCGTAGACCCTGGTTTGAATCCCGCTCGGAACAGGTCGAATAGGACCGCTTACATCTGCTCTGGTTCTCCCTTACCTATCCAGCCCTGGGGGGCCTAATGCCACGGTGCAGACTGAATGGAGGCTTTGTGGGTATGCCTTTTCCCCCGATTTCTCTGCTCACAAGAGTTCTAGAGAGAGGGGGCTGACTCTTGAGGGGGATCAGTTCCTAAATACAGGACTCTGAACTGAGGTTTTGGTGAACAGACTCAACTCTAGAGATCCTCCCACGAGGTATCTATATACCATAAGTGAGAGTTCACTCTTGCTGTTATGTTGGACCCAGTTAACCCCTTACCTAGACCCCCCATTTTGCCAAGTGGGGCATAAATGACATATCCAAAATAAAAAGTTTATTAATATGGAAATATATAAGAAGACAGATGGAACATAAAAAAACAAAACTAAAAGTTTTATGAATATAACTGTAAATGTACAAATATTATGTGAATGTAGTATAACAACATAGTATAACCAACTTAATATAACCACAAAGTGAAGCTCATGCTGCTTATGCTTCATTTCAAATCTGAGGATATTATCTCTAAAACTATGAATTTTATTAACCATTTTGTAAGATTGTGTCATGAGTTTTTAGAGAAGGCTGACAAGATGCTAATACAATATTTTATGGCCCTTTAAATACCCATTTTCAATCTATTGTCTAATGTCTGGCGAGGAGAACAGCTCAATTCTTGTTCTATTGTTCTCACTCGACAAACCTTTCACACCTCTGCCGGTATGAGACTTAATCTTCATTATTCTTTTATCATTATTCTTTTGTTTGTATTCAGCCATTATCAGCCTTCTGGCATTATGGCTTGCCCATCTACAACACTTTTATCCCACTACCGTAAAACTTCAAATAATAGCCCAGGGGCCCGTTCTTCGTACGTCGCTAACTCAGTTAGCTGGATTTGATTGTTGGCGATTTGGCATGATCTGGGATTGTTTGGTTCTTCGACGCTCATCCTGGACTTGCTGTCATAGCAACAAGTGTGCAAGCTTAAACCTGCTCGGGAGCAGGCTTATTTTATATTAACAGGATTAGATCCCGGCTTTATAAGCGGAGGTGATACGGGAAGTCCAGCGCAGCGCGATAGTGCACTTTCTGAGATATATATTTTTTCTCGTGACTCGTGAGATTGTCGTTTACATTATTAATTTGTTGGAAACGCACATTTATTTTCGACTTGTTTGAGTCGGGCTTTAACTACAGCACAAACTCTTTGCATTGCCCTAAGATTATTTGCGAGTGGCTCTTTCCTTTACACTATTGGAGATGCGGAGAACTTGATGGAAAGTGCTGTCTGTCCTGTCTTTCGGAGTTTACCTGGCGCTTTTAGGTTTAAAAAACAGTTTTTGTTTTTTTTGTGGCATTTCCAAGCCACTTAAGTGTTGTAAAGCAGTTTTTTTTTTAGGCTATCATAATTTTTTTATGAAGATCATGCAATCATGACCATGCGGATTACAGTATATGTCACTCAGGCTTCACTAACGTGATTGGTACCATAGACTATAGGCTAGACCATAGACTGCCATCAAGGCCTCAATGAAGGGGATTATGTGAACAGAAAGGGGGTTCACAATGTAAATGTGCAGCCCAGTTACTATTGTGATTCTTAATATTCCAGATTAGTAATATTTTTATTAAATTATTTGAGTAATATCAAATAAAAAAAAGGCAGTTCACTAAAATCTTCCATATCACAAATGTGAAAGTAAAATGGCCAGGATCTGTGCATGACTTAAGAATTTTCAGAGATTCACATTTATGCACATTATTTGAAAGTGGTAAGAAAAGTTCCACAATTAAATATCAAGCTCATTGTACATACACTTATGCTGATCCTAACAGAACTGCATTTTTTCATAGGTGATTATGACATGTTCCTGCCTGCAGACAGGTGTTTTATGACCCCATTCCCTGACCCAAACCAGTTACAATGCAGCTCTAGCCAGGACAAGGGCACACAATGAAATGAACTTTGGCTAACTAAAGGGAAGATGTCAGTGTCTGAAAAGTCTGAGGGGTTGCACACCTGACAGGGCCTGTGACATTGTTGCATGTGCCATATTACACAGCATTGCCAAAAAAACACTTTTCATTAAAGGTGCTGTATGTAGGATTCAGCGACCTCTAGCGGTGATGTTTCAGATTGCAACCAATAAGTTTACAAGCACGTGCTCTTGCCATTGCGCGTGCTGACCGTGCTCGAATTTATGAGCGAGCACTGTGCATAGACAGTATATAAACGGCACTGTGGGTACCTTCCAGACTGAGACGCAACACACCGGAGAAAGCATCACACAACATGCTGGAAACTCAGGTAAACTCCCACTGCAACTGTGATGTCACTGGTTTCATGTATGTGTAGAGTGTTTAGCACCACCTGTTGATTGTGTGGAGAAAGCAGACAGCTCACTTAATTTTTCCTGTTTTCCTATTGGTTGGGGTTGGTCACATGGTTGGTCTTAGGTGAGACCAGCCATTTTAGAAGTATGTTTGGCATGGCAAGAGGCTTCAGTTGGGCCTCTGGTGAATCTGCAGCATCTGCCTGAGTTGAGCCTTGAAGAAGCTATGTTTGTAAGTAGACCTGACATATTTAATGTTTGTGAATGGTTAGGGCTGTATATTTTGTCATGATTTATTGTATGATAAGATATATAACTGCCGTCTGCTTTCACATGCAATATTTACCTCATGGTATTGAGTGTTTGTGACTGATATAACTGTAAACTGAAAGAAAGTTTTCTTGTGTTTTTAGTTTCACAAAGTAAATGGAAAAGCACTGTAAAAACAAGTGATGAAGACAAACAAGTAAAATAATTGAACTTTACTTCCACGTCCTTGTCATCTTTAAACATTGAGTGCCCAGTACACCTGTTTAGCTGTCTGTCACTTTGTGGAGAGTACGCACACAGTGGACAGAACAGTGAAAAAACAGCATCACAGCGGGCTCAGCACAGCTATTCTTGCAAAGAAAGACATTACATCATTGCTTTGCTCCATCTTAACCGCATCTTAACACTGAAAAAGAACGTGTGAAGCTTTTACAAGATGGATAGCAAGGCAAATGAAGAAGAGCAGCAGAGAGCTAATTCTCAGAATTCATCTTCAATGTCATTCAAGACCAGATCTGTTGCTAGTTCTTCCAGCAGATCTTCTTCAAGCAGGTCTAGCAAGTCGTCTAGCAAGTCGTCAGCAAGCTTATTGGCAGTTAAAGCTCGTGCCAAAGCTGAAGCAGTTCTTGCTCGTTCTACATTTGTGAAAAAAGAAACAGAGCTCATGATGGAAAAGGCTCAGCTAAAAGTAGAAGAGGCACGCATGGAGGCTGCTCTAGCCACATTAAAGCAAGAAAAATAAGTTGCAGCTGCGCTAGCTGAGGCAGAGATTCTGGAGTCAGCTGCAGCAGAAGTGGAATCTAAAGCAGACTCCAAAGAAATTGATATTGTAATTCCACATGACTCTGCAGAGAAAAGAACAAGTGATTATGTGGAATGTCATTCAAAAATGCTCTCCAGTCAGCAGTCTGTGCCCCATCGTGAGACTCGTATTGGATTCAATCTTCATCCTGATGTTACTTGTGCGGCGACACACCAAGACACCAACCGGCAATCCATTCATACAGGTGGAGATGGAGCAGCTCGCTCCAACATGCATCCTATGAATCAGCCAGCTACACAATGTCGTCCTAGCATCCATCCACACAGTTTTTCAACTATGAAGGTACCTCCGCCTCTTACTCCTTCACCGTGGATGCAACAGGCAACACAATCATCTACTCATGACCATGCAACTGTCAGTGAATTTGCTATTTATATGGCCCGCCGTGAGCTTGTGGCCTCTGGGATGATTAAATTTGATGACCTTCCAGAAAATTATTGGAGTTGGAAGTCAACCTTTATGAACGTCATACAAGGATTAAAACTCACCTGCACTGAAGAGCTTGACCTTCTAATTAAGTGGCTTGGCCCTCAGTCATCGGAGCATGTCAAGAGAATTAGATCTGTTAATGTGAATGACCCCGTGGCTGGGCTCAACATGGCATGGATACGTTTGGAAGAGTGCTATGGGTCACCTGAAAGAATTGAGAGGGCTCTTCTGGAGAAACTCGAAAAATTTCCCAGGATCAGCAACAAAGACCCCCTAAAGCTGAGACAGCTTGGTGATTTATTGAGGGAGCTGGAGTCAGCTAAACTTGAAGGTTATTTGTCTGGACTCGCAATCCTGGATACTTCTCGAGGTGTTAACCCCATTGTGGAGAAGCTGCCATACGGGCTTCAAGAGAAATGGATGACACAAGGTAGTTTGTATAAGCTGGAATACAATGTTCAGTTTCCACCATTTTCATTCTTTGTTGATTTTGTTTGCAAAGAAGCCCATATCCGTAATGATCCAAGTTTCACACTTAGTTCATCTACTGGGTTGTCAACAATGAAATCAGACAACTTAGCAAAAACATACACAAACTTAAAAGGCCATGTTTCAGCCCACAAAACAGATATTACAACAACACTAAACACCAGTAAGTTGGATACTGACAGGCTGTGTCCTATCCACAAAAAGCCACATCCCCTTAAACGATGCAGAGGTTTCCGAGCCAAAACACTTGAAGAACGCAAAGCATTTCTAAAGGAGAGTGGGATTTGCTTCAAATGCTGCTCATCAACCGATCATAGAGCTCAAGACTGTAAAATAGTGATTCACTGTAAGGAGTGTGACAGCAACAGACATGTTACAGCTTTACATCCAGGACCAGCTCCATGGACTACACAAGAGCCAGATATAGAGCATAGCGGGGAGAGAAGGGAAGAGGCCTCTCCAAGTATAACTTCCAAATGCACTGCGGTTTGTGGTGAGGCCAACAGCTCTCATTCCTGTTCTAAGATCTGTCTTATAAAAGTGTATCCTGTGGGTCAACCAGATCGATCAATAAAAATCTATGCAGTTCTTGATGATCAGAGTAATAGGTCTCTTGCTCGGTCTGAGTTTTTCGACTTGTTCAATCTTGGGGGTGTAGAGTCTCCCTATACTCTGCGCACATGTGCTGGAGTTACAGAGATGTCAGGAAGAAGAGGGACTGGCTTCATCGCTCAATCACTGGATGGAAGTATTAGTGTTCCTCTTCCCACACTCATAGAGTGTAACTATATGCCAGAAGATAAGATGGAAATACCTACGCCTGAGGCTGCTAGACACCATCCTCACCTTCAGTCTATGGCTCATCTCATCCCTGAATTTGACAATGATGCACAGATTCTCCTTCTTCTCGGCCGTGATATCTTACAGGTCCATAAGGTGAGAGATCAGCGTAATGGACCAAATAATGCTCCTTATGCGCAAAGATTGGATCTTGGCTGGGTGATCATTGGAGATGTCTGTCTGGGTGCAGCACACAAGCCGATAGACCTTAGTGCTTACCGGACCAATATCCTGGAAAATGGCCGGCATTCCTATCTAAGTCCATGTCCGAACCATCTCATTTTAAAAGAGATATTTCCTGTTGGGACGAAAACAAAGCCACTTAGTTGGTCAAGTCAAAAAAGCTCTGACTTTGCTGACAGCCTACACCAGCATACTGATTATGATTCCTTAGGGGCAAAAATATTTGAAAGGACAGAGGATGACCACAAATTTTCTCTATCCATTGAGGACAAGCAGTTCATTGGATTGATGGAAAAGGAGATGTTCATAAATGATGGAAACAGTTGGGTGGCCCCCCTTCCTTTTCGTGTGCCAAGGCCTCGCCTACCTAACAATAGAGAACTTGCATTAATCCGCTTTACCAATCTCTGTCGAACTCTGGATAGAAAGCCTGAAATGAAGAGTCACTTTTTGGCTTTCATGCAAAAGATCTTTGAACAAGATCATGCTGAATTGGCACCTCCTCTGCAAGATGGAGAAGAATGCTGGTACCTTCCCAGTTTTGGAGTGTACCATCCACGTAAGCCTGGTCAGATACGGGTTGTGTTTGATTCTAGTGCCCCACACCTTGGTGTTTCCTTGAATGATGTGCTGTTGACTGGCCCAGACTTAAACAACAGCCTGCTAGGAGTATTAATGCGGTTTAGGTCTGAGGCAGTAGCCTTTACAGCAGATATTGAACAGATGTTCCATAGCTTTGTCGTCAGGGAGGACCATCGGAACTTTCTCAGATTCTTATGGTTCAAAGACAATGACCCAACTAAAGGTGTCTTGGAATACAGGATGAAAGTCCATGTATTCGGCAATCGGCCTTCTCCAGCAGTTGCAATTTATGGTCTACGCCAAGCAGCCACATATGGAGAAGATGAATTTGGAGAAGATGCGAGGCGATTTATACACAGGAACTTCTATGTTGATGATGGACTTAAATCACTGTCATCTGCAAATGCGGCCATCAATCTCTTGAAAGCTGCTCAAGGTATGCTTGCTATTTCAAACCTCAGGCTCCATAAAATTGCATCTAGCTGTCCAGTCGTCATGCATGCCTTTCCACCAACTGACCATGCAAAGGAACTAAAAGATCTGGACCTTGACATTGACTCACCTCCACTACAACGCAGTCTTGGATTAAGCTGGAACCTGGTACATGACACATTCACATTTTGTGTGGCTGACAATGACAAACCGTTTACAAGAAGAGGAGTCCTCTCAACCATTAATAGCCTTTTTGATCCACTTGGGTTTGTCGCTCCTATTACCATTCAAGGGAAGTTGTTGCTGAGGCAGCTCACCAGTTATGATGCTATTGATTGGGATGTTCCACTCCCAGCTGAAAATGAGGCAGAGTGGTCAACTTGGAGAGATTCTCTACAAGAGCTGGCACAGTTTGAAACTCCTCGAGCCTACACTGCATTCTCTGTTTACACCGCTCATCATACTGAGGTTCACGTCTTTTCAGATGCTTCTGTAAAAGCCATAGCAGCCGTAGCTTATCTAAAGGTTGTAGACAAAGATCAAAAATGCCATGTAGGTTTCATTATGGGGAAAGCTAAGTTAGCCCCCTTATCAGTCCATACTATTCCCAGGCTTGAACTTGGTGCCGCTGTCTTAGCAGTAGAACTTGCCGAATTGGTTATGAGTGAGTTGGATATTAAACCTAACAGTCTGCAGTTCTACACTGACAGTAAAGTGGTTCTTGGTTACATCTGCAACGAAACCAGGAGATTTTATGTCTACGTGAGCAACAGGGTGGAAAGGATTAGGAAATCATCACATCCTGAACAGTGGCATTATGTCCGAACTGAACAAAATCCTGCAGATGTTGCTACCAGATTGGTGACTCCAGCTCAACTCGCAGGCACCATCTGGCTTACAGGTCCAGATTTCCTCTTATGTCTTGGGGAGACAGACACAACAGGGGAGATTAAGTATAACCTCATTGATCCAGAATCTGACAAAGAGGTCTGATGTCACACCACTGCAGTTATTGATCTCAAAAAAGGACTTGGTTCACATCGCTTTGAAAGATTCTCTCGATGGCAATCCCTTATTAGAGGTATTGCCTCCTTGATTCATATTGTTCAGTCCTTTAAATCTGAGCGAGAGAGCAACACTCAAGGATGCAAGCATGCATATCATCTTGAGCCGCATATGCCCGATTTACTGGTTCGAGCAAAAGCAGTTGTAATTGGATGCATTCAAAGGGAAACATATCAGGTTGAGATTTCCTGTCTGGAGAGAGGAAGTCCTATACCAAAAAACAGTTCACTGAGGAAGCTTGATCCCACACTTGACAGCGATGGACTGCTGAGAATAGGTGGCAGACTTCACCATGCTCCAATTGAGATGGAAGAAAAACATCCTCTCATCGTTCCGGGTCGCAGCCATGTTGCTACTCTACTCATTAATCACTACCACGAGAGAGTTAAACATCAAGGCAGAATCTTCACAGAGGGTGCTGTGCGTACAGATGGCTTCTGGATCATGAGATCAAAGAAATGCATTTCCAGCCTTCTGTATAAGTGTGTCATCTGCAGGAAACTCCGTGGTAGGATGGCAGAACAAAAGATGGCGAATCTCCCACCTGATCGATTTTGTACAGAACCCCCTTTTACCAATGTTGGTCTGGATGTATTCGGCCCCTAGAACATCTCCACTCGCCGTACACGAGGAGGTGCAGCAAATAGTAAAAGATGGGCAGTACTTTTTACATGCGTAAGTGTACGTGCTTTGCAGATTGAGGTGATAGAATCATTGGAAACATCAAGTTTCATCAATGCGTTACGCCGCTTCTTTGCAGTGCGTGGTCCTGCAAAGATGATCTGCTCTGACTGCGGTAAAGGAGCCTGCAAGGAGTTGTTCTTCCTTCAAGACGATACAAACATTTCCAAGTATCTAAGTGAGGAGGGATGTATTTGGCTATTCAACTCACCCTACTCCTCTTCTGGTTCACACTCCGGAGCAGAAGGTGGCAAAAATGCACCAATAAGCTGGATGCCAACCGCCGTTAAATAGTAACAAGAAGAAGAAGAAGAAGAACCCTACTCCTCACATATGGGAGGAGTGTGGGAAAGAATGATTGGGATTTCAAGACGGATTCTTGACTCCATGCTTTTACAGCTCAACCCCTCCCATCTCACTCATGAAGTACTGTCAACCTTAATGGCCGAGGTGTCCGCAATAATAAATGCAAGACCTCTTACACCAATGTCGAGTGATGCTCCTTTCCCTCTCACACCAGCAATGATATTGATGCAAAAGATCTGCACCCCTCTTCCTCCGCCAGGATCTTTTGAACATGCAGATCTGCATCGCCAACAATGGAGACGTGTCCAACACTTGGAAGAAAGAATATCTCTCCATTCTTCAAAGTCGCAGCAAGTGGCAAGACACACATCCAA
Source organism: Squalius cephalus (assembly GCF_949319135.1). Classification (NCBI taxonomy): domain Eukaryota; kingdom Metazoa; phylum Chordata; class Actinopteri; order Cypriniformes; family Leuciscidae; genus Squalius; species Squalius cephalus. Next base: position 23,329,251 of record NC_137145.1, read on the forward strand.
ACATCAAGGAAGGAGACTTGGTGTTGCTTAAAGACTCTCTGGTTACACGAAATGACTGGCCTATGGCTCGCGTCATTAAAGCATATCTTGACGGTGATGGAAAAGTCAGGAAGCTTGAGTTAAAAGTCACTAAGGGTGGGACTGTTAGGACCTTTCTTAGGCCTATAACAGAAGTAGTGGTACTTATGTCTGTGTAAGTGTTTATCATGGACAGTGAATTTTCATGTTTTCTGATGTCAGGATTCATGCAATACCTAATAATGCTATTGTATGCAATACCAGACGGGGAGTGTGATGTCACTGGTTTCATGTATGTGTAGAGTGTTTAGCACCACCTGTTGATTGTGTGGAGAAAGCAGACAGCTCACTTAATTTTTCCTGTTTTCCTATTGGTTGGGGTTGGTCACATGGTTGGTCTTAGGTGAGACCAGCCATTTTAGAAGTATGTTTGGCATGGCAAGAGGCTTCAGTTGGGCCTCTGGTGAATCTGCAGCATCTGCCTGAGTTGAGCCTTGAAGAAGCTATGTTTGTAAGTAGACCTGACATATTTAATGTTTGTGAATGGTTAGGGCTGTATATTTTGTCATGATTTATTGTATGATAAGATATATAACTGCCGTCTGCTTTCACATGCAATATTTACCTCATGGTATTGAGTGTTTGTGACTGATATAACTGTAAACTGAAAGAAAGTTTTCTTGTGTTTTTAGTTTCACAAAGTAAATGGAAAAGCACTGTAAAAACAAGTGATGAAGACAAACAAGTAAAAGAATTGAACTTTACTTCCACGTCCTTGTCATCTTTAAACATTGAGTGCCCAGTACACCTGTTTAGCTGTCTGTCACTTTGTGGAGAGTACGCACACAGTGGACAGAACAGCAACGTTACAATAATAGGCTACTTTTATCAGCTTGACGTTGAACTAATGCTCCATGCTCGTACCATGATAAGTATGGAACCCTATAAACCGTGCCGAATTGTGCCACTGCAAGCACCACTTCACATTTTCTTCAGGAAATGTACATTCTAGGTTTGTAGATAAGGTTTCTCCATGATTCAAATGCCCTAGCTGCCGATGTTGATCCGTGTTTTCACCCGAAGTTCGTCCGATTCACGCCTGGCCTTACGAGCTTCAGCAGAAAAATATTGTTTTTTGTTTTTTATCAATATGTGGAGTTTGTGTTGGAGTCTGTGTTGTGCTGGGAGCAGGTCGTTTCTTAGTGTTATCAGACATGTCATAAGTTGCATAAGTCCATGTCATAAGTTGCAGTGTCGTCGCTGTTGAGTGCAAAGTCAGTAGGCTAGACGAGGCGAGAGGCTCGGGAGCGCGCATGCAGGTGACGTCACTGGATTTTGCGGTAAATCCGACCCGGGACCTTCACATAAAAATAAGAATACTTGCTTTCCGAGGTAATAGCAAAACCTGCAAAGTGGATCATTTTAATGTGAGATTACAACCCCTTCACACACATGCAATAAAAAAAGGATTCATTTTAGTAGAAAAGTTACATACAGCACCTTTAAATGTTTAATAAAAGACAAATATGCTTAGTTCCTTGAGTTTTATTTCAATTGTTCTTTGTAAAGAAAAGCCAGCGCTCAAGTGCCTGCAACAAGAGATATTAGACACATGCCTCATGCAACAAATAAAAAGGAAAAGTTGGCTATACACTGCCCACCTGTAGGCCTATGTCTCCTCTGTCTGTGCAGACTCTTCTGTAGGCCTTTCTGTACATGTGGAATCCTGCAACTTATATTACAGCCATAAAGCATACAAGTATATAAATTAAGTAAAAGTTATTTATGTACTTGCAGGTAGGCTAGTTCCTCCATATGACAGTTATCTGAGAGGGTTTATTCACTGTCCAGTGCAATGGAAACAAATGGACATTACAAAGTCTTATACTTTCTTTCCTTTGGAAAGTTATAAAATGTCCACTTACTGCACATATTTCAGCCACCACTTTCTTGGGAACAGATACAAGTGTTGGTGTATTATGTAAAAGTGCACAAAAGAGGAAAACACAATGTCATTGTCACATGCCTGTCCTGTCTTGTCATGCACATGGGTGTTTTATTGTTTTGAGCCATGTGCTCGTGTCTGCCGTTTAGCCCCTCCCATAAAGTTATCCAGTTATTGGTTAATTTGCACCACCTGTTGTGTTCGTTACCCTCCTTTGTTTGTTCCCCTATTTAGCCTCCTTGTGTTTGTAGTCTTGTGCTGGTTTGTTGTCTTGTACACGTCTCCCGTTTCCCCGTGATCCGTTTGGTATGTTCACTTTTGAAGTTGTTGTTGTTGTTGTTGTTGTTGTTGTTGTTGTTGTTGTTGTTGTTTTGGTATTTAGTAATGTTTTCCCCCTCGTGGGTTTTGTTTTGTGTTTAAGTGTTTCTTTTTCCAATAAATATTATTTTCCTTTGCACTCGAGTCCTCTCTTAGTTTTCTTTAGTTAACGTGACAGAACGAACCAGCCTTTTTTGAGGACTCAGCAAAAGGAATACACTATGTCTAGCAGTGGGATTTCTCAAACTGGAAAGTTGGAGCCTCGTATGAACATCTTCCAGTGTTTCGCGCTATGGGCCCAGCAGACGGAGGAGATCAAGATGGCCAAATCCCTCGAATCTCGGTCCATCAAGAGGGAACCATCTTTTGAGGGAACCCGTCTGGCCAGATTTTCTGGTACCTGTGGTGGCCACAGAAGAGGAGGTTCTAGAGACGACATCTGTTACCACTCTTCGCCTCAGTCTTTCATCGACTCTGAGCCGCTGATGATTGACCCAGAGCCCTCTTCATCGTGGTTCCTGGCCGATCTGGAGCCTGCTCCTCGCCATCCGAGGAGGAGAAGGAGGAACCCCTCTGTGACTGCTCCGGTGGTCCCAGTGCCGGTGGTCCCAGTGCCGGTGGTCCCAGTGCCGGTGGTCCCAGTGCCGGTGGTCCCAGTAGTCCCAGTGCAGGTGGTCCAGAGTCCGGTGGCTCCTAAACACAGGAGGAGGAGAAAGGCTCCCTCCGTAACGGTTCACGTCGCGTCTGTCCAGCCAGAGACTGTTCACGTCCAGCCAGAGACTGTTCATGTCACGTCTGCCCAGCCAGAGACCATTCACGTCGAGTCTGCCCAGACAGAGAATGTTCACGTCACGTCTGCCGAGCCTGTGTCACCTGGCAAAATGGTTGCTACAGAGCCTGTATCTCCTGACAAAACGCCTGCTGAAGCATTGTTGGAGTATTTTTCAACGCTGTTTAAGATCCTGGAGATTCCCGGGAAGGTTCACGTCACGTCTGCCCAGCCAGAGACTGTTCACGTCACGTCTGCCCAGCCAGAGATTGTTCACGTCACGTCTGCCCAGACAGAGACCGTTCACGTCACGTCTGCCCAGCCAGAGACTGTTCACGTCACGTCTGCCCAGACAGAGACTGTTCACGTCACGTCTGCACAGCCAGAGACCGTTCAAGTCACGTTTGCCCAGTCAGAGTCTGTTCCTGAGCCGGTGGTGTCTGTTCCTGAGCCGGTGGTGTCTGTTCCTGAGCCGGTAGTGTCTGTGCCAGTCCCTGGGCCGGTGTTGTCTGTTCCTGAGCCGATGGTGTCTGTTCCAGTCCCTGAGTCGGTGGTGTCTGTTCCAGTCTCTGAGCCGGTGGTGTCTGTTCCAGAGCTGGTGGTGTCTGTTCCTGAGCCGGTGATGTCTGTTCCTGTCCCTGAGCCGGTGGTGTCTGTTCCTGAGCCGGTGGTGTCCGGTGGTGTCTGTTCCTGAGCCGGTGGTGTCTGTTCCTGAGCCGGTGGTGTCTGTTCCTGTCCCTGAGCCGGTGGTGTCTGTTCCTGAGCCGGTGATGTCTGTTCCAGTTCCTGAGCCGGTGGTGTCTGTTCCTGAGCCGGTGATGTCTGTTCCAGTTCCTGAGCCGGTGATGTCTGTTCCAGTCCCTGAGCCGGTGGTGTCTGTTCCTGAGCCGGTGGTGTCTGTGCCTGAGCCGGAGCCAGTGTCTGTGCCTGAGCCGGAGCCAGTGTCTGTGTGCCTGAGCCGGAGCCAGTGTCTGTGTGCCTGAGCCGGAGCCAGTGTCTGTGCCTGAGCCGGAGCCAGTGTCTGTGCCTGAGCCGGAGCCAGTGTCTGTGCCTGAGCCGGAGCCAGTGTCTGTGCCTGAGCCGGAGCCAGTGTCTGTGCCTGAGCCGGAGCCAGTGTCTGTGCCTGAGCCGGAGCCAGTGTCTGTGCCTGAGCCGGAGCCAGTGTCTGTGTCTGTGCCTGAGCCGGAGCCAGTGTCTGTGCCTGAGCCGGAGCCAGTGTCTGAGCCGGAGCCAGTGTCTGTGCCTGAGCCGGAGCCAGTGTCTGTGCCTGAGCCGGAGCCAGTTCCAGTGCCTGAGCCGGTGGTGCCAGTTCTAGTGCCAGCTCCAGTGCCTGAGCCGGTGGTGCCAGTTCCAGTGCTCGAGCCGTTGGTGCCAGTTCCAGTGCCTGAGCCGTTGGTGCCAGTTCCAGTGCCTGAGCCGTTGGTGCCAGTTCCAGTGCCTGAGCCGTTGGTGCCAGTTCCAGTGCCTGAGCCGGTGGTGCCAGTTCCAGTGCCTGAGCCGGTGGTGCCAGTGCTAGTGCCAGTTCCAGTGCCTGAGCCGTTGGTGCCAGTTCCAGTGCCTGAGCCGGTGGTTCCAGTGCCTGAGCCGGTGGTGCCAGTTCTAGTGCCAGTTCCAGTGCCTGAGTTGGTGGTGCCAGTTCCAGTGCCAGTTCCAGTGCCTGAGCCGTTGGTGCCAGTTCCAGTGCCTGAGCCGGTGGTGCCAGTTCCAGTGCCAGTTCCAGTGCCTGAGCCGGTGGTGCCAGTTCCAGTGCCAGTGCCAGTGCCGGTGGTGCCAGTTCCAATGCCCGAGCCGGGGGTGCCAATTCCAGTGCCCAAGCCGGTGGTGCCAGTTCCAGTTCCTGAACCCTGGCCGCCCGAGGGGTCGTCTCCGCCCTGGCCGCCCGAGGGAAAGTCTCCGCCCTGGCCGCCCGAGGGAAAGTCTCCGCCCTGGCCGCCCGAGGGAAAGTCTCCGCCCTGGCCGCCCGAGGGAAAGTCTCCGCCCTGGCCGCCCGAGGGAAAGTCTCCGCCCTGGCCGCCCGATGGACGGTCTGTTCCGCCCTGGCCGCCCGATGGACAGTCTGTTCCTCCCTGGCCGCCCGATGGACAGTCTGTTCCTCCCGTCCCACCCTGGTCTGTCCCTCCCGTCCTATTCTGGTCTGTCCCACCCTGGTCCGTCCCTCCCGTCCCACCCTGGTCTGTCCCTCCCGTCCCACCCTGGTCCGTCCCTCCCGTCCTAGTGGAGCGTCTGGTAGCCGCTTCTTAAGGAGGGGGTTATGTCACATGCCTGTCCTGTCTTGTCATGCACATGGGTGTTTTATTGTTTTGAGCCATGTGCTCGTGTCTGCCGTTTAGCCCCTCCCATCTTGTTATCCAGTTATTGGTTAATTTGCCCCACCTGTTGTGTTCGTTACCCTCCTTTGTTTGTTCCCCTATTTAGCCTCCTTGTGTTTGTAGTCTTGTGCTGGTTCGTTGTCTTGTACACGTCTCCCGTTTCCCCGTGACCCGTTTGGTATGTTCACTTTTGAAGTTGTTGTTTTGGTATTTAGTAATGTTTTCCCCCTCGTGGGTTTTGTTTTGTTTAAGTGTTTCTTTTTCCAATAAATATTATTTTCCTTTGCACTTGAGTCCTCTCTTAGTTTTCTTTAGTTAACGTGACAGTCATTACAATGAACTACACTCGGGAAAAATGTGATCAATAACTCATGACAAAATATTTTTACATTAACATAAGTTTATCAGTTTTCACTTTCACAAGTCAAAGCAATTCATCATTACTCAAGATTTAGCAGTTGAAATGACTATACGGCCTTAATTTAATGCTGCAAAAATGATTTTACAGTGTAGGCTACTAAGATCTTTTCTTTTTTTTCTCAGCCTTTATCTTGCTTTTATAAACCATTTATTTAACAATGCCTTTTATAAAAGACACTATAATATAACTAAAAATTACCATTATGTAGAATATTTTTGTACTTCACTTTTATTAGTTCCCATGTTCTAGTGTGGTGACTCTGACATTACAATGAACAAAGTAATTATGCAATTATTAAAATACAAAAATATAGGCTAATAAGTGATAAAAGCATCTAACATGGACACTTCTAACGGATTTAAAATTGTCTGCTACTTTTTGACATCCCTCTCTCCTGGCTTTTGCAGACTTTGAGGTGTTCCCTGGCGTTTTGATTAAACATTAAAATTCCGAATAAACTTTGACTATTAGTTCTTGCTCTGCTGAGGAGAAAAACTGAGCCCGCTCTTTGGCCACGCTGAGCAGCCAATAGCAGCGTTGCTGATCAATGTTTCTACTATCGATATATCCCCTTTTAAACCAGCGCATGAACGCGCAATTATCTCAGATAACTCAAACCATGAACTGCTCCGAGACTCAAAGGTGAGATCCAAATGCAGCTTTTATTATGAGCAATCCAAAGGCGTAATCCAAAGTACAGGATTTTTACTTTTTTTACTTTTTAAAGTACAAAGTACAGGATTATTACTTTTTTAAAGTGCATGGCAAAGATGGCGCCCGGTGGTGTGTTGGCTGCTCGTCTTGCTCAGTTTGTTTTATTGTTATCACTTTTTGTGCTGTGTTTACTTCCTCAATATGGCCAAACTTTATGGACTTACGATCGTCAAGCGCTATTTAATATCCGTTCATCTGTACCCGACCTCTCGGGCGCTGGACAATATTGTTTTCATCCCTGGCTTGTGAGAACCATACCCACGGAGATAATTCGACCCACGGGGAATGCCAGTGATAGGAAAAGAAAAAAACGCCGGAGGAAGCGTGGTTGCAGAGCGGGTGCGGCGGAGAAAGCAAAGAGAGCGTGGAATGTTTTTTCCTTGAGGATGCGGGATTTGCGATTCCCGTGCCTTCGCGCTGCTTGTCCAGTGGTGCTGCTGTCCGTGCCCAGACCTTTTGTATCAAGGCGATCGCACCACATCAGGAAAGGTATAAATCACGGTAATTTGAGCTACTTGCAGAAGATAAAAGAGTGTGGGGACGCAGATGTACCGACTGGGAACACCCTGGTAAGGACGGCATTAGTCAATGCCAGATCCCTTGCAAACAAATCATTCATTTTAAATGATTTCTATATACACAACGATCTGGATTTTTTATTTATTGTTGAAACATGGATGAATGCTGTTGATCTCACCCCTATTATGGAAGCAACTCCGGCTGATTGTGACGTTTTCACCTCTCCTAGAAACTCTGGGCGGGGTGGTGGCCTTGCCATTATTTTTAACAAACGTTTTAAATGTCACTTAATACCTTTTAGGAACTATCAGAGTTTTGAAGCCCAAGTGATGATGTTGGACTATAAAAATCCGGTGCTCTGTGTAAATGTTTATCGTGCACCTAAATATCACAAAGACTTCATTGAGGATTTCTCAGACTTTTTGTCCCACATTGTACTTTTGTCTGATGCAATCTTAATTTTTTAATTAAAAAAAATTAAAAAATTTTAATTTTAATTTTGGTGATTTTAATGTTCATGTTTGTTGCCCAGGAAAACCTATGGTTGCCGAATTCCTAGGAATGTTGGACTCTTTTAATTTGTTTCAATCTGTTAGGAGTGGCACACATGTATGAACTTGGTCACTCTCTCGATCTTGTTCTGTCTTTAGGAATCTCGATCTGTGATCTTAATATTATCCCACATAGTTTTTCTGATCATTGTCCAGTGGTATTTAATGTGAATCTCCCAAGTGTATGTCCTTCTGCTCCTATGTCGGTGGTATATTCCCGTATACTCACCCCACTTACAGTATCAGAATTCTTAAATCATTTTATTGCCTCTCCACAAATCCCTTGTATCGAGTCAGCACCCCCCTCTGTCGATCCAGATGAGTTGACTACAAAGTTTAATTCTGTTTGTATGTATATCATGGACTCTGTTGCTCCATATAAAACAAAGGAAAGAAAAAACAAAACACAACCTTGGCTAAACGAACAGACTCAGGCTCTTAGGCGGGAATGTAGAAGAACAGAAAGGAGGTGGAGGAAAGATAGGTTGCAGGTGTTCTTACAAATGTTAAGGGAAAGTCTGACAAAATACCAAAAAGCTGTTAATGATTCTAGAGCATGTTACTTGTCTGATATGATTGCTAAAAATCCACCACGTGAACTTTTTGCTGTTATCAATAGACTGATCTGTCCAAGCAAAAAACCTAGTCTTACTGTAGCATCAGCGACGTGTGATTCTTTTTTGAAATTTTTTGTCGAGAAAATAAATGCCATCAGGGGAAGTTTTTCATCCATGGTTGCTAACCCAGTGTTAACAGATTTAACTGAGATGGTTTCTTTTAGTCAGTTTGAACTAGTGTCAATTTCTGATATTAGAAATGTCATTCTTCACTTAAAGCGATCATTTTGTCCCTCTGATGCAGTTGCGTTGTCCATTCTTAAGGAAGGTGTTGATATAGTCAGCCCAAGTATTTTATCTATTATTAATAGCAGTTTACAGAATGGCATCGTACCACTTTTGCCTTAAGCAAGCTATTGTTGAGCCCTATCTTAAAAAAACAAACCTGGATCCTTATGATCTAAAAAATTACCGGCCGATTTCAAAATTGCCTGGCTTGTCCAAGGTACTTGAAAAAGTTGTGCTTAAACAAATATCCACTTTCCTAACAAAGAATAATATCTCGGATAAATTTCAGTCCGGCTTTAGGGGTGGTCACAGTACAGAATCAGCCCTTTTAAGGGTTGTTAATGATCTTTTTTTAATTACAGATGTAGGTAATCATGCAGCATTAATTTTATTGGATTTGTCAGCAGCCTTCGACACCATTGATCACCGGATTCTTCTGACTCGTTTAAAGCAGTTTGATGGTATTCAGGGGACGGTCCTAAAATGGTTTGCCTCTTATTTGGACTGTAGATTCTTTTTAGTGAAGATTGGTAATAACTACTCCGCACCGTCACCTATTTGCTGTGGGGTCCCACAAGGGTCCATCTTAGGTCCCACTTTGTTTTCACTGTATATGCTCCCGCTGGGAATGATTTTTAAGAAGTATGGCATCTCTTACCATCTGTATGCAGATGACACTCAAGTCTATGTGCCTTTGAGATCCGGTGGTAAGGATTCAAATGCCATTCTCCTTAAATGTCTGGAGGAAGTAAAGCTGTGGATGGCTGAAAATCTCGTCCAATTGAATGAAAACAAAACAGAAATTATTATTTTTGGTCGCACAGCTGGTAGCCAAATGTTAATCGATCAATTGGGCCTATGGAAGGGATACTTGCAGGATCAAGTAAAGAATTTGGGAGTCATTTTTGATTCTTCCTTAATTTTTGATCGACAGATAAAGACAGTAGTACGCAATTGCTTCTTTTATTTAAGAGCAATAGCAAAACTGAAACCAATTCTCTCAGCCAGCGACCTGGAAAAAGTTGTTCACGCATATATTTTTTCACGTCTAGATTATTGTAGTGCACTTTATGTTGGAACCAGTCAAACGCACATTGCCCGCCTGCAGCTAGTACAAAATGCTGCTGCAAGGCTGTTGATGAATGCTGGGAAAACAGACCATGTTACTCCCCTTCTATCTGTGTTAGGTTGGCTACCAATACAATTTAGGATACAGTATAAGATCCTGATATATGTTTTTAAAGCACTACACGGAATGGCGCCAGAATACTTGGCTGAGCTCATCAAGCCCTATAGCGCAGGTGTAAGACTAAGATCAGTAAACAAGTTTCTCTTAACGATTCCCCGTACACGTCTTAAAATGAAAGGTGATCATGCTTTCGCTGTTGCTGGACCTAGATTGTGGAACAATCTACCACTGGACGTTAGATCTTCCTTGAATCTTAATGTTTTTAAGGGTCGTTTAAAACCTTATCTGTATTCTCTGGCTTTTTAGCACTTTGTACATGGATGTTGTATGTCTTTTTCCTGTCCTGTTGGTTTTATCGCAATGTACAGCACCTTGGAACTACGGTGGTAGTCTGTAAGGTGCTATATAAATAAATAAACGAACGAACGAACGTACAGGCAATGGGTCAAAATACAGGTAGGCAGTCCAAACAAACAAACAAACAAACCAAAACAGAGAGTAAATGAGAGAACATGGAATAAATAGGCTGAAACTAACAAGATAATGAGACACTGGTGAATGCAATCAGTGATGATGAGTCCGGGCAGTGAGCTCTGGGAAATGTAGTTTGTAAGAGTGACAATAGTCTGGTGTGGAGTGCCCTCTGGTGGCTCTCAAGGGCATTCCAGCTGGTGCTGAACGCCGAACTGCACCGGCTTGTATTTGAGACAGGCGTCTATATGAGACAGGCCTTTAATTTAGTGTAGAGATGTTGTTGAGTGTAGGCCTACCAGTGTTGAGTGTTACCAAATCTGTGTTTGTGTTTAACAAATCAGTTAATTAGCCTACTATATTTCCATATGTCTAAAGGGGGTCTCACACCAGACGAGAAGCGCAGCGCCACGTCTTTAAAATTCGAACACATTATTCTCTATGAGTGTACATTGTCTCAAATCGTCGTCAATGTATACTGACTTCACCCTGTGCTGCAATATACATTCAGTTTTACACTCATTAACAGAAATCAGCTGCTTGAATGAAAATTGCTGAAGTTATCGGATTTTCAGGTGATATTCTCAATTCATTCAGTTAACGGACGCTCTGAGGTAAAGTGAATTCAGACTGCAGACTAAGCAATGATTGTATTTAATTGTACAGGACAATCATAACATTGTACAGACATGATATTAATTCCATAATATCCTTAAACATAACAATATTGCTGGCCATAAACTGACAAAGTGCGCGTCCGGTGTGCGATACCTCGAGTTGTCATAGACGCGGCACGTCGCTTCTCGTACGGTGTGCGACCCCCTTTAGATTATTGGCAGCATAAAAAAACGAAACGATGTGACAATACAAGTTACTGGTAATATCCATCGAGCCTATGAACTAGTTGCCCGAAACACATCAACAAGAAAGAATGAAGGCTACCCAGTAAAACAACTGCAATCATGTGATACAAAAGGACCCTATTCAACACTAACATCATCACCGCGATCCTCAACTACAAGTTCATGGCGAATTCCTCCTCCTCGTCACTCTCCTCCACTTCCCTCTCCGGCCTCCGCTAACTCTGCCTGCCTTACTTGCGCTAACAGCTCCCGCCCAGATGCGCAGGGCTCTCTTGCGTGCGTGATCTGCTCCATAGAACTGGCTTAAAAAGACGATCTGACGGGTTTTAGAAGATTAAATACAACCCGAAACTAAAAAAACAGACCGGGCCTCTATTTGAGACCGGCCTTTATTTATCCAAACCTGTAGCCACACCAGGCGTGTAAAAGAGACAGGCGTCTATTTGGGACTCGGCTATTATTTGAAGTTTTACGATATACATAAATTCACCTATTATCTGAAGTCTTTCTAGAAAACAAAACAAAAAAACTAATTCCTGAGACTTTATGTGAATTATTTTAACAAATTAGTTTATGTAATATATATAGCTCCTGGTACGACAGGTGCATTAGAGCTACAATTACAATCAAGCTACATAACAATTTAAAAGACTGATATTACCCTTTTATGCAAAACTTTAACTGCCCTGTGGCTTCAGTGCTAGAGTTCCTTCAAGACCATCTCTCTGCTGGTCTTTCCCCATACACACTTAATGTCTGCGTGATGACCAATCGCCTTCCGTGCACCACTAAGTCGTGGACCTCTGGGGGAGCATTACCTGGTAATTTAATTCCTTCGTGGCATTATGAGGATGAGGCCTACAGCTCAGGTTAGAGTCCCGGCAGTGGGATCTAGCCGTGACTTAAGAAGAGTTGTCCCTGGCACTCTTTAGACCTTTGGCCTTGGTTTATAATCCTACAGGTCTTCATCCTCCTCCTGTGTCGGCAGACCAAGAGAAGCTACATCTACAAGAGGGCTGCCCGGCTACCAAATCAACAATCAGCAGGTGAATTTCAGAGGCAATTTTTTTCTCTCGAGGCGTGCTGTCTGCCCTCGCCTCTGCCAGTAAGCCCATTCCACCCGAGGTATGGCATTAAGTATGGCAACAAAACCTTTGATGTAAGGTTTTGTCGACTGGACCTGCTGACTGCACCAGGGTCTTAAAGGGGACATATCATGCTAAATCCACTTTTTTAGCCCTTAAATGCATTTTGTTATTTTTGGAGTGTTTAGAAGTATAGAAAATTTTAAATTAGTCTCTTCAGGCGCTTCGTTGATATCTTTATATTCTGTTTTGGCCTTATTTTTCAACCTGTTCCAATTTTTCTATTCTCTATTACGTTTTTTGAACAATTGACCTTTCGCCGGCCCCTCCCCCAAAACGGCCATTGTCCAATCACACATCATAGCAACCGTTACTATGTGAGCAGGTCCGACAAACATTAGCAAGACGGTGAAGCGTGCGCCCATGGCGTTTGTAAATCGGACACTACATACCCCGAGAGATTGTCTGGAGGAGTTGTGTTCTTTCCATTCCCAAAGCCGAAAACACAACGTGAGCGGTGCCTACAATGGATAAAACAGTGTGGACGGCCCCAATCCCAGTTAAATGTGTCGAACATTACGAAGCATAAATACGTCTGCTGGCTGTGGTATCGATGGCTAAGTTACTTAAAGTTTTTTTTGTTTTGTTTTTCGGATCTGAAAAACTCCTATCTGTAACTCAAAAAACATAATATTGTCTGAACCGCGAGTTTTATGATCCGTCGCCCCACTAATAAATATTATGGTCTCAACCGCGATTTTTGTGATCTGTTGTCCCCCTAATAAATATTATGGTAACTTAAGTGCATTATGAAAGACAATCAATGAAAGTTATTTAGATGCAAATTAAGGCTATGTCTGGTTAAACAGTTATTGTGTGATTTCGTTTATTGTGCTTTGTCAACTTGAAGCATGAATTTGAGAAAGAAAATCATTTTTGGAAGAAAATGCACCACATACTTTTGTCAATGATATAAGTTATAGCTAAAAGATTGTAAAAGCTTTCAGTTCACCTGCCTAATTGTAGTTGAAAAGTCAAATTAAGCTTGATTAATGATATACTGTGACTGATCAAATAAACTACAGCATCGGGAATATAACTCCCATGTGTTTTGCAGCATTTAAAATTTTAGTCGTGTTATGCGAAAAAAAACACATAAGAAATTATTGCTGACAGCACTTTTATTTTCAAAAAACAGTTTTTTCTTTCACACAAAAACACAACAGTAAGTGTCTTACAATGCTTTTAAACACTTGTTTCCTTGTTCTTTGTCATAATCACAAATGATGTGTATGAACACCGGTAACGTTAAGCATTAGCCTCGATAGAGATGTAGATAGATCGTGTCTCCTTCATTGCGTATTTTTATATTATAATATATCCCTCCACTGCATACTGTAACCCTTTTTGCCTCAATCTGGAGGATATCGCGGAGGTATTGCTCCAAAAAAGGTCACTGACACGCACGGGTATACCTCTTTCCGTCATGGCAATCTGTCGCGCTGGTCGTGTTTGACCATTTGTTTGTCGGACGTAGCAACAGTAACTAAGGGGGGCGGGGCTCGGCGAAAGGTCAATTACGTCACAGTATTTGCAGCGGAACTGCCAAATAAGGACATCAACTACCGGCTCAACACTTCGAGCAATCCGCCATTTTTATTTCTCGCTGCAATTCTGTAGTCCAAGCTAAAGCATGCAGAAGTTATGAGAGGGTAAGTTAAAATGTTCGGTTGTTGGATGTAGTAACCCACACGCTTCATTACACCGTCTAATGTAGATGAACTGCTGCGCTTGTGACAGGACACATGTTTAACTGAAAGAACGAGCAGAGAGAGAGACCCGGTCGCGCGCGCGCTCACTCTCTCTCTTTCGAGCCGGGCGAAAGTGTAAACAAGACTTCACCATCTCCAAACTAGGCGCTGTCTTGCTCTCTCTCCCTCGCACATATTAATCAAAATAAATCGATACGGTGGTAAAAGGTCGGAAGACCAAAGTTTCATGTGTAAATACAGTACACACCATTGCGATAACTTACATCCATATGAAGACGTTGTTCTGCAGGTTCGTCATCTTCATTTTCATCTCGCTCCGGCTCGAACATAAGGCTGGCTGGACAAGTCTTCCGTTGTTGACATTTTGTTTGTGTGAATAAAAAGTTTCTGTGCCGCTAGATAATCGTATCTCTGCTATCAAACTACAAAAATGGCCGAACGGGGTGGAGTTGAACCGAGTGTCGCCTCTGCATCCTGGAGAGGGGGCGGGGTATGAAGTGTCTCAATTGCATTTAAAGAGACCGCACCAAAACGAGTTGCTCTCAGACGCACATCAGAAAAGCGGTAAAAAAGGGGCCTGTGGAGCTATAATAATGAGGAATTCAGACCCAAGCATTGCAGTTCCGCTTTATATAGACCACAAATGATTGATTTATATGTAAAAAGGAACGATTGAAAAGCATGATATGTCTCCTTTAAGTGCTCTCGTCCTGAGATGTGCCTGAACAGTTTCAAACCAGGACAGGCATTTGTCAGTATGGCATGGTGGGTATATCGTTCTCCAAAGTGACGTCATACGCAGCGCGAGTTCCCTCGAAAGAGAACGTCTCGGGTTATGACTGTAACCCTTGTTCCCTGAGAAGGGAACGAGATGCTTATTATTATTGTTATTATCATTATTACTTATAGCCGATTCAAGAGAGAAAGTGATGCAAAACACTGCTCGTGTGCTCGCTCACATCACAGCAATTTTAATCTCTCCTTAATGAATTGCCTCTCACAATTCAGAGTCCTGTCCAGGTCCTGCCTCTAGGCCTTTTGAGAATGAGGGCATTCATAAAGTGGGATTTATCTCTCCATCTCTGCCATCTGTGTTGCTTTGTCACAGTGATGCACTCGTGTACAGCAGCGCTACGCCACTGGAGGAATATGGAGTTTTATGCGCATGGAACCCACCTCTTGGACGATCGTGTTGCGGATCAAATGTTGACATATCTTACCAAGATGCAATTTTATATAGTTTATACTCTTTATTATGTACATAAATGTATCAGGGTGAACATATTTAGACAGGTTGTGAACCCTGTTTTGTTTTTAGGCAGATGAATATAACTTTTAACAAAGTCCAGTACAAACGTTACTGCCGCTCATCAACGGCAGCTGTCACAGTTGCTAGGCGACATCCCATTTACAATGCTCAGTCTGACCTTCGCGGCCTTCGAAGGCATGGCCTTTGAATTGGGACACAGCCTGTGTGTTCTGCATGCCTTCTTGCTTACCTGCATACTTGCCTACCTTGTGATACTCACCTCATTTGTGCTTCAGTTCGGTAATAAACTGCCTCTCCTGGGTTCATCTCCATCTGCTGTTGTGGTGTGGTGTTATAGTTAGCCAGTCGTAACATCTTAAATGTACGGTGGCCGAGAGAGCTCAACGCGCTGCAACTGAAGAAAACACATGCAAATAGAAAAAACACCCGCAAATTAAGAAAACATCTTCATCAGTTTCACAACACATGTGTGCTCCAAATACTCACAACACAACCAAATACAGAAACGCGCTGCAAAAGTTCACAACACAAACAAATACAGAAACGCGTTGCAAATAGGACAGAACACAACGGAAATGTTTCCGGGGAAGCCAATAAGTGACGGACCCAGCTGGGACGTGCTTATTGCTTATTGCTGGTGAGCTTTACCTATGCCCTACTCTCTTAAAAGGGCAGACGGCAGAACCCTTGAAGTGGGCACTTTGGAGGGAGCGGGGCACTTGTGTGCCATTATGATGATGAAGGGAGCAACGAAAGACAACGTAATTTCCTCATTATTTTCACCTGGGATGTTCCCATGACAACGCAGCACGTGTCTATCAGCTGAATAGCTGTTCTTACCAGAAATATAGTATTATTGCTGTTAACATAACTGTTGCAAATAAATATACATTTTATACAACAAAGTGTTTAAAATATGCGTTATATCTGTGTGTGAGTGTCTCAACTTTAAAATTTGCCGTCTCATATTTGGACCCTAGCTGCATTCTTACATTTCTTATGAAACTTATTTTAACATAACATGACAAAATGTGTACAATGTAACTGATGTATAGATTAATGTCTTTCCCTCATGGTCTTTTTCTCTATCTTTATTAATTAATTAATTAATTAATTAATTAATTAATTAATTAATTAATTAATTAATTTTAGTCTTCAGCTCATTGTTATTTTTAGTATTCTTATTACATGGAACATATTATAAATACATTTTGTATATTGTATACAAAGTTGTATGTCATAAACGTGTCATCTCTGTATGTTTTGCAAAAAAATAATTAATAATAAAAGTAGACAGTTGTAAGCACGTCCCAGCCGGGTCCGTCACTTATTGGGTTCCCCGGAAACATTTCCGTTGTGTTCTGTTCTATTTGCAGCGCGTTTCTGTATTTGTTTGTGTTGTGAACTTTTGCAGCGCGTTTCTGTATTTGGTTGTGTTGTGAGTATTTGGAGCACACATGTGTTGTGAAACTGATGAAGATGTTTTCTTAATTTGCAGGTGTTTTTCTTTTTGCATGTGTTTTCTTCAGTTGCAGCGCGTTGAGCTCTCTCGGCCACCGTATAAATGACACTCGGAACTAATACAGAGCGTTTCAGACAGAAGATCAAAATTAGGGCAGAAAATACAAATTTTATATAACTGCTTTATGTGCAAAACTGTGCAAAAACTTTTACATTTGATTACTTATTTCAGTTTCTGTAATATTTCTAAAGCACTGTTTATTTCATTTGTATCTTTATTCCATTGTATTCATTTGACCTATTTCTTTTGATTTGCCTTTTCTAATTTTAATACTGGGCTGTTTACTTCAATAATTCAATGATCTATTTTGACCTTGCATGCCATCCCATATTCCCATATATCCTGTGTCTATACCTCTTATGTGCTGCCTGCTCTCGGTTAGGATGATTTGGTGATTTGTCTGTAAGGGCTGAAAATTTTGTCATCACTCTCAAGTTGTTCCAAACCTGTATGAGTTTCTTTCTTCTGTTGAACACAAAAGAAGATATTTTAAAGGTCCCGTATTATGCCCCTTTTCACAAGATGTAAAATAAGTCTCTGATGTCCCCAGAGTGTGTATGTGAAGTTTCAGCTCAAAATACCCAACAGATCATTTTTTACAGCATGTCTAAATTGACATTTTTTGGGGCTCCGAAAAATGCGCTGTTTTAGTGTGTGGCCTTTAAATGCAAATAAGCTGCTGCTGGACGACCCAGGGGGCGGAGCTTCATGAGCTCGCGCTCAGTCTGTCAGGACAAATTCATCTCACGGAATGATGATAATATCAGAAACTCTCAGTTACGGTGTTCATTTCGAGTCGGACAATAATGCCTACAGAGTCAGAGTGCTGTATAGAGATGAAACAGGTATAGTTTAGTAGTTTAATTACGGTTATTATAACGTATTTGTCATCTGCTTGTATGTATCCATTATTTATTAATAGCCTACAAGTCTGCTGTTTCGGACCAGGTCCGAATGATGATCAAACATGTACTGATGAGTTTAATAAAGTTTATTGTACATCACACAAAAGATGAAGCGTCAGTTTTACTTCAGAAAATCACCGTAAGAGCTGAGTAAACACAGTAGGCTAAGTTATAAGAAGTGCGCAAGTAGCCAGTAGAGTTGAGGGAGCATTCCTGTGGGCGGAGGTTAGTCAAGAAACGGTTCTAGTGACATCATTAAAGAAGGAAGTAGAGGGATGTAGTCCAAACGAGCCGTTCACTGTAGTCGACTTCTGTTAAATAAAATATCTTGCTTGGCATTGAACTTTGAGCTTTATAATTTTACAGATATTATTTATGCTCTAACAGCAACATTACACACTAACTAAAGTTTGAAACATGGGATCACGAAGAACGGGACCTTTAAAATGTAACTCATTTTCTTCTAATTTACAGGGATGATCATGAAGAAACTCCTGGAAAATTTGGGTTTGGCAGAGTATTATGTCAAGAAACTCACTCTACACACAGTGCTGCAGATCAACAAGAACAGTGTGACAGATGTGCCTGTCCAGTCCCTTTCAGATCTGCCATGGCTTTTCTTGAAGAGACTGATGTTGCTACAAAGGACAGCGAGGAGTGTTAAGTGTTCCCCATCAGATGAGTCAGAAGATTCAGAGTCGGATGATGATCAGGATTGTGCTGAGTCAGACTGTCCTCAGTCAGTAAACCCGTTAGACGTTTTGACTGCTGTGTTTCTTTGTTCTGACAGTTTTCTTCAGCAGGAAATGATCATGAAAATGTCCATGTGTCAGTTTGCGATTCCTCTGCTGCTTCCAAACAGTGATAACAATCAGATCACACTTATGCTTTGGGCAATGAGAGATATTGTGAAAAAATACAGACCACACTCCCTGTCAGATCCAAGTGCTTTTGTGGAAAAAAGGATTGTTCTCTCAGATCTACCGTTAGTGTCTTTTGTGAGACTTGGCAGGTGCAACATTTCCAAATCTGAAGTTCTGAATAAACTGCTCAGCAATTCACAGCAATACACTGATACCTTTGTGCACTTCAACATGGGTTGTGGAAACATTGACAAGAAAATATCAAATGGCTTGGTTGAGATGGCCTGGTATCTTCCTTGTGGAAACAAGAACATTGATGTCTTTCCTGAGCCAATAGCGATTGCAAATTTGAGAGGTGACATCCAGAACTTTAAAACACAGTACTCTTTTCTTTGTGAGGCTTCAACTGCTGTGTTTGTGTTCTTTGAATCCCAGCTTTTAGATACACAATTGATTTCAGTTCCCAGCCAGAAACCTACGCCTCAGCTATTTTTTGTGGGGGACTCCAACAACGAGAGCATAAAAGCTACAGTCAACAAGCTGAAGAAAAGAAATTTCATCTTTAAAGCCAAGCAGAACGATGCAGACTTTGTTGACAAAATTCAGAGGAAGTTGCAAGACACAATTAATAACAACAATCACAAAACCTCAGTTGTTCGTTTAGCTGAGATTGCACGAAATCTGGGAATCTTTGTGGATGAGAATACTGAAGAATGTCAGCGTGCAAAAAAAAGTGCAGATGAAATCACATCAAAAATAGAGGATATAGTGCAGTTCAAGAAGAAGGAGCTGCCCTTGCAAGGAGAGACCTTGATGAAACTGGCCAAATTAGAAAAGGAGAAAATCAGACAGAAGAAAGTAGGGGATAAAGATATTAACGAGTACAAAAAGGACCTTGAGATGCAGAAAGATAAACTCAGAGAAGAGCAACGTAGCAAAAACATGTCTGCCACTATGAGCTGCTTCATCAGTGCAATATCAACACCAGAAAGGGCCTTCTTCTTAAAATGGTTGAGAATTGCTCTAGAGAATCGATCACGTGAAGTGCTGCCTCAACTCAGAGAACTGTACAAACAGAAATGTCAAGATGTTTGTGGAAACAAGGCAGAAATTGCTGAGCTTGATACAAAGATTTCAAACAGTTCTTTAGGTGTGGAGCACTTCATTCGAGAGATGAGCCAGCTTTACGAGGCTTCAGTCTCGCTTCCAGAAGATTCACTTTACCGAAAACAGATGAAACACTTACCTAGACTCTGTGCTGAACTACTATTGGATGGATTTTCACTTGAACTTGTGGATGGAGATTCTTCAAATATCCCTGAAAAATGGCTTTCTGGTGTGTTTTCTGAATTAAACACACTGGTGAAGCCCAAAAACAAGATTATGGTTGTCACAGTTTTGGGGGTCCAGAGTTCAGGAAAGTCAACGCTGTTGAACACCATGTTTGGAGTTCAGTTTGCAGTAAGCAGTGGAAGGTGCACCAGGGGAGCCTTTATGCAGTTTATTAAAGTAGCAGATGATTGCCAAGCAGAACTCAATTGTGATTATATAGTGATAATTGACACTGAAGGACTGAAATCCCCTGAGCTCGCACAACTGGACAACAGCCATGAACATGACAATGAGTTGGCAACTCTTGTTGTTGGACTGAGTGATGTAACAATTGTCAACATTGCCATGGAGAATTCAACAGAGATGAAAGACATTTTACAGATCATTGTTCACGCCTTCCTCAGGATGGAGGAGATAGGAAAGAAACACACGTGTTTGTTTGTACACCAGAATGTTGCTGATGTCTCGGCTCATGATTCAAACATGAGAGACCGTAAATTTCTGTTGGAACAACTGGATGAAATGACACAAGCTGCAGCCAAAATGGAGAACAAACTGAAATTCAGCAAATTTACAGATGTGATGAACTATGACACTGAGACGGGTGACCACTACATCCCTGGATTGTGGCATGGAAACCCCCCAATGGCACCAGTGAGTATTGGCTATAGTGAGTCTGTGTATGATCTCAAAAAGCATATAATGGAAATATTCAGAGATTACGAGTCCTACAACATCAATGAATTTCTTAAATGGACCAAAGACTTGTGGACTGCTGTGAAATATGAGACATTCATCTTCAGTTTCAGAAACAGCCTGGTGGCTGATGCATACATGAAACTGTGCACAGAGTACAACGGATGGGACTGGACACTGAGAAAGCAAATACACACATGGGCGTTAGAAGCTGAAACCAAGATCTTAAACCATGGAAAATTTGAAAACTCTGAGAAGTGCACCGTTGAAGATGTTCATTGTCGTTTACTACAGGAAGCAGAAGTTAAGCTTTCAAAAGGACAAGATGAAATTAATGACAAGATCAAATCATACTATGAACAAGGAGAAGGTCATGTTGAACTAGTGGAAAATTATCGACAAGACTTTATAAACTCTGCCACGTCTTTGAAGAAGGAACTTTCAAATTCTGTCACAATCAAACTGGATGCAGCTGTTTCACGTCGAAGTGGAATGATCAAAGTGGAAGGAATCCAAAAGACATGCATGGACACAATGGAGAATAAAGTGCTGAACTTGCTGAAAGACTGTCGTGAGAACAAGTCAGACATGTCAGACTCCATGCTGGATGAAGCATTTGAAAAAATGTGGCAGGAGACTGTCAGGACACTGGCATGCACAGGGCTCGAACAACAAGATATCAGGACAAGAGTTTTAACTTGCTTGAGGATAAATCTTCAATCTAGAGGAAGTTCAATGGCTCAACGCTTAGACAAAGTTAAAGATTTAAACAGTCATGGCCATGGAAAGTTTATTGCCTACAAATACAAAACAAAAGTATCCAAGTGGTGGTATAAAAACCATATCAAGATGGTTCAAGAGATGTCAGACAACCTTATCAGGGATTGTCAGGAATTTGCTAAATTAAAGAGGAAAAGTAAGGATGATTATGATGACACATACATCAGGGAAATTCTTAACATGATTGATGAGAAACTCAAGGCTCATGAAGAGCTAAAGGGAGATTTTGAGCTGTCTCTTAAACTCCACATATGCGGCTTTGCAAGCAGAGAATTTCAAGAGATTCACAATCAATTCATCAAGGAAAACAACCCACAAACATCCTTGGAGAACTTCAAACAAACATACCGCTCTGACTTCATTGACCTTTACCGTGAACGAGACCAGTGTCAGAGGAAAGCTGATGAATTCATGAGAAACTGCCTAAAACCTGCCTTGGAAAGATATATTTCAGAGAACTTGGGCATGAAAATGGCAGACAAGATGGTGATTGGTGAAAATTCAGCAATTTTCGGATCAAGGACAACATTTCAGATTTCAGTCTTGAAAAATCTTCTCGATGAATCTAAATTTGAAACATATTTGCTTTTCATCTTGTTATATGAAACGTTTGTTAAAGCCTTTATTTTTGACAAAATCAAAAAGCACTTTTCAGCAGAGAACAGAATGTTCACATTGGAGGAGGACCTCGTCAATGAAGTCATCAGTGAAATAAAACAGGCCATTGAAGAGGCAGAGCGAGACCCAAAGATAAATGACATCAAGGGATTTATTGAGAACATTTGTAACAAACTTGTAAAAAGGCTTGTTTTTCCCAAGGATGAAGTGGACAAAATCAGCACACTGAATAACGCAAATCCCCAAAAATTTGCTGAATGCCTTCAATGTTCTGTAATGGACATGGATAAATCACTGAAAGCAAGTTTCCAAGAAAGAGATTTTCAAAGGAAAATAGATCGTCTTCAAACCAAACCACAGGATGTGCTGTTCAAACGAGTGCAAGGCTGTGGGAAACAGTGTCCATTCTGTAAAGCACCATGTGAGGCTGGAGGAGACGCTCACACTAAACACTTTGTCTCAATCCACAGACCACAAGGTCTCGGCACCTACAGATGGGATAATGATTCTAAAAAACTAGTGACCGACATCTGCTCATCACTAGTGCACAGCAACACAAGGTTTAAGATCAAAGACACCAACGATCAGTCGCATCCATATAAAGAATACAAAACAATCTATCCAGACTGGCAAATCGATCCAGACCCCAGCGTAGAGGCCTCAGCATACTGGAAATATGTGATGGCACAATTCAATGAGAGGTTTGCAGAGGTGTACGATGCAGAGCCTGCAGAAATACCCTGGGGAAAAATCACAAAGGCAGATGCAGAGAAAAGCCTGAACATCAATTAACTACCTCTCTGACCTCTGTTTAAATTAGTTTGTTATGATGTTAAGAAAACTTAAAACTCACACCTTAAAATCCAAGTATCCATGAATATTAACTATGACAACAAAAAAAAAAAAAAAAAAAAAAAAACTACTGGTTTCAATATTAATCATAGCATATCCTGACTAATGCATGAGTGCCATTATACAGAAAGTTGCTTGCACTTGCACTTGCCTTGTATTAAGAAAACATGAAAAATAATTAAACTAAGCTAAGTGTTTTATTCCAATAAAATAAAGATGTGTTTTATATATGTAAACCTGAGTACTAATTTGAATATGGTGGTATACTCTTAGTGACAAATAATTATTTTACCTGTACATGCATGAATTATTTTGTTTTGTTGACATTCATGACATCTTATTTTAGAACAGATTTTCTTTCAAAGGTTCTGAATCTTATCTTTGCTTCAAATCTTACTCTTTGATTTTTAATCATGTACTGTAACTGTGAGGTGTTTTTCTGAGCTATGTTTGTGATTGTGAATTTGATCTGGTTTGTGTTGTGAATGTATCTCTGTAAAAAGTGGTTGCTCTGTGACTCTGTTAAGACATATACAGGCATGTCTGTAATGTATTAGTGAGGTCACAAAACTGCTGACATCTGCATCAGTTTAATTAACATTTGAAGCATTTGCCAATCTCATGAAATCAGTGTAACCTGAATAAATGTTACTGGCATCAGAGTTGTTTTGTAACTTTTATTGTTAAAGGTGGGGTATGTAATTCTCTTTTTTGGCCATTTTTTCAAAATCACTTAAAATCCTATTCCTAACCCACTTACAGCCACTGAGTTAGAAGCACTGATATAAAAATTAAGCAATTTAATCATCTGTGGAATGGGCAGGACTCGAAAAACTCCAGCCAATCATTTCCAAGACCACCTAGAATCATTGGACAGTAAGTGCGTCAATCAAACGGTAGTACCATCCCCCCCTCCCCCCATCCATGTCCATGTTCTTTGAATGGGTGGAGTCAAAGGAAAGAAGGTAGGACCATTTGAGTTGTGTATTTTCAAAATCTGCCGGCCGTTTTGCAAATCACACACCCCACCTTTAAGAATATATTGTCTGTCTTGCATCTACAACTGAACAAAGTCACCATTAAACAATTATCTAAAGATATTGATAAAATTATATTAAAAAGCATGGACATATCAAACTTTTATACACATTTGGGTCTTTTATTAGGCCATCTAATGGACTCACAGGGAGTTTTAATGTCTTCTACATGTAGCCTCCAACACCACCAGTAATTGTTATTCATTTTACAATATATGTGGGATAGAGTTGTCTAAAATCTAAATGATTTAGATGTTTAAAGATCTCAAATGTCCTGCAAATTTTACAACCAAAGGTGAATGAACAGTAGCAATGACAACCGTTATTTTTTCTTTCTTTGTTTTACCATTTTTTATAGTGAGTCTTTAAAACTGTCCAGTCAACACTTTATTTTAAATAGACACGTTGTGACAAACAACGTTACGTAACGTGGTAGTGGAAATAACACGAAGACGGATGAAGATAATAGTCTTTAATAACAAAGCTCAAGAAGCAGGAGAAAACCACACTAAACATTAATGAGAATGGACGAAGATTGAGGGAGAACACAGGGTATACACAGAGAAAACAAAAGGAACTAAATTAGATAATTACAGGACACAGGTGAAGGAGATGACTAATTAGACAGACAGGGGAAACTGGGTCACAGGACTAAACCAAAAACACTATGAAACAAGGGAGACAGACCATACATGTAACACAACAGCAAAAAAATATGCAAAATATTTAAGCCAAATTCAACATAACTTCTAAGTATATTATGAACTTTTGTCTTACAAAATGCAATAATTTATACAACAGAACTGAATAAAATAGAGCTGATGATGCTCTATTGATCCTTAGTCAGTGATACTCAACTCCACCGGTCTGCACATTTTTTATTTAAACAATGAGAGCTCTATATATGAACTGAATTGTGTGTCAGATAAGAGAGACATACAAAATGTGCAGAGCGCTGGTGGGTCCCCAGGTTGAAACCCACTGTTCTAAGTCAACATTTAATGATCATCATTGATGATTTGATAAATTAAAAGATAACCTCCTTTTAATCTCCTCCACCTGCAAGCAACAGACATTGAATCAAGGAATGCATGCACTGTATATTTATGCCTCACTCATTCCCTCAGTCAGCTGCTGAATTCAGAACTGCATACTAGCATACTCTTACTATTCTCCTATATCTTTCTATGGCAAAAATAGTTAGAGTAGTCTGTTAGTATGCCACTCTGAATTCAGTTGTCTGTGTCTCATCTTGAAGGGGTCACATACCTGTATGTCATCGAAGGTTGTCTAATTTCAGAAAAGTAGCCATTGTAAAATGTACTGTTATTCCTAATGTTATTCTATTTTTTTTCTTTATGTATATTTTTATTGAACAGATTTTTAAGTGACAATATGTGCATGGCATATATGAAAAACATCACAACCTACTGTTTTTCTTTTTAAAATCCATAGAAATGAATTAAAAAAATTATACAGATATACAGAACACTCTTAACTCTACCCATCCCAAATTATCCCACAGAAAATAAACAGAAGAAAAAAAAGGGTGAGAAAAAAATCTAATCTCCAATGAAGGTACAGTCTCAACAAAGGAAAGGATAGGATTCCACATTTTATAAAATGAGTTAACAGGGTCTCTGATGGAGTGTTCAGTTTTTCCAGGTGTAGAAAGGACATTAAGTCCTTCAGCCAAGAAACATTAGAAGGGGGGCCTGTACTATAATAATGATAATGTTGTTAATAACTTGCTACATCCATGGGAAATGTATAAAAATGATTAAAAAGTAGAAGAAATGCAAGTAACTTGCATTTCTTCTACTTTTTAATCATTTTGTGCCATGCCACAGTTTGGGCGATGATCTATTGGATAATAGCAACCCCTTCAGCCATTACTTATTCACGATACAGCACTTGCCTCGAGTACCTTATTGCTTTTATAAAACGGCTACCACACAATATTAAAGTAAAAAAAAAATGTATTAGTGCAACTTTCATGAAGTTAAATCAATAAAAGCATTCCTTCCGCTAGAAAAAAATAGTCCCTGACCGTGAACAACAACGTTCCAATGTGTAATATACATGAAAGCTCAAATAAAAACAAACCGTTCTCAAACTTTGTCTCATTCTTTTTATTTTTTACAATATTTCTCTCTGCACTAAACTAAATATTTACATGTGCTCCTACTGTAGTCACTTTCAAATACAGACTCAAAACACATCTGTTTAGCTACTGAATGAGCACTGTGCCACTGTTCGTCCAACTGTTTGTGTAGGCCTACTGTATTTTATTTTATTTTTCCAAACTGTTTTAATTATTCTTATTTCTTTTTATTATTTTAATTTCTTCTATGTAAAGCACTTTGAATTGCCATTGTGTATGAAATGTGCTATATAAATAAACTTGCCTTGCCTACATTGCCTAAATAAAAACACAAGGACACATATTTTGATAGATAACAGTTCTTTAATCTATTTTATTAATGTTATTAATTTAGTTGCTAAAATGCTGCCTAACAAGAGATACTTTTTTATTGTTGTTTATTTAAATTTATACATCTCCGTTTGTTGTGCACACATTAAATACTTGTCTCATTTCAATCGGCTCCATTGACGATTAAAATTCGGGTTATGGTCGGGTTAAGGTCACTATTTGGGTTTCTGAAACATTCGGAATAACCCGTTTACATGTGTGAGCAGAGAGAGTTACTCCTGTATACATGGAATTTGTAATCAATGGGCAATATCCCGATGTAAACGGCGACGCACGGTTAGCATCTGGACGTACGGACAACCTTAAGACGCAATATGCGTCATTTCCGATTCTTCTTCCTGTATCCAAAGACAACAACAACAGCTGCAGCACGCGGTTAATGAATAGTTCGGGGCAGATAGCGATCGCCTTTGTTTGTGCTTTCCTCCTCGCTCCAATTAAGTGTGGTGCTGTGCTGCGTCTCGCCATGTTTACCTCTACTTCTTGTTTACTTCTGGTATACTGCACGCGGGGTTTTGTATGCGCCCTCTCTACTCAAAAGACCAAGATTCCTTGCGAATAGAACATGCGCAGAACACAAATCAATGTTCCTTTTGATGGGGATATGCCGATACGCGTTTACATGACCAAACATTCGGGTTAGAAAAGGGGTACCCCAGGTATAATATCCGGGTTTTTAAAAACCGGGATATGAGCATATCCGGGTTTTTGCCGGTGTTTACATGGCCGTGCGCGACCGGGTTATTGCTAATATCCCGGTTTTGAACGGGTTATTGGCTGCATGTGATATTTAACGCGGTTCTTTTTAGTTGGGGCTCAGCACTGTCAGCAGTGACTACGTTTACATGCAGCCAATAACCCGTTCAAAACCGGGATATTAGCAATAACCCGGTCGCGCACGGCCATGTAAACACCGGCAAAAACCCGGATATGCTCATATCCCGGTTTTTAAAAACCCGGATATTATACCTGGGGTACCCCTTTTCTAACCCGAATGTTTGGTCATGTAAACGCGTATCGGCATATCCCCATCAAAAGGAACATTGATTTGTGTTCTGCGCATGTTCTATTCGCAAGGAATCTTGGTCTTTTGAGTAGAGACGGTGCATACAAAAACCCGCGTGCAGTATACCGGGAGTAAACAAGAAGTAGAGGTAAACATGGCGAGACGCAGCACAGCACCACACTTTCACACACCACACGCGAGGAGGAAAGCGCAAACAAAGGCGATCGCTATCTGCCCCGAACTATTCATTATCCGCGTGCTGCTGCTGTTGTTGTTGTCTTTGGATACATGAAGAAGAATCGGAAATGACGCATATTGCGTCTTAAGGTTGTCCGTACGTCCAGACGCTAACCGTGCGTCGCCGTTTACATCGGGATATTACCTGATATTACCAATTGATTACAAGTTCCATGTATACAGGAGTAACTCTCTCTGCTCACGCATGTAAACGGGTTATTCCGAATGTTTCAGAAACCCAAATAGTGACCCTAACCCGACCATAACCCGGATATTGGCTGCATGTAAACGTAGTCAGTGTTTTCTGTTGCAGCAAGAATGTCGCTCCAGTGCTTTCTTTGTTTTAAGTTTGGCCTCCAGTAGCTCTATAGTGAACTTTCACACTTATGTCCACTTATATCCTGAAAACAGGCTCTTTAAGTGCGAGAACACTCTTTATCTTTTAATTTGACCACCTAGACCCCTCACATTTCAAGTAACAGATTTGACAGTATGATCAGCCAGCCCCTCTGTGTTCACTTTAGGACTAATCATTTATATTATAGTGAAGATAAAAGAAAAGAAAAAAGTCTGAGACGGATAAATTGAAGGGTGTTGAAGGGGGAGGGAAATAAAAAGGCTTACTTACAACCCTGATGCTCGTCTTTTTGAACATGACGAGTAGCCAGAACACCGATTCACACAACCGATTAACCACGTAGAACTGTCAACTCCTAAAACTTAAATATACACCCAAAACAGTCATCGAAGCTTAGCTATGTGCTGAGAGACTATGAGAAGGAAAAAACTAGTAGATAATAAGAAAACATTAAACAAAAAATATTTAAAGTTGGCAAGTTATAAGCGATCCGCCACAAGATGGCACTGCCAACATGGATCAAGTGGTATGACATTTAAAATCTATCAACTGAATAGCTTCATTAATGTGCAACCCATAAACTATATCATTTGGGGATGCGTGAATAATATCAAAATAAAGCAGACAGAGGCACTAGTAGTGTGACAGTCTAATGTTTCCTCAAGGCCAATCATAAGTAGCGTGAGAGCTTAAAACTGTCCTTAAATTATTTACAGCTGCTTGTACCTGTTGAATTTACCATCCCATTTCGGAAGCGAGTATTAGTCCACGACTTAATTAGGAAAGTTCTGATGAGTTCAGGGGAATTGAAGATCCGTTCCCCGCCGTTACGACTCACTCGGAGGCGAGCAGGGCACAGCATTACAAAACACACTCCTTGCTGGTAAAGCAGGCTCTTGATCTTGTTGAAAGCTGCTCGTTTCCTTGCTAACTCGGTGCTGAAGTCCTCGTACATCTTGATTTTGTGGCCCTTGTAAGAAATGTCTTTGTGAGATTTAGCCCAACTCATGACAGTTTCCTTAAGGATCGGTGAAATCTGATAATCAGCGGACGTGGAGATTCCTCTGTGCGAGGTCTGGGCCTCAGGCTGCGGTGGACCAGCTCAGGTGGTTCTGTAAGGGAGTCACAGAGAAGTTCAGAAAGCAGGTTAGTCATGAACTCGCTTGCGCTTTTCCCCTCAAGGCCCTCAGGAAGGCCTACCACTCGTATGTTATGGCGCTTCGAGCGAGAAATCAGATCTTCTACATTAGCTTTAAGCGCCATGTTTTCCTTTTTCATGGTCGTCAGTTTTGTTTGAAGAGCATTTACATCATGCTAGAGCTGAGTTATTCGGTCGCTATGGTCTGAGAGACCCGATTCCATCTCGCTTATGGTCACTGCGTGTGTTGTCAGGGTCGCATCAATCGATTCGATTGAAGATCAGTTGGTTCCAGAGAGCAATTCCCCAGTCATGTCTTTTCTGAATTTTTCGAGCTCTTAGAGACTAGAGATTCGACTGTGAGCTGTGCAGATATAGGCTCGTTTTCCGCCATTTTTGCTGCTTTCTTGACAGGCCTGTGCATGTTGAACTTGGGTCTGTTCTTTAACTCCTGTCCTCGTAGTCTTGCTTGTTTTAAGTGAAAGATTCCGAAGGCGGAATGTTTCAAACATATAAAAAGGATTAAATTAATACGATGTCCTGATGAATTAGGGTGTATTCTGAAGAGATTACATGAAATAATGCGGAGCTTAGACACTGTGCGTCTCAACACCGCATTACCAAACCGGAAGTCCATTCCTAGAGTTACTTTAATCAAACTGAAACTTCAGACCCATCACGATAGACGACTCTCAATCAGCCTTGTCTCTAATGGAGTCTCTGTTTTTTAAAAAGCATGCAGATTTATTTACTGGACCAATAACAAAGATAATTAATGCCTCTATTAAAAAAGGGAGGTTTCCGAAGGACCGGAAGTCAGCCATCGTTGTTCCAGTTCATAAATTAGGAGACCCGACTGAGGCGAGTAATTATAGGCCCTATTAGCATTTACCTGTCATCACCAAAATTGCTGAGAAATGTGTTGCTGAACAGCTGACCACTCATCTCAATAGCAGCCCTCACACACTGCACCCAATGCAATTTGGTTCTCTTACGAGAGGTTCTCTCGTATTGCGTAAGGAACTTACGCTACGGGAAAAGTCATCTTTTCTCGAGATACTGAAGCCAAAAAATTATCCTTAATTTTTCATAATTTGTCAACGCAGTGCAGCAGGCAGCACAGCAGAGCTAGAGCGGGCAATACTGCGTGCTCATTGGCTGCCGCGCGGCAACTGCTTAAGCCTACCAGTGAGCCCCGCGTGACGTCACGCCCAATCAGGGTGCGCGCGCCCTCGCGCGTCACAGCCCGCCAGAAGGGGCGGCGTCAGAGCGTATAAAAACAGGGCTCGGAGGCTTAATTCTCTGATTTCTGTCTCTTCAGCGAAGCTCTTCGCATCGCTGCTCTCTGAGAGAAGCCGTCGCCGTCGAAACCAGCAACGAGCCAGCCTAGGACAGCCTGAGGAAGCCGGACGAATCTTCGCCGCCTTCAGCCTGCCGTGTCAGCTCAGCTATCCGGCGATATATCCTTTCTCATTATGTGTTTTACTGATGTATCTTTACACGAGGCGTTGTTTCAAATGCCTCGCACCACTCCCCGCTCTCTCTCTCTCCCTCTGTCGAGCCGCGCAACTGCGCCTCTCACAAGGTGTGTTAGAGATGCGGATGATTACGGGGCTCGCTCTCTCCCTCTGTTCGAGCCGCGCAAAACGTGCCGCTCACAAGGGATCGCAGACGCGTACGGTCACGGGGCTAGCTTTCTTTACGTTACAAGAAAGCTACCCCCCTCCCCCCCGCCCGCCGTCTCCCGGCGAAAGGAGAAAAGAGTGTTCTAGACCCGCCAAGGCCGGTCTAACCTCCATCTCTAACATATTTCTCAGTCCCCTCCTAGTTCAGGCTACTGGGAATATCTATACTGCAGTAAACGAGCCTGTCACAGTACACGCACGCCTGCAAACAGGATAACGCTCTCTGGCTACTCGCCCTCCCCGCACTCTCTCCCTCTGTTCGAGCCGCGCAGACTGCGCCGCTCACAAGGGATTGCAGAAGCTGACAGTCGCGGGGTTAGTTTTCTTTACGTTACAAGAAAGCTACTGTCCCCGCGTCCGTCACTCGCCGGTGATAGGAGAAAAGAGAGTGTTCGAGTCTCACCGAGGCTTGGCTACCGCCTTTCTCACATATTTCTCAGTCCCCTCTAAGTTCAGGCGGCTGGAAATATTAATATTGCAGTAAACGAGCCTGTTACAGTACACGCACGCCTGCAAACATGATAACGCTCTCTGGCTACTCGCCCTCCCCGCACTCTCTCCCTCTGTTCGAGCCGCGCGGACTGCGCCGCTCACAAGGGATTGCAGAAGCTGACAGTCGCGGGGTTAGTTTTCTTTACGTTACAAGAAAGCTACTGTCCCCGCGTCCGTCACTCGCCGGTGATAGGAGGAAAGAGAGCGTTCGAGTCCCACCGAGGCTTGGCTTCCGCCTTTCTCACATATTTCTCAGTCCCCTCTAAGTTCAGGCGGCTGGAAATATTAATATTGCAGTAAACGAGCCTGTTACCTTACACGCTCGCCTGCAAAACATGACGACGCTCCGGCTACTCGCCCCGCTTCCCGCGCAAACTGCGCCGTTCTCAGGGATGTCAGAGCGGACGGTCACGAGTAATGCTCAGCACCCCGCGTGCCTCACTCACCGGCGGAATGAGGAGGGAGATGTTTGTAGCCCCGCTGAGGCCGGGCCATTCTCCAATTCCCATACGTTTCTCAGCCCCCTCTGAGTTTAGGCGGCTGAAAATGTTAATGTTGCAGCAACGAGCCTGTTATAATCAGAGGCGAACCAACACTGTGTGGGGGCCCCAGGCAAAATTAATCAATGAGGCCCTTTTTTTAATATATATGTATTTTATATATGTTTTATACACTACGTGCGTGCGTGTGCGGTAGGCTAGTCGAGATGGCCATGCCTAAAGGACAGTGAGATGTATCATCAGGCTACTGTGGTAATATATAATATATACACTTTAGTATAGATTTGTTTTGTTAATACATCTTAATACATCTACACAAAACATCTAAAAGAGCATTTGTTTAATTTTTACGTGTTTTTTAATTAATTAAAAAATTAAAAAAAATTTAATTAACGAAAGGTCCATCTTCATCTTTATAACAGAAGATGCAATTCAACAATCTTCAAGATACAGTAAATCTTCTAACGTGTAACAGATTGTCACCTTAAAACAGTAATTTAAATTACGTGGTGGAACAATGCTAAATAGAAATATATAGTTAACATCTTAATTTAATCTTATTTATTTTTTTAGTTAATAATTAAATTGTTTTTTAAAGCTATTAGTATTTTTTTCTACTAACACTAATAGCACGTTTATATTAATTTCTGCTAAATACTGGGTGAATGGAGGAATACATGCTGCGCCCAAGCGCATGCATAAATCTCGCCGCAAAAGCAGGCTAAATATGTCTTACATAACGAGGCATTTTAATTTATTCTAAATTAGTGATTTCGACCTCCTCGAGCTTTTATTTTGGCACTTCCAGTTACCGGCATTTTAAATTTGCATATTAGTTAAATATTTAGTTTCACTCGTAACATTTAGATTCAACATTTAGATTTAGATTCAGATTTAACATTTAGATTTAACATTTAGATTTAGATTCAGCATTTAAATTTAACATTTAGGTGTAACATTTAATATTTAGATTTAACTATTTAAAATATCTCTAAGTTGACAAATATTGTTGTAAATGTGCTAAAAAGTGACATACCAAAAATTCATACCAGTTTTTTAAACATTGTTTGAAGCTAAATGTGACAAAAT
Organism: Squalius cephalus; assembly: GCF_949319135.1. NCBI lineage: Eukaryota > Metazoa > Chordata > Actinopteri > Cypriniformes > Leuciscidae > Squalius > Squalius cephalus. The sequence goes on from NC_137145.1 coordinate 23,361,914, forward strand.
GTTGCTGTTATTTTCAGCGTGCTGCAAACATATCTTCATTCATTTCTGCTGTAAAGTGCATGTGCCTTTAGAAAGAAATTCATCTTTCATACCATACGGATTACATAATCAGATGATAATTGCTTAGTTTCCATTCAAATTTTTTCGTTTAAAAGTGGACATATCAAGCATAGGCTATATCATGTATGTGAGGCTAGTATACCCTACGCCGTGTTTCTGTTTATTTTTGAGACACGCTCCAGTTCACGGAGACCACGAAAGCGCGCCCTGATTGTTTATTTTATTTTACGAAAGCGCAACGTTTACTTGTTATTGTGAGTTTACACAAGTAAAAGTAGTTGCGACTGATGCATCATTCTTTTCTGTATGGACAAAAATATAGTATTTTTTTAGTCATTTCCACTGTTTATAGCAAAATGCAAGTAATCGCGTTGCCGCCTCATGCAGTGCCCTGCCAGACGGATAAGTCCTCTTCGTGTTTAACAAATCGAATCATGGATTTTCTACATACCCGCGAATCGCTGCTCCGGTTTGAAAAAGGCGGCTGAGGCGAGACGGTAAAAGCATAACCAGCGTAACGAGAAAGGGGCCCCATTAAGGGGGATGCAGAGCTGTCGCTGCGGCTTTATATTAACATTCCTGATTATTTGAATGATCAGCCCTCGGGGGGCCCCCTTAAAATGTGGGGCCCCAGGCAATTGCCTGGCTTGCCTGCCCTATTGCGGCGCCTCTGGTTATAATACACGCACGTCTGCACGCTATCGCCGACGAAAAACATGACCCGCCCTCTCTTATGCTCGAGCGAACCGATAGCCTATGCACTCTTCCCCTGTGGCTCAGTGGCAGAATAACAGGCTTTCACACCAGAGACCCGTGTTCGATCCCGGCTCTGGCAGCAAAATTTTTTATGCTGTTCGCTGATCCAAGCTCGCGGCCAGCTTCTCACACGCAGAAAGTGTGTGTATTGCAGCCAATGAGTCAGTTATACAACTCGCTCGCCTGCACACAAACGCTGTTCGCACAGCGGCCCAGAAAATCTGGCAAAGAGTGTTAATTCTGGTTATTCGGCTCACGCCGACGGTGTTTGAGTGTAGTAAATATGCCCACGACCCAGTGTTCATTTCTACACACAAGCACAATTCCCCCTGTGTACCCCACAGAGCACACTCACATAAAGCGCGCACTTGCCGCTCGAGTGTTAAGTGTAGGAAAGGTGCCCGCTCACGAGTGCTCACAACCACACGCTGTTCGCTCTGTCTCACACGTTCAGGGTTCAGATATCGCCACTGCCACCGGCCGTGTTTTAATAAAGAGTCCTGTGCCCGCTCCCCTGCGTTCACACTCTGCTATAAACACTCACGCGCGCTCTCTCAGCGCAATCCGGCCGGTCACTGCTATCAGCGAGTCCCCGTCTCGAAGCACTGTCTCAGCGCGCACCGCGCGCCCGCCACTGCAGGTCCCTCGTCCCGCGCTATGCAGCGGGCAGGACTCAGAGGCCATTCGACCCCTAGCTATGAGTGCGAATGCATGGAAAGCTATTCCGGGTGTGTCGACATGGGTGCTGGACACGGTAATACAGGGCTATTCGCTACAGTTCAGTCGTCGGCCTCCGCGCTTTCAAGCCCGGACCGAAATGAAAGTGAACGCAGAAGCAGCCCATCTGCTTCATGCAGAAATAGCGAAGCTGCTACGAAAAAAAAAAAAAAACGCGATAGAGAGAGTTCCTCCTTCTCTGACCGAGGCGGGCTTTTACAGCCGTTATTTCCTCGTGCCCAAGAAGGACGGTGGGCTCAGACCCATATTAGATCTGAGACATTTGAACAGGGCTCTCATGAGACGGCCGTTCAAAATGCTTACGACCAGGCAGATCCTCGCGCTAATTCGCCCGAGGGACTGGTTCATATCTCTCGATCTGAAAGACGCGTATTTTCAAATCCAGATTATACCCCGTCACAGGCCATTCTTGAGATTCGCCTTCGACGGCCAGGTGTATCAATATACCGTCCTTCTGTTCGGCCTGTCCCTAGCACCCCGTACATTTACGAAGTGCATGGATTCAGCTCTCGCTCCCCTGAGAAAACAGGGCATGCGAATTCTGAACTATCTGGACGATTGGCTCATTCTAGCGCAGTCAAAAGAGGAACTCATCTCTCACAAGATAGCGCTTCTCAGTCATCTGGAAAGCCTGGGTCTTTCGGTGAACTGGGCCAAGAGCTCACTTATCCCCAGTCAGTCAATTTCCTTCCTAGGAATAGAACTGGACTCGGTGGCGATGACGGCCAGGCTGTCAGAACAGCGCGCGCGCTGTGTTCGACACCTCGCCGCATCCTTCCAAAAGGGCAGATACCTCCCTCTGAAACGTTTCCAGAAGCTGTTAGGCCATATGGCATCAGCCGCAGCGGTCCTACAGCTGGGTTTACTTCGAATGCGCCCGCTTCAATGCTGGCTGAAATCGAAAATACCCCGCGGAGCGTGGGTTTCGGGCAGCGCTCAAGTCAGCGTGACTCAGGTCTGTGTCTCAGCCCTGCAGCCCTGGCTAGCGCCCGAATGGTACCGACAGGGAGTGACAATGGGAGTCATCTCACACCGCAAAGTGGTCTCGACAGACGCGTCCAACATGGGTTGGGGAGCGCTTTACGGGGGCAGACCAATCTGCGGCCCCTGGTCGGGCCCAGAGCGGAACCTCCATATAAACTGTCTGGAGATGTTAGCGGTCGAGAAGGCTTTGAAGCATTTTCTCCCATACTTGCGGGGACACCACGTGCTAGTTCGCTCAGACAACATGTCAGTGGTGTCCTACGTGAACCGCCAGGGCGGACTCAGATCCAGAGCCCTGCGCGCTCTAACAGAACGCCTTTTGGTCTGGGCTCAGGGCTCGCTGCGCTCGCTGAGAGCCGCGCACGTGCCCGGGCACCTGAACGACGACCCGGACAAACTGTCCAGGGACAATGTTACCCCAGGGGAATGGGCGTTACACAGCCAGACGGTACAGACGTTGTGGCGCCGCTTCGGCGAAGCGAAATTGGACCTTTTTGCCACAAGCGAGAACGCTCAGTGCAAAAGGTTCTTTTCGAAGAGCAAGGATGCGCTGGCCCAAGTTTGGCCCAGTGTCCCGTTGTACGCTTTCCCCCCGATCTCAATGCTGCCTCAGGTATTAGCAAAGATCAGGGAAACGCGCTGCGCAGTGCTCCTCATAGCCCCGCACTGGGAGAACCAACCCTGGTTCCCGGAGCTGGTGAGCCTGTCAGACACAGCCCCGTGGCCGATTCCGGCGAGGAGAGACCGTCTCTCTCAAGCCCGAGGGTCAATTCTGCATCCCCATCCAGAGCGCTGGTCTCTGCATGCGTGGGTAATCAACGAATATTCGCTGATCTGCCAGAAGGGGTAGTTAACACGACCTCGCAGTCCAGAGCCCCCTCGACGAGGCGGCTCTATGCGTCTAAATGGTCAGTGTTTAACAAATGGTGTGCAGGGAAGAGTTTGAACTCTCAGTCCTGTAGGGTTCCACAGGTTCTGAACTTCCTCCAAGAGCTCTTGGACGCGGGCAGGTCCCCCTCCACGCTCAAGGTGTATGTTGCGGCGATTGCTGCGTTCGCCGACTCGGCGCGCGGCCGCGCACTAGGAAGAAACAAACTCATTACCCGTTTCCTGCGAGGCGCCAGGAGGCTGAACCCTCCACGGCCACCTTCGGTTCCGATATGGGATCTGTCTTTGGTCCTGGAGGCCCTTAAAGCTTTTCCCTTCGAGCCGTTAGACTCTGTGGGTCTCTAATACCTCACTTTCAAAACCGTTTTTCTGCTGGCCCTCGCCTCAGTAAAACGTGTGGGTGACTTGCATGCGCTATCAGTTAGCGCGTCGTGTCTCGAGTTTGGACCTAACGACTCGTTAGTCATTCTCAAACCTAGACATGGCTATGTCCCTAAAGTGTTGGGTACTCCTTTCAGAGCACAGATTGTCTCCCTCTCAGCCCTGCCGCCGGCAGCCAGCGAGGTCGATAATAACCTCCTTTGCCCTGTCAGGGCGTTAAGGCTTTATATTACGCGCTCTGCAGCCTTCAGGCTCTCAGAGCAGCTCTTTGTTTCGTTTGGTGGGCACACCAAGGGTCTCGCCGCCTCGAAACAGACGCTATCCAGATGGATAGTGGACGCTATTGCGACAGCATACGCGTCCAAAGACCTGCAGTGCCCTCTGGGCATACGGGCTCATTCCACCAGAGGCGTTGCCTCATCGTGGGCATGGTCCAGTGGGATTTCCATTTATGACATTTGTACGGCAGCAGGCTGGGCCTCCCCGTCTACATTTGTTAGGTTTTATAACCTGGAAGTTCCCGCCCTGCAGGCTAAACTTCTTGCAGTCTAAAATCATGTTCATGCCCTGCTCTTCGCAGGCTGGATATTAGATTTGACTCTTCTGGTCGAGCCGCACTTTCAGGGAAAGCTTTTATATACAGACCGGCTGCGCCGCTCTGTTTCTCCCTACGGGTGCTTATGTACATGTGTTGGCCCGCATTGCTGGCCACCTCTCTCCCCACTCTTCACTCCCCGGGTCCCCTCCCCCTGGAGTTGTGTGTGGATGCATGGCGCGCACGGCGTTGACAAAGGGTTCCCGTAGCGTAAGTTCCTTACGCAATACGAGAGAACCTCTCGTAAGAGAACGATACTCGGTTACTCACGTAACCTCGGTTCTCTCTAGAGAGGGAACGAGTATTGCGTTCCCTGCCGTGCTTGCGCCTCGAGCTCATGTCGCTTCATTCGACAGAAACCAGAGAATTAAGCCTCCGAGCCCTGTTTTTATACGCTCTGACGCCGCCCCTTCTGGCGGGCTGTGACGCGCGAGGGCGCGCGCACCCTGATTGGGCGTGACGTCACGCGGGGCTCACTGGTAGGCTTAAGCAGTTGCCGCGCGGCAGCCAATGAGCACGCAGTATTGCCCGCTCTAGCTCTGCTGTGCTGCCTGCTGCACTGCGTTGACAAATTATGAAAAATTAAGGATAATTTTTTGGCTTCAGTATCTCGAGAAAAGATGACTTTTCCCGTAGCGTAAGTTCCTTACGCAATACTCGTTCCCTCTCTAGAGAGAACCGAGGTTACGTGAGTAACCGAGTATCGTTTCCGAGCTAACCATTCTACTGACACAGCATATTGCTTCATCTTAGAAAACATCAAGCTAAAAATGGACAAAGGAGGTGTTGTTGGTGCCATATTTTTGGACTTAAAGAAGGCATTTGATACTGTCAACCATCAAATACTCATCTGTAAATTATCTAATTGTAATTTCTCCCCTTGCGTGCTGAATTGGATGAAGTCCTACCTTACAGGCAGAGTTCAGTGTGTAAGGGTGGGTTGCGAGACCCTTTCTGAGCAATGAAATGGGTGTGCCTCAGGGATCCATCCTGGGACTCCTCCTGTTCAGCTTATATATAAATGATTTACCTTCGGTGTGTTCAGGGTGTGAGGTAAGAACCAAAGAACAAGCAGCTCTTAAACTCAATGAAACAATGATAAATGTTAACAAATGGTTTATGATTCACACTTGTTTCTTAATGTCAAGAAGACTGTTTGTAAGTTCTTCACAAAGTCTATGTGTCTGGAGAGATCATCCAAGTAGTCTCTTATGTTAAATATCTTGGTATTATCCTTAACTCCACATTATCCTTTAAAAAACAAGTGAAGAAAGTATTGCAAATAACTAAATATAATGTGGCTAATTTCAGCTACATAAGAAACTGTCTAACAATTACAGCAGCAAAATTATATTTAAATGAAATGATTATCCCTCACTTAACATACTGTATGACAAGTTGTTCTCTAGCTAAAGGTACAAATGTGAAGCCCATTCTCTCCTTGTATCAGCAGGCCTATAAAGTGTTAGACTGAAAATCCAGTACTTACCACCACTGTGATATTTTGGGCAAATATGATATCCTTATCTGGACAAATCTGACAAAATACACTGACGCCTGTTTGATGTTTAAGATCCTAAATGGAAATGCTCCTCCACCACTTCTGCAAGATTGGCACATAGAGGGGACTGTGTAATCCGCTTCAGGTCCACCTCCTTTAGCCAATCATGCTTCTCCGTTAGAGCTTCTCACTTGAGGAACACACTTCCAACTGAAATAAGAAACTGTGCCACATATCACTCCTTTACTCAAAGCCTTAAAGCCTGGCTTCTAGAAAATCAGACATGTGATCATTTTTAATATCTGTAGTTCATTGCTTATTTAACTATTACTGTGTTTGTTATTTAACCTGCTGCTAAAATGTTCCATGTCCTTTGCTCGTGGCCAGTCGTCCAGCAGCGTGGCTTCGTAATTGTGTCTCTTAATATTTTATCGAGATTAATGTACTGTTGGCTGTGTTTTACATGTTTATTGTTTATTTCCTTTGTTGTCGCTTTGTATGCTTGTATGGCTATTTGTGTGGAAATGCTGATTGCTGTTACTGAATTAATGTGCTGATGTTTTGCCGTTCTTTGTTGCTTCGCATGGCTTGTGTCTGTGCTGAGAATTCTTCTTTTGATGTTATTTCTGTCTTTAGTTATGAGGTGTTATAATGTACTTTTATAAGGTTTTAAAAACATCTTGGCAAAGGACTGCAGTTGAAAATGAGCCAGCTGGCACATTTACAGAAATGTTGATTAATGTGTGTTGTCCTTATAAAATAAAGAAAGAAAGAAAATGTGGAGTAAATTATGGTAATTTCTTTCTTAAATTGTAATGTCACTTTTCCGAAATGACACAAACTCAATGATAAATCCATCCGACAGTTGCGACTTGCAGGGCGTAGCCTTCAAAGTGAGGCAGTCATTGTCTAGTCTCCCTGTGGGTGTACAGACTCTTTCTCCCATCATGGTTGATACTTGCCTGTCTTGGTTTACCGCCTTCACCTTTTTTCCACTGCAATCTGATCTTCCCTGTATTGACTGACCGCATTACATGCGTTTCTCAGGCGTGTTATTCTCACCTGTCTACAATAAAGTCCCAATGTTGATTTTATCCTCATCCAGTGTGTGTCTGCTTCCTAACAGTCACTTACTAACTAACTGTATGAAGCTCAGAAATTTTTGTTGGGGTTTCATGGATCTAGAAATTAATTTCTTTGCATTTATTACATGTCAGTGTCACAATGAAATCAAACTGGACCATTCCTATTTTCTTTTCTATTTTCTGGAATGTTGTAGTGCTTATTATAAATTACTTATTTGTGCACATCATTATTATTATTAATAAAGCTGCTCTAAGCGATGTCGGGTGACGTCACTTCTTGTTGACGTTCGAAGTATTGTCAAACAAAACGGAGGCTAGCTCGACTCTCCCTCCTCCTCATCCCGTCCCTCTCCCTTCCGTGCTTCCTGAAACAGGCTTTTCCGATGTCAATCGGGACTTCACGCGTTCCTTCTCCTTCTCCTTCTCCTTTGCTATTTGGTCATCAGAACGTCGTCTCTTTGGTCGTGTGTCGGCTATATCAAAATTCAAGAGAATATAATTCTAACGTTAGTCGTTGCCTAGACATCTCTCCTCAAGCTAACTTCCCTCTTCATGCTTCTCTCTCCTCCACTCCCCACACCCCCCTTCATGTGCACGCGCAGTAACCCCCCAACACCCAACCCCAAATCATTCTTGTCGGTTATTAGCTGGAACACTGTTTGTTATGTTTTGTGGTCCAGGATGGGGCAGTTTGTTTTTCAAATAGTTCTCACTTTAGGTCACGGAAAAAGGTAAAAAAAAAAAAGACATTAATTAAACCAACCTTTATTAGACATTAATTGCATTAGTGTGTAATAAAATGTTAATATAAATTGAATAAGTGTTCCTTAAAAAAAAAAAATATATATATAATGTCCAATAAAGGTTGGTTTACAGCACTTAATTAGATTTCCTTGACCTAATCTAAAGTGATAACTATTTACTACTAATAACTAATTAACAATTCCTTTACTACGAGCCAATTAAACAATAATAACTGTGTTAATTAGTGACAATGAATGAAGAACTCACTATTTGTATATGAAGAGTTCAGATGCAAAAACCTCTAAGTGCCATCTGAAATTTTCTTCTAGAATGATCATTTTTATCAAGCTCGTATATTTAAGTTCAGTAATTTCACTTAAATGACAATTAATAGGTTATTTTCATTGCCATTTAAGTGAAATTACTGAACTTAAATATACGAGCTTGATAAAAATTATAATTCTAGAAGAAAATTTCAGATGGCACTTAGAGGCTTTTGCATCTGAACTCTTCATATATAGCCTATTAATACATTTACAATGTAGAGACTACAATTTATAAACTATGAATTATTAACTTTAAACTAATAGTTTGTTGATGATTTGTAAGTACTTTATTACTGTATACTTACCAAAACCTTAATTTTATTTCACAAGTTGCTCAAACTATTAGGGATTTTCACTGTAATCATTATGAATATTTCTTATGTCCCTTTGTCTGTATTGGGTTCATCATGACTGATGCAATACCTTACATCACGTTTCTGCAGCATTCAGTTTGCTATTGTTTCTTTACTGGCATTATGTGGATAAAAATGAGACACTTGATCCACCAAAGTTCAGCCGAACCCACCCACTGACACACTGAACTGGGTCTCTCTGTTTAATAGGCTGTCCTTCTCCTGTTCACCTTCAAGAAAAGCAGAAATGGGATCATGACACAAATATGTTTATCAATGCCATCTTTATAAATAAACCAAAGATTTGATCTTTAAACAACTACATTCTCGCCTGAGATACTCTTAAAACGTACTCGGTTACTAATGTAACCTCGGTTCTCTCTAGAAGAGGGAACGAGTATTGCGTAAGGTTACCTTACGCATCGGGAAAGTCTTCTTTCTTCGAGATCTGAAGCCAAAAAATTATCCTTAATTTTGTATACATTGTCAACGCAGTGCAGCAGCCGACAGACCTAGGCAGGCTGTATAAGCGTGCTCATTGGCTGCTCGGCGGCAACTGCTTAAGCCTATCGGTGAGCGCTCTGAACGCGGCAACCAATGAGGGCGCTTCGCGCCCTCCACACCCTTCTAACCGTCAGAATGGGTGTGGCCAGCGTGTATAAATTCAGCGCTCACAGGCTAAAATTCTGGTTTTCGCAGTCTGAAGCGCAAAAGCTCGTGGCGCGACACGGCAGGTTACGCAATACTCGTTCCCTCTTCTAGAGAGAACCGAGGTTACATTAGTAACCGAGTACGTTCTCTTACGAGAGGTCTCTCGTATTGCGTAAGGTTAGCTTACGCATCGGGAACCCTTTGTCAACGCCGTGTGCGCCGAGCATCCAGCCCATGAATCCCAGGGAAACCGGGGAAAACACTCTGCTGGGAAATGTGGCCGGTCAGAGACGGGCCAGCGCAGTACAGGCACTTCATGCAGCATATGAAATAGAGCGGCGCGGCCGGTCTATAAACATATAACAGTACAAACAGTAGGGCCGGCAGAGCGAGCCCATACAGTACATAAGCACTCATAAGGGTAGGAGAAAAACGACATAGTCGGTCTCACATGAAGAGAAAAATTCCCGCGCGACAGAGAATAATACGGGCGGCCAGCAGCGCGGGCCAGCACCGACAACAGCGCGTAACGGGAAATAGGAAACAGAGCGGATCGGCCGGTCTGAGTCAAACACTTCACCCTGAGTATAGTACCAGAATAGCGCCAGCATATGAACGTAGTCTGCACACGAGAAATGGGCAGAGCATACACGTCACTTATACTGACAGTATTTTTGCCTGTAGGGCAGGAACTTCCAGGTTATAAAACCTCACGAATGTTGACGGGGAGGCCCAGCCCGCCGCCATACAAATATCGTGAATAGAAATTCCGCTGGACCAGGCCCACGACGAGGCCATGCCTCTAGTGGAGTGGGCTCTGATGCCCAGAGGGCACTGCAGGTGTCTGGAGGCATAAGCTGCTGCTATCGCGTCCACTATCCACCTGGACAAGCTCTGCTTCGAGGCGGCAAGACCCTTGGTGCGTCCGCCGAAGGAAACAAAGAGCTGCTCTGAACGCCTGAAAGCGGCGGAGCGCGTGATGTAAACTCTCAGCGCCCGGACAGGGCATAGGAGGTTATCACTGTCCCCACTATCGGATGCTGGCAGAGCCGAGAGGGACATAACTTGTGCCCTAAACGGGGTTCCAATCGCTTTGGGGATGTAACCGTGTCTCGGTCTGAGAATGACTTTCGAGTCATTCGGCCCGAACTCAAGACATGCAGGGCTAACAGATAGCGCGTGCAAATCACCCACTCGTTTGACTGAAGACAGAGCTATCAGAAAAACGGTTTTAAGCGACAGATACTTTAGATCCGCGGATTCAAGCGGTTCAAAGGGAAAAGCCTCTAGGGCCGCTAGGACCAAGGACAGATCCCACGAGGGAACCGAGGGGGGCCGCGGGGGATTCATCCGTCTAGCTCCTCTGAGGAAGCGGATAATGAGCTCATTCCTTCCCATTGCCCGGCCGCGCGTCGTCTCAGCGAACGCTGCAATAGCGGCCACATATACTTTGAGCGTGGAAGGGGATCTGCCCTTTTCCAACAGCTCTTGTAAGAAGGAGAGCACCCGCGGGACCCCGCATGCGCGCGGATCCAAGTTTTTAGTATTGCACCATTTAGAAAACACCGACCATTTAGACGCGTAGAGCCGTCTCGTGGAGGGGGCTCTCGACTGTGTGATCGTGTTCACGACCCCTTCTGACAGGTCAACGGGTATCCGTTGATCACCCATGCATGCAGCGACCAGCGCTCTGGATGGGGATGCCAGATCGATCCACCGGCTTGGGAGAGGAGATCCTTTCTCACCGGGATCGGCCATGGGGGTGAGTGCGACAGCCTCACTAGCTCTGGGTACCAAGTTTGGTTTTCCCATCGCGGGGCTATAAGCAGCACTGAGTGGTGCGTTTCTCTGATCCTCGAAATGACCTGTGGCAACAGGGAGATCGGAGGAAAAGCATACAGCGGGAGGCTGGGCCATGTCTGGGACAGCGCGTCCTCGCTCTTCGAATAAAACTTCGGGCATTGAGCATTGTCTTTCGACGCAAAGAGGTCGATTTCTGCTCTGCCGAATAGGCGCCAGAGAAACTGGACTGTCTGGGGGTGCAGAGACCATTCTCCCGGGGGAATGTTGTCCCTGGACAGTCTGTCTGGACCGACATTCAGGTGGCCCGGCACGTGCGCGGCTCTCAGCGAGCGCAGCGAGCGGTCAGCCCACACGAGAAGGCGTTCTGTCAGCCTGCACAGATTCCTGGATCTGACACCGCCCTGTCGGTTCACATAGGATACCACGGACGTGTTGTCCGAGCGGACTAGCACATGGTGATCCCGTATGAATGGGCGGAAGCGCCTGAGCGCGTTCTCGACCGCTATCATCTCCAAACAGTTTATGTGGAGGCATTTTTCCCGGTCTGACCATAGGCCAAAAGCCGGTTTGCCCTCGAACAGAGCGCCCCAACCTGAGGTGGAAGCGTCCGTCGAGATAACTTTGCGGTGTGAGATAGCTCCCATTGTCACTCCCCGCTGGTACCAGTCGGCCGCTAACCAGGGCTTCAGAGCTGAAACGCAGCTCTGAGTCACTCTGATGCGAATACCGCCGGAAGCCCATGCTCTGTGAGGCACTCGGGCATTCAGCCAGCGTTGTAGCGGGCGCATTCGTAAAAGACCCAGCCGAAGCACTACTGCGGCTGAGGCCATACAACCCAGTAACCTCTGAAATGTTTTGAGAGGTACGGTGCTGCCCGGCCGGAGGGACGCGGCCAGGCGTCGAATGCAGCGCGCGCGCTGTGTCGACAGGCGGGCCGTGTACTGATATACCTGACCGTCGAAGGCGAATCTCAAGAATGGCCTGTGACGGGGTATTATCTGGATCTGAAAAGCACGCGTCTTTTAGATCGAGAGATATAAACCAGTCCCTCGGGCGAATTTGCGCGAGAATTTGTCTGGTTGTGAGCATTTTGAACGGTCTTCTCATAAGAGCCTTGTTCAAACGTCTCAGATCCAAAATTGGTCTGAGAGCTCCGTCCTTCTTGGGAACGAGGAAATAACGGCTGTAAAAGCCCGACTCGCTCATGGAAGGGGAAACCGGTTCTATAGCCCTTTTGCACAGAAGTGTAGCTATTTCTGCTCGAAGTAGATGTGCTACTTCCCCATTCACTCTGGTCTCGATACGCGCTTGAAAGCGCGGAGGGCGGCGAGCGAACTGCAGAGTATAGCCCTGTTTTACTGTGCTTAGCACCCGTTCTGATGCGCCTGGAATAGCTTCCCACGCTTTTGCGTGTGCAGCCAGGGGCAGAATGGCCTCCGGGCTCCGATCGCCGTGCATCGCGGGCTCGAGAGCTCGAAACGGAGGGGCGGGCGCGGCGTGCGCGCTCTTGGTGCTTAGATACGGCGGATCGCACGCAGCGATAGCTGGTCGTTTTACACACAGTGTCCCGGTGGCTTTAGACGGGGAACATAAAGTGTGAGGCGCGATGGCGGCGTCGGGGGCGAAAATGTTTGTTAGTATGTGTGAGCGCTCGAGGGCGGGCACAGGACTTACATTCAGGGGCGGGCGCGGCGCGCGCGCTCTTGGTGCTTAGATACGGCGGATCGCACGTAGCGATAGCTGGCCGTTTTACACACAGTGTCCCGGTGGCTTTGGACGGGGAACATATAGTGTGAGGCGCGACGCGCGATGTCGGCGTCGGGGCGAAAATATTAGTTAGTATGTGTGAGCGCTCGAGGGCGGGCACAGGACTTACATTTAAAACATGACCGGTCGTGCGAGGCCGTGTGACAGAGCGGGCAGTGAGTAGGTGTGGGCACGGAGAAGTGGACACGTGACCTACTTTTAACACTAAAGCAGCTTTTGCCTGCTTCAAGAGAGTGGGCTCTGTGAGAGACACGGGATGTATAGTGCTTGTGTACAGGGGTGAGCACAGAAACGTGGGCACATTCACTGTACTAGAAACACATACGGCGTCAGCCGTGCAACCAGACATTATGCTCTTTTGAAATTTCTCTGGGTTGCCGTGAGAACGGCGGATGCGCGCAGGCGAGCGGGTAGATATACCGGCTCGTTGACTGCGAGGTAAACAGCTGCAGTAGCCGTGGCAACGGGGACTGACAGAGCGTTAAGCTTCGACGGTGGTCCAGCCGCAGGGCTGCGGGATTTAACCGTCTTTTCTTCTCTCGTGTTTAGACGCTCAAAAATACTCGAGCACCCTGAGAAGGTGTGGTGCGAGAGGCGGGTTCGCTTTCTGTAAGTAAGAAAGACTGGCCGCGAGCTCGGAGAAGCAAGCAGCATAAATTTTTATCTGCCCCGAGAGCTGGGATCGAACGCGGATCTCCCGCATGAAAGAAGCTCCCGCATGCGTGTGTTTAAAACAGGCTCGTTTACTGCAATAGTAATATTTCCAGTCGCCTGAACTTAAGAGGGGACTGAGAAATGTGTGAGGATTGGCGGTTGTCCAGCCGTAGCGAGACTAACACACTCTCTTCTCTTTTCGCCGGTGAGTGAGGCGCGCACGCTGAACGCTGCTCGTGACCGTCCGCTTTGTCATCCCTTGAACGGCGCAATCTGCGCGGCCCAACGAGGGAGAGAGCGGGCTTGTTTTCTGTATGTAAGAAAAACTGGCCGCGAGCTCGGAGAAGCGAACAGCATAAACTTTATCTGCCGCGAGAGCGGGGACCGAACCCGGGTCTCTAGCATGACAGTCTAGGATTCCGCCACTGAGCCACAGGGGAGAATACATTAGTACTCGGTTAGCGTCATCATGTCTTGTGACGGCGTTTGCTTGCAGGCGAGCGTGTATTTATAACAGGCTCGTATACTGCAATAGTAACAATTCCAGTCGCCTGAACTTAAGAGGGGACTGAGAAATGTGTGAGAAATGGAGGTTATAGTCCAGGCCACGGCGGGACGAAAACACTCTGTTCCCCTTTCACCGGTGAGTGACGCGCGAGGATGGAGTAGCTTTCTTGTAACGTAAAGAGAGCTCCAAGACCGTCCGCTCCTGCCATCCCTTGTGAGCGGCGCAGTTTGCGCGGCTCGAACAGAGGGAGAGGAAACTCGCTCCGAGACCGTCCGCTCCTGCCATCCCTCGTGAGCGGCTCAGTTTGCGCGGCTCGAACAGAGGGAGAGGAAACTCGCTCCGAGACCGTCCGCTTCTGCCATCCCTTGTGAGCGGCGTAGTTGCACGGCTCGAACAGAGGGAGAGTACGGGTATCTATCACATTCGCCTCATCTCCTGACGCGGCGGCGCCGCGGGCGAGAGCCGGCGGTTGAACGGCCGGGAGGGAGAGGGCAAGAGAGAGCTCGAGGGAGAGGTTCCGGCGAGCTCCTCAGTCACAACAGTCTCCGGTGGTCGCTGCGAGCGGCGCATCTTATTGCGCGGCCCGGCAGGGACAGGCGGAGCGACAGCTTGGTCGAAAGCTTCAAGTCGAGCCCGCAGGGTCGACATTGAAAGCTCTTCGCACTCGGAGAGTGCGGTGGCGGCGTGCCCGCGGCCCAGGCGGAGAGCGCAGAGAGGTGGCGGTCTCCGTTGCTGAGCGGGGCGCGGCACGAGCCACAGGAAAAACGAGGCGTACAGGAACAGTAATAATGTAAAGGATATGTCGCCGAATAGCGTAGCAGGCACGGATGGCTGAAGGCGGCGAAGACGGCCGGCTTCCTCAGGCGCTGTCCTAAGCTTGCTGGTCGCTGGTTTTAACGGCGGCGGCTCTCAAGATCCAGCGATGTGAAGAGCGTCGCTGAAGACAAGAAAATCAGAATTTTAGCCTATGAGCGCTGAATATATACACGCTGGCCACACCCATTCTGACGGTTAGAAGGGTGTGGAGGGCGCGAAGCGCCCTCATTGGTTGCCGCGTTCAGAGCGCTCACCGATAGGCTTAAGCAGTTGCCGCCGAGCAGCCAATGAGCACGCTTATACAGCCTGCCTAGGTCTGTCGGCTGCTGCACTGCGTTGACAATGTATACAAAATTAAGGATAATTTTTTGGCTTCAGATCTCGAAGAAAGAAGACTTTCCCGATGCGTAAGCTAACCTTACGCAATACGAGAGACCTCTCGTAAGAGAACTCCCTATTTGTATATATAGCCTATTAATACATTAACAAGGTAGAGACTACAATTTATAAAATATGAATTATTAACTTTAAACTAATAGTTTGTTGATGATTTGTAAGTACTTCATTACTGTATACTTACCAAAACCTTAATTTTATTTCACAATTTGTTTCACAATACAGTATATGTCAGTATATGAATAAAAATTATGTTTATTCAGCCAGCGCACATACCTGTATTTACATCCTGTTTTCGGTCGAAGTCCATAGTAGTCGATTGTCGAGTTCACGCGCATAGGTTAAGTACCTATGATCACGCGCGTGAACTCGACAATCGACTACTGTGGACTTCGACCGAAAACAGGATGTAAATACAGGTATGTGCGCTGGCTGAATAAACATCATTTTTATTCATATCTTTCACATCTACTGCAGTCAGACTCACCCGCGTTCACCCCGAAGGAATCACTCACATTGGCTGTGCACTTGTAATGACACATCAAGGATGTTAAGAGGCTAAAAGCAGGTTTAAAACTTGCCCCATTGAAGTCAACAGGGTGCAAATTTTAAAAAGAGGATAACACGATGTAGGCAACACAAATTTTTGTCGTTGTTCTCTGTACTGACAGCACTCCAAATTTACTAAAAAATTAGCTCAATGTTAAAATTGACCGGAGTTCTCCTTTAATGGACAGGATATTAAGCTCTACTGTCAACAAAGGCTCAAAGGGAGGACTTTGAAGAGCTCTAAGTACCAGAGCTAGGTCCCAAGAGGGTACAGAGTGCAAAACACGAGGTGGATTTAACCTCCTAGCACCCTTAAGGAATCTGATGATCAGGTCGTGCTTCCCCAAAGACTTACCTTCTACTGCATCGTGATGCGCGATCTTGCTCATCCAGACCACAGCCTGGTAATCACATCAGACTGGTAAAACAGGAGAGCATTGACAAACGACCGAATTGTAAGTATATTATAAAGTTGTAATACAATACAACAATTTACATTATGCTATTAGCTTCTAGTTTGATATGATACTGTACATGTATTTTTTCTTCTCAAAGAAATTTTTATTTTATTTTACATACAGTTAGTGTTGCAAAATATGACAGACAGCTTATTCTTCCCGTACTGAAGCAGAACACTGTGTGTTCTCCACTATATCTGATGATAAAAATGTGACTTAGCATAAAGTTATCAGAAATGTCTGTTCACCACATATAAACCATATAAAGAGAATCAAATGTTTTGTTCCAGTTTCTCATGATTCTGGTGGTCCAGAGCAGAGTCAAACTGATATATCTGAAGAGATCCATGATAAGGTGAGATATTTAGTGTTCAGAAAAAACTGACACAAACTAGAATGAATGAACAGATAGAGTAGAGAATGACTTTCTTTAATGATACAGACCACTGTGATGGAATCACATGTTCCCATGAATGTTTGTGTTAAAGGTGGTATCAGCGATTTCAGGCCCAAACATAAATGATCACATTCATCTAATATTTCGCTAGCTGCACGCCCCATAAGCATGCTGTCAAAAAAACGCGTCTCTCTAGGTAGCCTAGGCTCTGAGATCTGCACACAAAAACAGCTGTTTTCAGTCTGTTTGGCCAAACAATCAAAACCCAAACAAATAGTGTTCCAACCAATCACCGACAGGGGCGGGTGTTGTGAGGTTTTCACGTGCAGCCGTCATAGGCAGCCGTGCACGAGCGCAAAACCTCACAACACCCGCCCCTGTCGATGATTGGTTGGAACACTATTTATTTTGGTTTTGAGTGATGTTGATACCAACTGTTTTTGTGTGCAGATCTCAGAGCCTAGGCTACCTAGAGAGACGCGGTTTTTTGACAGCATGCTTATGGGGCGTGCAGCTAGCGAAATATTAGATGAATGTGATCATTTATGTTTGGGCCTGAAATCGCTGATACCACCTTTAACCTCTGTTTTTTCCTAGAAAACTACAACACAGTAAAGAATGAGAGAACGTGACAGCAGTGACGTCATCTACTCACAGAACATGGAACTTCCTGGAAAGTAATTCTAAAATACTTGCAATGCCTTCAAAGTGACAAAGCCACAGAACATATTGAGATTCGTGGATTCCAGCCTTCCCTACTCCGTACATGGGAATTCACTGGACAGTTTTTAAAGACATTCAGATGTACTGCAAAAACAAGAGCTGCTGGAGGAATTTCAGCACTACATCTTTGAGGAGACGACTTTGCATTGACAGTAAACACTTTTTAACCTCCCTGGCTTTTGAAGGACCGGGGAGAGGTTGGGTGACCGATGGCCCCTCCCCTTGTGTGCAGCGAGGAAGGAACTGAACAAAAGCTTCCTCATGCTTTTTAAGCTCTCTGAACCTGGAGACGACTGTGTTTATTGATGAAGTCACCAAACAGGCCAGAGGGTGAAACTGGGGAGTCTAGCAGAAAGACACGGTCTTTATCTTTAATTCCAGTTAAGTTCAGCCACAGGTGCCTCTCCGTGCTAACCAGCGCTGACATTGAACGGCCGATTGAACGGGTCATTTGCTTAGTAGCACGGAGAGACAAATCTGTGGCTCTGCACAGTTCAGAGAATGCTTCCTCATCTATTGCACTGCCTGCACTCAAGTCCTTCAACAGGTCAGCCTGGGACGCCTGTAACACTGCCATAGTGTGCAGCGCAGCACCAGCCTGACCTGCAGATTGATAAGCTTTTCCTCTTTACAAACAGACATTTGATAGGAGGACTAACAGTTTTCATCATCGCAACATAGTGCAAACATATAATTTATTGAGTTTTGATAATATTAAACATTTTGTTGATGCTTGTTTGATTTCTTACATTTTAAATGGTTATGCACCTCCCCCATTTAATCAGTTTATAACGCAAAAGGATACCAATGGCAGAGCAATTACTAGAGGAGACTGTGTTGTACAGTTTAGACGTTCAACTTTCGGACCATCAGTCTTTTCAGTTAGAGCCATTCATTATTGGAATACTCTACCAACTGAGTTAAGGGGTGGTACAAACTATTCAACATTTAAATTTAAATTAATGGCTAAAAGCAAATCAAATTTGTAATTGTGTAAATTATCATTATTTTTATTTTTATGATACTGCCATTATTATCCCTAGCAGTGTTACTCTATGTAATTTGAAGAGTACCATAGACAGTACTCGGTAGGTACTCAAGATGGCGGCAGTCAACTGGAAAAAGAGCGGATGACGTAAGAGGTCACGTGACTGATATTCATATATTAAATCCAGTCACAAAGCAGCTCGTCTGCCACTCAGTCCGGCTGAGGAAGTGTGATATTCCCTCGATATTTACTAGCGATTTTTTTTTTTACCCTATTCACCTGGGGTGTCTTGTCATAATTGTGTCCACTCACAGAATGAATTAATCATGGCTGAAAAAAAAATTGTGCTTTCTACAATGTCATCATTAACTTTTGCTCTTGGATGATTCTGAATCTATGCTCATAGGTTTCATCATAACAAACAAAATATTATTAAGTTCACTTTTTAACTCTGTTACTGTTTCATTGTTCGATCACTTTTTTCAGGTTAGAATTGGCCCCAACACGTCCATCGGTGCCTAACAGTTTGGCCACATGAAATGGCCTTCTTTCCTCGCCTATCAGCTCCTCCCCCTATAGGGTGAGAGGGAAGGCTGCAAGGAAAGAAAAGGAGGATGGAGGAATCGAATGAAAGCTTTTTTATACATTTTATTCACTTGATCACTCGAGCGTCACTTCACAGCGTCATCAGCAGCGCTCAAAGGATCTGCCCTTATGTTGTTGTATAAGTTTGGTTATTTCAGAAACTCATTATAAATCATAATAAAGCAAGATACCCTGTTGAAATATGTGTGATGTGGTTTATATAAACTGCAAAGGTAAAGTATCATTTAAAATTATTGTGACCGATATGAAGGGCGAGGAGAATTGATATGTGTGTCAGTGATGCGTGGGTCAATGTATAAACAAACCGCACCTGACCGACGTTTTCAACTAACCCGCCCGCAACTCGGACCGCAAAAAAAAGAAAAAGAAAATATTGTACCCGACCCGCTTCCTGACCCGTATTTTTTAAAAGTAGTAAATGCTCATCTTAGCGTCTTAATATAACTTAATATATTCTAATTTTGTCAAGAATTATAAAAAAATCGTCAATAAGCTCATAATTTGTACTAAAATAGTCTAAATGTTTAGTTTTAAAAACAATTTTAAAAAGCTGGCTATGTCTATTTTGATGTTTCTGCGCAAGTTCAGCAGACAGTGAGGTTCGGGTTTGTTCCGATCAGAGCTTGTGAGCGAAGAGCGCATTTCTGAATATTCCGCTCCGCTCACTCATTCCGTAGGGTCGCCCGCTCAACGCAGAATGGCCTGCTGGTTCGAAAATATGTGGAATAAGGGCTGCCTCCGACTTTTTTTTCTAGTCGACTAGTAGTTGTTCATTTAAGCCATTCGTGGACAAATCGCCCTTTTATATTAATTTATTTTGGTTTGAATATTTTCGTTTAAAAGTAGACATTTCAAGCTTTCTGTAATATATAGCCTATATTTCTCAAATCTGTGAGGCACAAGCTGAGTTTCGGTGCCCTCCAGTTCACATGCAATGCAATTGATCGTGCCAGCGCCTTATTACATTGTCTGCTATATATTTGCTTCTTATTTATTAAATACGGGCAATTGATTGATAAAACATTTATTAAAATTAAAATACAATTTATACAAAACGAAAATCTTTTAAAAAGAGTTTTCTATAAATCAAAACTTAATGAAGTAGTCAAAATCATGTTTTACCAAAAACAGCGCCGTTGCTAGGAGGGCGCCAGCGCCTCTGCCTCGCGAGTGGATGATAGCCCTGAAGACGCCTAGCAATGATATACCTTTAGTGGTAGTATACCTTTAGTTAAGTTATACCTTAAGAGTCTTCGTAGCGCGCTAAGAGACAATGTTATCGGAAAATGCAGCCCAGGTATGATGCGTATGATGCGTAATGGAGATTCCAAAGCGCTCTTCTTTGGTCAGAACCATGGAGAGCGATCGCGGATTTACTTTTAACAATGCAACAAAATATTTAAAGAGCATCAAGCTATTAAAATCTATATTATGTATACGCACAGATAATATAACAGTAGGCTATATTAGTCAATATTTTTTTATTAGGTTAAGCAGTGATTGGATAAGGTTTTTTTTTTTTTTTTTTTATTTAACGTTTTTAATTTAAGGCCCACCCACTGGCCCATCCAAAACTGGAATCCTGGCGCCGTGCCTGGTTGGTCGTGCCAGTTTTGTGGTTATCAAATGTGTAAATAGCATCGCAAGAAGTACACATGACAAAGCCAGCACTTTGGTCATCATCTTTCATTATTTCGGCAAATGTCTCCCACAATTTGCTCTTTCTATTTGCGTATTTGCGGAGCTTCCACTCCCCAGTCTTCACCTTTACTCTTGCCGCCTACATCTCTACCTGCAGTGCAGACTGAGCTCATGCGTCATCTTCGCGCCAATTATTCAGCCAATAAAGTGGCCTATGTATTTCATAGAAAATTGCGTCTAGTACTATATAAATTAGAAAGGTTTAATTGGCATCTTTTTTTCAAACGACCCGACCGACCGCGACCCGAATATCATTAAAAATATTTTTGGATGACTCATAACCGCGGGTAACCGCGGGTGACCGCAGGCGCCCGCTCATTTTGGATCAACCCGCACATCACTGGTAGCAGTGTGTTGCCAGTGTTGCTCTTCCAAAGACAGCCACCAGGAGGTCTTTTGCTGCTTTTTTTGCATCTGTCCATTTCATGTGGCCAAACTGTTAGGCACCGATGGACGTGTTGGGGCCAATTCTAACCTGAAAAAAGTGATCGAACAATGAAACAGTAACAGAGTTAAAAAGTGAACTTAATAATATTTTGTTTGTTATGATGAAACCTATGAGCATAGATTCAGAATCATCCAAGAGCAAAAGTTAATGATGCCATTGTAGAAAGCACAATTTTTTTTTCAGCCATGATTAATTCATTCTGTGAGTGGACACAATTATGACAAGACACCCCAGGTGAATAGGGTAAAAAAAAAAATCGCTAATAAATATCGAGGGAATATCACTCTTCCTCAGCCGGACTGAGTGGCAGACGAGCTGCTGTGTGACTGGATTTAATATATGAATATCAGTCACGTGACCTCTTACGTCATCCGCTCTTTTTCCAGTTGACTGCCGCCATCTTGAGTACCTACCGAGTACTGTCTATGGTACTGACAAGCATTAACTAGCTAGCTTGCTACTATTTACAGGTTGGTACGGATACAGTAAATGGCTATGAAAGACAACATTTCGCACCTTGACTGCCATGAAAGAAACGCTACTTTAAAAAAATATCATTGTTAGGGTGTGATCCCTACGCGATACCTGATGCGTACTTCCAGCCTCTGTCCACTGCTGCCGAACTACCAACCCTGTGTAATCAATTCAATGATATTATAAGTTGATCCGACTATTTTAAGCGTGTATTAAGGTAGGGTAGGTAGGATTTTTATAAAAAAAACTTTTTTTCAAATTTGTTTAAACTATCTTTATATACCAATACATAATTAAAATGTAAGTGCTCTGAAAAAGAGAGAATAAAAATCGAGTGACTGTAGACCTTTTAATCTGCAATAAACACAGCTCATTATTTCCATTCGGGACTAAACAATTGATTGGTTTGGGCGACTGTCACTCACTCTCGCAACCAATGGCTACCACCCCTGTCGCTAGATCTGCCCATATGCGCGCGCACCCGTTTGATTTGAGAGGCGCGGAACCTACGAAGAGTAAAATGATGGCAGAGAAAGAGCATTCAAAATTCAAAGCACCTGCATATGCAGTCAGCGAAGGCAAACAAGGCAAAAACTACTTCCTCGGACCCTGCCCGCACTCTTGAACGACCTCCTCTGCTTCGCCCTCGACCCCGGACCTGTCCTCGAACCGACGATGCGGTACTTGTCTCCGGAGTGTAAGTTACGTTAGTCTTCATTAGAGTCAACAATGTTTTCATTATGGAAACTCTTACATGCAAAACACCGTATATGTTATGAATCTTACACGAAATTCACCTTCATCACAGTGTAACTGATGGTAATGGAAAAACGTGTATCAATGCAACCTGTTTTTAGCTTTGCCTTATAAATATAGCTCATTACCTATAAATATAGCTCGCTACCGAATCAAACTTTACCAGTATCGATATGCTAGCTTGATAGTGAGTACTAAAATAAATCTTATTTGTTTATATTCATAGTGATAAAGTTAGGCATTTTATTACATGTGATTCTGACATGATGTCACTGCATGTACTGCGCTCCTCTCCACTCGTCTCAGGTAAATAAATAAATGCGCCGTCTTCCAGCTGAGCCTGAGCGTTTGGCGTCGCGCGTTCATGTGTTTTGGGGGCGTGGCTTTGGAAGGAGCTCAGAAGGGAGGGGGTGGGAGTGAATGGAAATAATGAGCTGTGTTTATTGCAGATTAAAAGGTCTACAGTCACTCGATTTTTATACTCTCTTTTTCAGAGTACTTACATTTTAATTATGTATTGGTATATAAAGACAGTTTAAACAAATTTGGAATGTTTTTTTTTAGAAAAATCCTACCTACCCTACCTTTAAGGCTCATCAACTTTTTTAACCCTTCTGTTGTGTTGAAAACCCTATTACACATGTGGTGTTCCCAGTCAAAAATGACCGGCCTACAAAAAACAGCTTATAAATTACTTGTTGTGCTATATTATCACCAAATAGTGGATTAAATCTTTTTCTCAACTTGTTTTGTTTTTGTTTTTCAAAAGGATTAATCGTAGGTCTCATTGATCTGAGCTTTTGCACCTCAGTTTTTGAGTGATAAAAGCATTATTTGTGAATCATTTTGGCAGTATTATGTAAAATATGAAACAAATTGCACTATTGATCACACTAGTCTAATATTTAACCATGACATTTTTTACAGCATGTTTAAATTGTCATTTTTTGGAGCTCAGAAAAACATGCTGTTTTAGTGTGTATCCCTTTAAATGCAAATGAACTGCTGCTGCCGGCCCAGGGGGCAGAGCATCACGAGCTCGCGCTCAGAGCCAGGACAATCTCATCTGATAATATCAGAACAGAAACTCTCAGTTGCGGTGTTCATTTCGACTCGGAGTCGGAAAATACTGCCCACAGAGCCAGAGAATATATTCTGTACGGAGATAGAACAGGTATAGTTTAGTTTAATTATGGTTATAACTTATTTGTCATATGCTTTTATCCACTATTAATACAAGCCTGCTGTAGCAGACCCTGTCCGAATGATGACCAAAATATACTGACGAGTTCAGTGAAGTTTATTGTACATCACACAAAAGATGAGCGTTAGTTTTACTCCAGAGAATCACTGTAATAGCTGAATAAACACAGTAAAAGAAGTGCGCATTAAAGTCTTATAAACTCTCTCTCTCCCTTTCATTATCATCAACATACACAGCGAAGTACACAAAACACTCGTTACAACTAACAGTAAACAAATATATACACACCTTTTCATACACCTTATATCCGTAAAATGACTCGATGAGCTGCTCTCAATTTCATTTCTGCCTTGGTCAGTAACGTTAGGCCTGTCGCTCCGGAGACCGTAAGCTGGATCAGAAACAGTACTGATCCATCCTCGAGTAACAACGAGAGTAAATGAAGACTGCTATGTTCATTCTTACATCCAACAAAAAAACACCTCAATCGCTTAGGAGACATTCTTGTCTACAGCTGCTCAAGCGTCGAAACAATGGCAGACTCTGTGTCCAGCTCACTCAGGGTGGGTCTATGCTCAAACTGCAGTGTCAATCAACAGTCGTGGGAGGGGCCTGTGCAAAGTGATGTCACATTGCCCCGAATCTGAGAACAGCTTGTTCTGAGACAGTGCTTATGATTTATGGGGATTATAAAAAAAGCACTGGGTGGATTTTTATCATTATAGGGTGGTTGTGAACACACACTGCCAACACACATTTATGTTCAAACCATGTAAAAGTGAATTTTGCATAATAGGTGCCCTTTAAAAACATAATTTAACATATAAATAACACTTTTTAAATAGCCCACTTTAAGTGTTTATTACAAATAAATGACTAAATGCTAAAAATGAATAAATGTTAATGAACAAACATTTTCGTTGCATTTACAATTGCAGCACCCCCACTTCCCACGCCCCTGATTGGCTCGTTTTAATACTCTCGAAGTAGATTGGTCTCTCAAGGCGATCCCTATAACGTTGGCACGCAATGTCTTCCGTTCCCTCCTTCAGGAGACAAGGGTTACATACGTAACCGAGACGTTTTCTGGCTGCTGGGGTGCAGCTATTGAATACAACAATTTGTTGCAAAAAAAAAAAAAAAAAAAACATACACAGTTGAATAATAATTAAACGGAACATTCCACAGTCACTCAGAGAAGATGTAATGGAAATTTGTATTACCTTTATAAAGCCTATTTACATTCAGCATTATGATCAATCTTATATATAGTAATAAATGTATAATCAGCCATAAGCTATGATTAATGTAAAGAACAAGGATGCTTAATATAAAGGAGTAGAAGCTTGAACAAATGTATAACATAGTTGTCTCTGTCTTAAGATGTTTTTCACTTCTCAGTAGCAGGGTGCAAACCGCATGCGCAGGAAGTTAGTCTGACAAGTTCAGCTCTGCCACGGTACAGAGGAAGTGTTCTGTTGACATTCATGACATCTTATTTCAGAACAGATTTTCTTTCAAATGTTTGTACAGTACTGTGCGTTGTTTTTCTGAGCTATGTTTGTGATTGTGTATTTAATTTTGGTTTGTGTTGTGAATTTGATTTTGGTTTGTGTTGTGAATTTGATTTTGGTTTGTGATTGTGAATTTGATTTTTGTTTGTGATTGTGAATTTGATTTTGGCTTGTGTTGCGAATGTATCTCTGTTAAGAGTGGTTGTTGTGACTGTGTTGATAATTATACTGGCATGTCTGTATCAGTGAGGTCACAACACTGCTGACATCTGCCTCAGTTTAATTAACATTTCAAGCATTTGCCATATCACATATCAGTGTAACCTGAATAAATCTTTTTACAAACTTTTATTGTTATATTGTCTGTCTTGCA
The DNA here is from genome assembly GCF_949319135.1 of Squalius cephalus. Lineage (NCBI taxonomy): Eukaryota > Metazoa > Chordata > Actinopteri > Cypriniformes > Leuciscidae > Squalius > Squalius cephalus. The sequence goes on from NC_137145.1 coordinate 23,387,111, forward strand.
GTTGCTTCTACAATTAAACAAAGCCACCACCATTAAACAATCATCTAAAGATATTGATAAAATATATATAAAAATGATGGACATATCAAACTTTTTATCCACATTTTGAGTCTTTTATTAGGCCTAATGGACTCACTGGGAATTTTAACGTCTTCTGCATGTAGCCTCCAACACCACCTTCCTGCAAGTAGTCCCTTGTGAAAAAAAGTGCACTTTAGTATACTTTTCACAAATAACATTCTTTAAAGGTTTACATTTAAGTGTGAATTAAATGTAACGTTTTTGACGCACTTGATGTATATTATATGTAATTGATTTCAAATGTGTCACACATTAAGTTACAATTAAGTGCAATTAGTTGAAATTAAGAGTGATTTTTTTGGAACAACTTAAGTGGGACTTTTGTTGTGGCAAAAATTCTCATTAAACAATCATCACTGCATAAGAGACCCTCTGAAATTCAAATGATCATTAAAAAGTATTTTATTCTTGCAAGAAGGCCCAGTTGCCACACAGAAGTCACCAGTACAGTCTGTGAAACAAGTGCGACCACGAGAGGGAGGGCAGAGGAGTCTTTATACTGCTTTCAAGGTCTTCTGCTTAAAGGCCCTTATCTAAACAAGGAGAGGCTTCCCTGCTAGTTTTCTGATACTAAGTTTGTTCTTACAAACTCACAAGTTCTAAATTGGGCGGCCTCTGACCCTAGGGGTCAGAGGTCCCTTTTCAATCTGCCTCCTCCTGACGTCTCACCTGTTTCCCAGTGTTTAAAAACACACACACATTAGTCATATGTTGGCAGACCACATACAGTCCAGCAAGGATCATTTCAATGTCTTACTGAAATAAATGAAAATCAATACTGTAAATCAATGAAAATCAAAAATTTACATTACAATTCCCCCTTTTTATCATTTACTGATAATTGATTAATCAAACACATCAAACCATAATAATAATAATAATAATAATAAAATGAACCAAGTTTAAGTCTTACACTTATACTCTTCATCTCTGATTTTCATATTACTGATCACTCGTCTTTAAACTTGTAGAAAAAGAAAAGATTAAAATGAAATGAGCTTAGGCTGTTTTTGTAAGGATAGGCCCTTAATTTTGTAGCAAGCAAGTACAGGTTTACATAAGGCCGGGCTAGGTGAACAAGCACTGTTATTGCACCCCCAACACTATAGATCGGACCCTCAGTCACCTCAATATAAACAAGAAATAGTGTAGATTATATTTAGTAGGAAAACAACACATCAGTTCAACACATATCAATTCAACACCCCTTGTTGATTTCAGAAAACTATTACACAAAGAAAAGAAAAAAATAGATAAAAAATATTCCTCAATTCAAACCCTGTCCTTGTATGCCACCTCGTAACACGGATGGCTACTTAACCCTCTTTACACATTATCATCGTCCTTAGAAAGAAATAATTTAGAAAGTAAGAAAATAAGAAATTGAAAAAACACCCCCCAATTTACCACGTTACTGTAGCTTCCGCTACTTCCACCGTCTGCCTAATTTTGTTCATCCTTGAGATAGGCTGTCATTTTCGACAACTGCACAGACATTCCAGTACTCGTATTCACCCATGAATAACAAAATTATCAGAATAACATATACAATCATAACTCTTATACATTCAGCCTTTTCCATTAATCCACACCCATCTACATATTTCCTAACCATATTTTGTTAACTTTTAATTCAGTCGGGCAATGGTTTTACTTAGTAAGCTCTATTTAATACCCTATTTAATCAAATCTAACCAGAAGAGTTTTATGATTTTATCCATTCTATCCAATTTGGTTGTTAAAAATTAACTCTTACTTTTCCATTGCAGACCGACTGTCTTTTTTTGTTTATGACCGTACTTCACATCATTGAATAGATTTTATACTTTTCCTGAAAACATTTGCACCAATCAAATCATTAGATCTATATCAATACTAAGCCCTAGTTTGATTTAATCAAATAAAATCATCAACATCTTCACAAAACAAATTATTTTGGAACAGAATCAGTTCTGTTTGACACAATCCATCCTGACATTCTGCAAAAGGAAAGTTTTAAGTTATGCGCTGCGCAAGGTGTGGCCTTTCATTCTGCCCTGTATCAAAAGTCTGCAAAAACAAAATGTCAAGGTTATTGTCAGATAGTGAAGTACACGTAGTTTCTTTTGTCTGCTGTGCTGCCGCGGCCTTCGCTGCCGAATCTGCCCTGGCGTTTCCTGTTGAAACAGTCCTTGTTATAAGCACACTTACAGACAGCAAATTTTGTTAGGGAGAAGAACGACTTCTTGCAGGGCTTTTACCCAGTTAAACCCAGTGTCCTCCCAACATTTATCGTCCCACCTGTTTGATTGCATTCAGCAAATTTGAACCCCTTGGTATGGCAATTGTTACCATCCCCCTTTTGATGCATGATACAACTCGTGCATCAATTTAACATAATGGTGTTTGGGTAAACAAAGTTTTCAACACTAACCCAAACGTTGTCCTTCAGCCAAATTTCCCCCAGACATCTTTCTCTGCCTCTGAAACAAAACATTACGTAAGCCACAATCTCATCTTCTTATCTAATAATTTGAAGGGCACTGGCCCTGAGTCTCACTGCTTTTCAGGCCTTTTGTTTAGTCTCTTAAGTCAGTCATCTACAAACATTTTTCAATGTCAAAGTCATTAATTGTTTCTATCAGGTCAGGTCGTGGTGTACAGACTTGGTCAGTATCAGTCAAACAACATTCTCCTCCCTTTGTTCACAATAATCTACTGAGCTTGATGATCAAATTTCTTTCAAATATGTCATTTGCCTTAACCCATCTGTAATGATAAAACTCTCGTTCCAGAGGTTAATGACACAATATACACACTATGGGGACAGAATAGCTCCCCTAAACTAACACATACCAAACATGAATCAACACTCATAAAACATACAGTGCTGTCACCATCCAACACACACATACACGCATACCTGACTATGAACTGCTCATATTCTCATATTCATATCTTTTGGTGTTTACTCTAAACATATTTAAATTTTAAATAAGATTTTAAACTTCTCATTTTCCTGTAGCTTTTATCTAATTTTACATGGTCTCTTTACCAGTTTCAAAGCACGTTTGTTCATTATTCATTTTCTCTTAGAAAAGTCAGCTGGGTTGTTTTGGTTCATTATCATTATTTTGCTTCAGCTTGCTTTACCATGCCGATAACAGAAAGACGGACAGTCTACCATACCTTCTTCCACTCAAGCAGTCTCTCTCACTATACACAAATAATCTTTTCAACAGCCTCCTAAGACTGTAATTTAGACAAAACATAATAATAAATTCATTACAATAACCTTTGACCATTAACCTTCATCCAGACTTTTCTTGAATCTACAAAAGCTGTCTTCATCTTTAGCCACCAACATGTCTAATGACCTTCAGGAGTTAAAACTATCTTACATATATATTATTTCAATATCAACATTTCTATAATTTTCCTTTTTTCCTTGCCCATAAGACAACCATCATCATGTTCCTGACATAAATTAAGTTTTGTTACTGTCTCCATAACAAATAATGACAATCACCTTGCGGTCTCAGCTGGCTCTTGAAAGCCCATTCCCATCAGCTCTTTACTTCTTCTCTTCAGGGTATTGTCCCCTGGCATAGTTGCAGACACTTGTCATAATGAAAAACAAGCCATACAATGAATGCGGTTTCTTGTTAGTGGTATAGAGGAACTCACATTTTTGGGTCAGACTGCCGTAACTCCTCACAGCTCATCCCCCCTTAATGATATCATGATGCTGCTGGCCTCACAGTCACCGCTCAACTCTCATACCCATCTCACATAACACCTCCCATCAGGAGATGCCCAGTGGCGGCGGTGACCCCCTGCCTTAGTTTGCCCTCGTTTGGCCAAAGAGGATCTTACCCGTCCTTGAGTAATCACCTCGTGCACACTGGTAACCGCTCTTCCCCATAACAGAATCTTTTACCGTTTTCTTCAACATAATCAGTTGTTTTCTGGAGCTTAGGGAAGGCACATTCAAGAGTCACCAGAGCCATCAGGTTGCCTAATAATGTTAACACAGGGAGACAGGTTAATAACAACAGTATTTAATCACCTAAACTCATTAAACATCTTCAGATCAGCAAAATCGCAATACTGAGATTATACTCAGTGAATTTAGTTATCACAACGTCCATTCAGTGTACATCTACATCTGTAGCCGGAGCCATCAGCCCTGTTTCATGGTGGAGGCTAAGATCAGACAAAGAAGTTACTGGGCCTAAAATAAACTAGTCAAAATGTCACTTTTATCATTTAAGGTCATTATTCTTCTTAAAGACTTCTTTAAGAAGTCAAAAAAGTCATTCAGTTTTACTTTTAAAACATTTGCCCTCTCAATGTATAAATTCTGAACTGCCTGTAGCATGATTTCTTTTAACATCTTTGTGTTAAAGGCATCTTTGCCAGAATTTACATGTATTTTCAAACAACCATATTTTACATTTGTCTTTTGCCCACATCAGGGAATTTAGACATTACAAATTGCCTCTCAGATCGTGTCTTTGTCACACTGGACGTCTCAGCCACAGCACACACCAGATTCCGATAAGCAAACTGTTTCAGCCAATCACAAGCTTATCTTTTGAAAGCAAAACATCAGCTCCTAGTTCTTTCATGGTCAACTATTCCTCCACGTTCAAAACATTAACAAACTGTTTGTTTAATCAGATGCCTTTCTACACATTTTACATTTAGCAACTGTTAATCCAGTAATACTGCTTCTACTTATTTGATCACTTTTATGTATTTTGCAACTCATATTTTTAGTCATTATCTGTAATTTTACATCAACCTGTATTCATCAATTCACTTATAAAGAATATTATTATAGATCTTTCCTTCAAAAGGATTCCCTTAAGACTTAAATCTTTCAACCTTCTTTTAACCTTCAATCTTCTTACGACTTCCATCTATCAACTTTCCTTTAACTTTCTTTTCTCCCTTATTTACTTGCACGTTCTTTTCACTTTCTTTAGCACTGCGTTCACATTCTTAGTTCTTTCTCAGGCGAAAACTTTAATATCGTCATTTAAATACTGTTCTACTTTCAAACCAGAAAATTGTTACTTTCACATTTTCTCACTTTCTTTTATACTTTCTGAGTGGGCATTTACAGTTACGGGCTAAATGGCCCCGCTGACCACAATTAAAACACTCTCTTTGCCTATAGTTTGATCATTGAGCTTTCAAACGGCTCCAACTTACTGCACACCCTTGAAGCAGTGTGTCCCCATCAGGAATGTAAACAGAGCCACTGATAAGCAGTTCTCTGTATTCTTTTACAGTCCACCAGTGGCGGATTCAATCACAATAGCCAAATCATAATCTTCATCATTATCATTGGCAGCACATTAATTTTCATAAGCTGCACAGAAAATCACTCAACATATTCTAAGGGGTTTTCACATGTTTCTGTTTGACTTGAATCACATTTCTTTGAAGTCAAAGCTTCAGAGCACTGCTGCTTACAGCATTCGCTCTCTTCTGTCTTACTGTTTGTTTCAGGATTCTCAGTCCCACTTATCTCTGCTGTTTCACAAAAACCAAAATATCATATTACTCATATCTCAATCCCTAAAGTGCACAGACAGCCATTATAGCTGCTTGCTCCTTCAACTCTTGTTATGAAAATTCTCTAGACATCATTATTTTACCAGTAAAATATAATTGTTCCCCATTCTGCTTAATAAAACTTTTGTTCATTCCTCATCTTTATGTCACTTAATCTGACTTAACAGGCGTTCATAAATAGTTCCATAAATTCTATCAGAAATTTTATTTTCATAACATACATTTTACTATATTTCTTCTCATCTTTCCCTTCTTTTCGCTCTGCCTCATCTAACCAGTACACGATTGTTTGCTTACAATCCACACACACGTCTCACACACAACAACCTGTTGTTTTTCACTTCCCTCTTCCATCGAGTCTCTCACCGCTGTCAGCCTAGTGACACTTAACATTCCCTCCCTGGGAAAATCATGGTACTTAATCAACTTTCCCATAATTTTTCTTCATTTGACTGTAAACCGGTGAACAAAAGCGGTCGCATTTACTGTTAGATGACCCCATTTTGGCTGAATCTCCTCTCTTGAATTTTTCCTTTTGACGCGCGTCCTACTAATCTGTCAAACGTCTTCAACAGATCCGATTTTTTCACCCAAAATCGGACAGGTTTTAGCAAATATGCTCTGTGATTATCTGTGACTCTTCCGTTCACCTATTAATCAACTGTGGTACTTCCGTCCACCTACGAGCTAGTTTTTTGTAGAAACCGGTCTGATTCTGTCAGATCAGTTTCTCCCTCAAAACTTTCTCTGCTCGTACCAAAAAAAGAAATTCAGCCAGTATGGTTCACATTCATTTCACAATTATCAATTTACACTCAATTTCAATAAAACAATTTGCCGTTTCTTACCCAGAGATGCTTTCTCTTTTCTGTAATTACCACGGATTCTTTTTTGATCCTGGTGGGAGTTCTTCCCCTGGTCCTGAATGCCCTTTTCCCCATAATTTTCTTCATTGCATAGTACACCGGTGTGCAAAACCGGTCATATTTGCTGTTAAATGTTCCCATAATGGCTGTCTTTTTTCTATCACTATGCCTGTGGCTTTTCAAAACTGACTTTTCACCCAAAATCAGAGGGGTCGAAATTAATTTCCGCTTACTCTCAATATCTTTCTCTGGAGTTCGTTCCAGTGATCAATTATTTCAGCTCCTTGAATTAATTTCCTAATAACGAGTACTCAGCTTCGGTCTGGACAATATCTTGACCTGCTCTGAGGTCTCAATTTCCATGCCCTTTTTAAAAGTCTCCCCTTCCTCGTACCACAGCTCTAGTTTCAACTTCCAAATACAGCCATTATGGTTCACCCATAAATTTTAAAATCCCCAAAACAAAGTAAATTTAACTGTCTCTTACCAGAGATTTTCTGTTGCCACTTCGATTCGTTTTCTTAATTCCAGTGGTTGCTTCCTCCGGACCCCGGCGGAACGGCCCCTCGTCCCTCAAAACTGTTCGGGGTAGGGCTGTGACTCTGAGTCCAGGAGGCCAATTCACCGTCCGCTCTCGGGTCCGAAGGGCACATCCAAGGAATCCCACTGTTCTGACACCAATTGTTGTGGCAAAAATTCTCATTAAACAATCATCACTGCATAAGAGACACTCTGAAATTCAAATGATCATTAAAAAGTATTTTATTCTTGCAAGAAGGCCCAGTTGCCACACAGAAGTCACCAGTACAGTCTGTGAAACAAGTGCGACCACGAGAGGGAGGGCAGAGGAGTCTTTATACTGCTTTCAAGGTCTTCTGCTTAAAGGCCCTTATCTAAACAAGGAGAGGCTTCCCTGCTAGTTTTCTGATACTAAGTTTGTTCTTACAAACTCACAAGTTCTAAATTGGGCGGCCTCTGACCCTAGGGGTCAGAGGTCCCTTTTCAATCTGCCTCCTCCTGACGTCTCACCTGTTTCCCAGTGTTTAAAAACACACACACATTAGTCATATGTTGGCAGACCACATACAGTCCAGCAAGGATCATTTCAATGTCTTACTGAAATAAATGAAAATCAATACTCATTTGGGGTGGTGTTGCTGTAATTTATAGTAATAGTTTCAAAACCACTAAGAAATCAAGTTTTAAATATAATTCTTTTGAAGCATTGGTGCTTAATGTAAAAAATATATAGTGTAAACGATAAATCACGTTTGAGATTTGTGTTGGCTACTGTATACAGGCCACCAGGGCACCATACTGACTTTATCAAAGAATTTGCGGACTTTCTATCAGAATTAATATTGACTGCAGATAAAGTACTAATTGTTGGTGATTTTTAATATACACATCGATAATGAAAAAGATGCATTGGGATTGGCATTTAAAGACATTGTAAATTCAATTGGAGTTAGACAACACGTGTCAGGACCTACTCATCGTCGTAATCATACTCTAGATCTAATATTATCACACGGAATAGATGTTGATGCCGTTGAAATTCTGCAGCAGAGCGATGACATCTCAGATCATTATCTAGTCTCGTGTAAACTTCATTTAGCCAAAGCTGCAAAGCCGACTCCGTGTTACAAATATGTTAGACCTATCACTTCTGCTACTAAAGATTGCTTTATTAATAATCTTCCTAATCAGTTTCATCATCTCAGCATCTCAGATAGCTTAGAAGAACTAGATATTACAACAGAAACGTTTAACTCTCTCTTTTCCAGCACTTTAGACACAGTTGCTCCGTTGCGCTTAAAGAAGATTAAAGAAAATAGTCCAACGCCGTGGTACAATGAGCACACTCGGGCCCTTAAGAGAGCAGCTAGAAAAATGGAGCGCAACTGGAAGAAAACAAAACTAGAGGTATTTCGCATTTCATGGAAGGAGAGCTCTATTGCTTACAGAGAGGCTTTAAAAGCTGCTAGATCTGCTTATTTTTCAACCCTATTAGAAGAAAATAAACATAATCCTAGGTATTTATTTGAAACGGTGGCTAAACTAACGAAAAATAAAGCTTCAAGCCCAGAAGTTTCCAAGCAACACAGCAGTAATGACTTTATGAACTTCTTCAATTATAAGATTGATAATATCAGGGACAAAATTATAACTATGCAACCGTCTACTACAGTATCGCATCAGGCAGTGCATTGTAGTCTCCCTGAGGAAAAATTTGATTCATTCGTTGCTATAAGAGAGGAAGAATTTACTAAACTCATTAAATCATCTAAATCTACAACATGTATGTTAGACCCTATACCGACTAAGCTACTGAAAGAAATACTTCCAGAGGTCATAGATCCTCTTCTTAATATCATTAATTCGTCTTTGTCTCTAGGATACGTACCAAAAAACTTTAAGCTGGCTATGATTAAACCGCTTGTTAAAAAAACGCAACTTGATCCTACAGAATTAGTCAATTACAGGCCGATCTCGAATCTACCTTTTCTGTCAAAGATACTAGAAAAGGCAGTATCCTCACAACTGTGTTCCTTTCTTGAAAGAAATGATATCTGCGAGGATTTCCAGTCCGGATTTAGACCGTACCATAGTACCGAGACAGCTCTCGTTAGAGTCACAAATGATTTGCTCTTATCATCTGATCGTGGTTGTATCTCGCTATAAGTGTTACTCGATCTTAGTGCTGCATTTGACACCATTGACCACAACGTTCTTTTAAATAGATTAGAACATTATGTTGGCATTACGGGAAATGCACTAGCATGGTTTAAATCATACTTATCTGACCGTTATCAATTTGTAGCAGTAAATTATGAGATGTCTCATCGATCACAAGTTCAGTATGGCGTACCACAAGGCTCAGTACTAGGACCGTTGCTGTTCACTCTGTACATGCTACCCTTAGGAGATATCATTAGGAAACATGGCATTAGCTTTCACTGTTATGCCGATGATACTCAGCTCTATATTTCTTCAAAACCTAACGAAACTTATCAATTCACAAAATTAACGGAATGCATAGCGGATATAAAAAATTGGATGACTTTTTCTTCTAAATTCTGAAAAAACAGAGTTTCTAATTATTGGACAAAAAACTTCCTCACGTAATAATCTAGAATACTGTCTAACACTCGATGGCTGCTCTGTTAAGTCTTCGTCGTCGGTTAGGAACCTGGGTGTGCTCTTTGATACCAATCTTTCATTTGAAAGTCACGTGTCTAGTATCTGTAAAACTGCATTTTTCCATCTTAAAAATATATCTAAATTACGCCATATGCTCTCATTGACAAATGCGGAACAATTAGTTAATGCGTTCATGACCTCAAGGCTAGATTATTGTAATGCTCTACTGGGTGGTTGCCCTGCATGCTTAATAAACAAACTACAGCTGGTTCAAAACGCAGCAGCTCGAGTTCTTACCAGAACCAGGAAGTATGACCATATTAGCCCGGTTCTGTCAAAACTGCATTGGCTCCCTATTAAACATCGCATCAATTTTAAAATATTGCTGATCACTTACAAAGCACTAAATGGTTTAGCTCCGCAGTACTTGAGCGAGCTCTTAACGCATTATAGTCCGTCACGTCTATTGCGATCTCAAAATTCCGGCCAGTTGATAATACCTAGAATATCAAAATCGACTGCTGGCGGTAGCACCTTTTCCTATTTAGCACCAAAACTCTGGAACAGTCTTCCTACCATTGTCCGGGAAGCAGACACACTCTGTCAGTTCAAAGCCAGATTAAAGACACATCTCTTTGACCTAGCTTTCACATAATACATTATAGACTTCTATAATTTAATGTTAGGCTGCATAGATTAGGTCAGCCGGAACCGGGAACACTTCCCAAAAATCCTGATGTACTCGTTACATCATGAGAAGAATGGCATCTACGCTAATTTTAGTGTCTGTGTTTATCCCGAGGTTATCCTGCAGCCTGCCGGATCCAGGCCGTATCCAGATCTGACGAAGGACCTTCGCCTGGACCGATGACAACGCAGTGCTGAAGTGCCAACTAGTCTCTCCCTATGGAGGATCCCACTACCACTCTACAGATAAGGCGTTGTCGGGAAAATCCGTTTCGCGTTCCTACCCCAAAGCAACAAAATAAAATAAAATTCTTTATCAAAATTTATAGGGAAAGACAAGTACTTTGTTTAGGCTTGGCTTGTAGGGAATTCCAAACCTGCATATATTCAAACGCACATAACTATAGAACCCATTCTAAATGCTCATGTGAACGCCATCAGTGTTTCTCACAGGTTCGCGTTTAAAGTCTGTGTAGAGGGAATGGTGTCGTCTTAGCGGCCCCTAATTTAATAACAAATGATCATTGCGACGGAAGCAAATAAATCAAAACTAACTTTAGATGGAAATAACTTAACTCTGCTGTAAAGCCGAAACAATCTCTGTTACCTTAAATTATACGCTTATCTCTGTAAAGCTGCTTTGAAACAATCTACATTGTTAAAAGCGCTATATAAATGAAGATGACTTGACTTGACTTGAATACTGTAAATCAATGAAAATCAAAAATTTCCATTACACTTTAATACAACTTTATATGTACTTTCATAATTGTTTCTAATGTCTTTAAAATATATTTAAAGTGCACTGCTCAATGTACTGACAAGCAATTAATGTGAACAAAAATATACTTTAATGTCAGTTAACAATACACTTAAGTTTGAATTAAGTGTAATGTTTTAGATGCACTTAATGCATATTATATGTAATTGATTTCAAATGTATCTCAGATTAAGTTCAAATTGAGTGCAATTAGTTGAAAATTAAGAGTGATTTTTTGGAACAACTTAAATGGGAATTTAATACAACTTTAATACAACACTGCTCAATGTACTGACAAACAATTAATGTGAACAAAAGTATATTTTAATGTCAGTTAACAATACACTTAAGTGTGAATTAAACTTAGAATACATATTCTATGTAGTTTAGTTATTAAGTTTCCTTTGCAATACATTTCACTCAAACAATATAACTTTGAATTAAACCACACTTTCAAAGGTAATGCGTTCCTTAAAATCATCTAAGTAATTAGATATTGTGTGAAACACCAAATGTACATTTCAGAACTTACCACATAGAGACCTCAATAACAGTAGATAATACACAATGACGGTAACATTTGATTGTTTGTTTTTGTGTCATTTTGAGTAGAAAATTAACTCCAAATGTCACAAAATGGCAAGTTACTAATCCTAACAATAAAGCAATGATAAAACAGTGTAAATACAGCTGGAAAACAGTGAAAAAGCAACCTCATTAATTATTCAAGGCCCAGTGCATGATGGGAACACCAGTATCAGAAATGTTGAGTCATTTTACTTAATTTTATAACGTTGATATTTACGCTATCATTTCTACATGCTTGAATTGAGTACTAATATAGAATTTACTTAGTTTTTTAAATTCTTGCCTGAACTAACTTTTTCATGTAAATTACATTGTTTTTTTTATGTAGTATTTACTTCACCACAATTTTTTTTTTTATCATTGAGTTCAGGAAAGTCATGTGTTGAACTCCTGTTGAACACCATGTTTGTAGTTCAGTTTGCAGTAAGCAGTGGAAAGTGCACCAGGGGAGCCTTTATGCAGCTTATCAAAGTAGCAGATGATCTCCAAGCAGAACTCAGTTGTGATTATATAGTGATAATTGACACTTTGGGGGTTAAAATCCCCTGAGCTCGCACAACTGCACAACAGCCACGAACATGACAATAGCCGCGTTTCCACTGTCGAGCCAAAAGTGGGCGTGCTAGTGTGTGCCAGGGCCAGTCTCATTTCCACTGTCAATTCCGGGACTTGATCGGGTCTCGTCTGGGCTTCCTCTGGGCCAACGGCCTGGGTTTTTTGCCCGCTGAATACCTTGGTCTTGAGGAACAAAGGCAGAGTATACAGAGTCTGGAGACGGCAGTGCCGAATGATTTCATATACCAGCTAACATCAGCATTAAAGACTTTTAAAATTATTTTTTTAGCTCAAAACACACTTTCAGACAGCAGCGAGTGTTTGAAATAAATTCCGTTTGTGACCTGTCGTGGAAATTTCTTTATCCTAAGACTTTATCAAATAAGAGACACAGTGATACCTCTCAAAAGTGAATAAGCAATGCTTTATTTCTTGCAAGAAAGGCGTTCTACACACAGATAATGTCTAGCATGAGAAGGCAAAATGTCCTCCTCTTTTCAAAGTTAATATAGTACTTTCTTCAGCATCCACACCCTTCCTTAACACCTCTCGTCTAATTTGCTATTGGTGTATCAGCAAACAAATTACCCTATATGGCATGTTCAGTTCTGCTGCTCCTGCTCTTATGCGTGCACAGAAAAAAACATAGAGTTTAATATGAAAAACAAGTTTGAAAAACATAGATTAATTATTCATTAGAACACAGCACGCTTCCTTTCCTTTATGTGGGAACACAGCCCACTAGGGACAAGACATCCCACCATGTTTCACTCAAGCCTACATGCGTTATGCAGCTTATATCCATCAATGCATTCAAGATAAGCAAGAATAAAGTTTCCATTACAAAAGCATAAGTAAGAATAAAATTTCCATTACACTCCTCCCCTTTTTCATTTCTGAAAACAAAACATCCTTCAGACAATTTTATCAACATATAAAGTCTCCCATCGTTGGGTTTTCCCTTATACATATCATTTAGTCATAAGCATGTGCACTCCATTGCTGTAAACACATTTGGACGCACACCATTTGGACTTATCCTGTGGGGTTGAAAAATTTTGCATTATTTTCACCTCCCCTTGGCAGTCCGTGGGCTGTTCTGTAAGCAGAAAACAATCAGTTAGTGATGTAGCAGCCGCTGCTTTTGCTGGCAGGTCTGCAGCACGGTTACCTTTAGAAACTGGGTCAGTGCCACTAGTGTGTGCCTGGCATTTGCACACGGCTATGGCATGAGGCAGCAAGATTGCTTCTAGCAAATCTTTGACCAGTGTGTGATTCAACATTGGCTTGCCATCTGCTTTAAGGAACTCTCTGTGTTTCCACAGGGCTCCAAATTCATGCACCACTCCAAAAGCGTACATGGAGTCAGTGTACATGGTAACAGTTCGATCTGTAGCTAATTGGCATGCTCTGGTCAGCGCCATTAACTCTGCAGACTGTGCAGAAAAGTGAGCAGGCAACGGCCTTGCTTCAGCTATTTCATCATCAGTGACCACCGCATAGCCAGCCACGTTTTTCCCGTCCTCTCCCTTACTGCAAGAACCATCTACATAATAAATCAAGTCAGGGTTTGGTAATGGTTCATCTTTTAAATCAGGCCTTGGGGTGCAGACCTGCTGCAGTTCCAGAATGCAGTTGTGTGGTTCCCCATCTCCCTCTATTGGTAGCAGTGTAGCAGGGTTAAGTACAGTGCATCGCTTTATTGTGACGTTGGGCATTTCTAACAGTGTTAGGTTATACCTGAGCCACCTGGCGGTAGACAGATGTGATGTCTTTTGTTCCAACAGGATCATGGAAACCGCATGTGGAACCAGCAGGGTTAAAGCACTGTACCCCACAAAGTCTCTTGATGCCATTACAGCTCTCTCAGTGGCTGCCACTGCTCTGAGGCAGGCTGGCAAACCTCTAGCAGGATGAGAAATAAGCTATTGGTCTGAGCTTATCACCGTGCGTCTGCAACAGTACCGATGCCATATACCTTTCATCCACTGTTTGAGTGAATGGTTTCTCTGGGTCAGGAATGCCTAATGTAGGGGGAGATTGGAGGGCCAGCTTCATGTTAACAAAAGCTTGTTCGCCCTCCTCTGTCCACGTGATCTTACTCGCTGCAGTCAGCTGTTGGCCAAGAAATTCCAAGAAATGACATCATCTGTTTCTTGGTAATTGGCTTTGGAATGTTCTGAATGGTTTCTATCCGTTTCTGAGACAGAGTTTTTCCATGACCTGTCAGAACATGACCCAAAAACGTTACTGATGTTTGTGCTATGGCTACTTTAGCAGAATTGACCTTATGACCCTTGTGAGCCAGGTGAGTGAGTTGTTGCTGTCAGACAGGCTGCTACATTTGGGCAGCAGAGTAATAAATCATCCACGTATAGCAAGAGAGCCACGCCTCTTTCTAAAGTCAGGTCTTCTAAGCTGTTTCTCAATGCTTCATTGTAAATGGTTGGACTTTCGCAATATCCCTGGCACAGTCTTGTGAATGTATAGGCCTTGTCCTCAAAATTAAAAGCGAACCAAAATTGAGAGTCTGGATGCACTGGGACGCTGAAAAATGCATTAGAAATATCAACCACTGTATAATGTGTTGTATTCGGTGGAATCTGCGAAAGTATGGTATACGGGTTTGGGACATTAGGCGCATGCTGTTGCACTGCAGCATTGTCTTGTACGAATCGCCATTCGACTGGCTGTCCTTTGTCTCTAATTTTCTTTACTGGGAAGATGGGCGCTCGCACGGGAGAATTCGGACATTCAACAATTACCCTTCTTTCCAGTAAAGACTGAAAAACAGGTTTAATTCCTTCAATGGCTTCCCTTTTTAAAGGATATTGTGCCTTCTTTGGCCTGTATTCAGATTTTGGAATGATCTGAACTGGGTCACAATTTTTAATCAGTCCCACGTCATACTTGTCTTTTGCCCACAAACATTCAGGAACATTATGCATACCATCAGGAATTTCTAATCTGGTCATATGAGCGATGGGGGTGCTTGAGTCACTAATAATGATATTTGTTCTTATGGCTGGCAGTGTGTTACAACATGTCTGCTTGAACCAATTGTTGTTCATGCTTTTGAAAATCTGCTGTTGCTCATTGACACACTGCCAGTCTGTGATAGCATGACAGGCTTTGGTGAATGCCCCAGCTGCTCTCCACTCACTCTCTGGTGGTTTTGACAGTGTCACATGTGGATGTGAATCTTCCACATCAAAAAATGTTTGTTGATCATCTGACAAAATCACATTAAGCACACATCACTGCCCCTTCACAGTTTCTTTTTCACATTCATACCATCGCTGCGCAAACACGTCATCTGGGCCGCTACTGACATTTAGCTGTACAATGCAAATCTGCAGGCTGCATAAAATCAGCTGATGCTTTCACTCTGTCTTGAGCTTTTCTGGGCAGAAAATCATTTGGGGTCTGCCAAGTATACACATACAGTACAGTTTCCTGTTTTAGCAGTCTCATGTCAGCAGAGAGTCCAGATGCGCCACAATTTAATTGTACATGTAATTTACACATTAAATCCCTCCCCATGAGATTACATGGACATGATTCAGTGATCAGGAACTTGTGTTCAAAAGATTTGTCATTTATCTTACACGGCAATTTTACTGTCATTTGCTCTCTCACCACATGACCTGTGCTGCTTCTAGAGGAGACCCATTTATCTGACATTTCTGCATTTGGTAATTCATCTTTTCTAATTACGGAGTTAGTTGCTCCGGAATCAATCAGAAATAGCAAGGGTTTACTCATTACTACCATCTCTACCAAAGGCAAATAAACATGTGGTCTATAAAATATATCAGCAAGCATTTCTTCATTGCAAGGGCGATGGGGAAAATTAGAGTTAAAATCAAAACAATACTCATCTGATGCTAGAACAGAAGCCCCGTCGCCGTCCGCCCCCTCCTCTCAGTCTCCCATAATCTCACGTTGTCCCCCCTTTTGAACCCTGTGTCTCTTAGGGTTTGGACAGTCATTTCTCCAGTGTCCTTTTTCACCACAGTTAAAACATGCTTCTGGATCTGTGGTCATTACTCTTCCTTGATTTTGGCCAGGACGATTTCCTTGTCCTCCTCTCCCGCGGCCTCTGCCTCTGTACTGTCCTCTTCCTCTTCCCTCACGGTTTTAAACATTCAGTTGGGCTAGTGCTAGCTGCAGGGTTTGATCTTCCTTTTTCCTCTTTCCTTTCTGTTGCTCTCTCATGATGTCTTCAGCGTGCACTGCATGGCGTCTGATCTCAGACAGACTTGCCATAGATAATCCAACGCAAGTTATCTTGACTTCTTGTAAAATGTCTCTGTCCAAACCATCCATGAAGTAGGTTTTCAGCATTTCCTCGTATGGGTCTGGTCCCCTGGCCGCTTCCTCAGCATTGTTTTCCAGTGGCACACGGACTTTTATTCCGCTGCAGCGATCATAAATGTCCTTCAGACGACAGAAAAAATTCTTTGCAGGTTTCTTCGGACCTTGAGTACATTGTCGCACCTTTTGCAAGTCCATCTTGACCGGAAAAGCAGTAATAATCGCTGTTTTAAATGCATTTATTTTAGCAACGTACGTAATGTTTGCTTCTGTAGACCAATCCGGATCCTTGAGCTGGTCTGCTGTTGGCCATTTTCCAGACAGCTTTGACATTTTCACCGCTCCATATTTGACTTTCATCAGTCTTTGCAGTTCGTCAATTGTAGGACGGAATTCTTTGCAGAATGCCTCGAGCGAATCTGCTCGTTTTTGTCCTCCCTCATCCAGATCAGGCCAGTGTTCAGCTGCTTCTTTTAGTTCTTTTTGAGTCCATGGTCTGAGTATCAGCATCGCAGCTCCCCCTTCCCCAGCCACTTCGAACATTGGAGCTCTGACAAATTCCACGTCCTCTGTCTCATCTTCTGCATCCGTTTCCTCTTCTGTTCCACTTTGATTCGACATTTCTCTCAGATAAGTTCCTCTTTTTCCTTTCCCTTTATGCATTTTCAGATGTTGTATCTTTTCTTTGGGTTTCTTTGAACTTCTTGAGAGACTTGGACTCGCCTTCGAGCAATAGGACGGAGGTCCTGAAGGAGCTGAGGGAGCAATTGGTAAGGGAGGTGTCATCGCAGCTGCGGCATATGAGCTGTAGGTGTGTCCTGATCTGGTGTGTCTGGAGAAAGGGTCTTTATGTCCATTTGGATTTGGATCAGGGTTTATATCAGGAGACGGGTAATAGTCGGGAAGTTCTTCTTTCAGGACTGGATAGGTTCCTCCAGTCGCTCCCGCAGTTTGTTCCGCTCTTTGGGGCGTAGAGAGGTCAGAGAATGGGTTGTTCTGACTTCGAGGTTGAGGGCATCTGGCTGGAGGCATTCCGTCCTCATCAGGCAGTCGAACGAAACAGTCCTCAGAAAGAGAAGGAAAACAGTCAGTTTTTAAGTTCTGTAATGCCTTCTTAGATGCTAAATCTCTGTCTTTCTCTGTTGTCAGTGGGGCAATAGCAGCACACACACTTTTATTCTGTCTCCTAATTGCTTCTCTCAGTCATTCTTTAACCCTCTGAGGTCGGCAAATGCGCGGGCACGTTTTGCTGGATTTTCTCCACATTGTAGCACTATAAACTTAAATTACTCCGTCATTTATGGTCATACAGAAAAAAGAAATATAAAAAAAGAATCTGTGATATTTCTACTTTTGTATGTGTCCACTTACAATCAAATCAAAACATTGTGCTTTTGTAAAATAAAGAAAATAAACAGGGTGTGCGTTCTGCCTCTCCATCGCGGTGAACTTTTTTTTCTTGCGCATGTCTATAAACTGAAACAAAACTCAGCGAATACTTGTCACACATTTATGAGCCATATACCTTTATAAACATTTAAGTGTGTACTTTTAAATGATCGGATTCAAACTGAAAACAAATATTCTCTGTTTAAGTAATTTGTATAAAACCAACAAGATGTCCAGCTTCTCAAACGCTTCCTAATTATTTTTTAATTTACCACGCCCACTCGCGCAAAAGAGATTCACATGCAAATCTCCACATGGAACGCGATCGCGCTCATTAGGCCTACAGTACCTCAAAAACAAAACACCAAAACACTTCACAAGTCTCTGCTTTTAGACGCGCCTGAGCTTACATTGGATTTACATCAGAAGAAGAAGAATGCGATTTGAAGACAAGAAAGATGTAAGGTAAGAAATTCTTACATATTAGTTGTTTGTAGTTACTATTGTTGCATAAATTTCACATTGCAGTTGAACTGTTGCTAGATATATGGTGAATATTATAATATTTAGACCCGTGTTTACTGTTACTGTGTTTGTGGATATCTGCTCAAACATAGATATGTATATGGTAACCATAATGTTTTATATTTGAGCGCGATCGCGTTTGAATGTATCATATTTTGGATCGTGATCGCGTTTGAATGTATCATATTTTGCAGCACAATCGCGTTTGAATGTATCATATTTTGGATCAAACGGCTTCATGTTTTTACTATTATATCATTTCATATCATCATAACGAATGGAAACATTTGAAGTAACATGATAATCAATATATTTTTCTCTAGCTTAGTTGTTACTGAAATCTTTTGGAAGATTTATACTGCTATAGGTATAAATATAAGTATATTTATCCAGCACTGCGCATAGCAACAAACCTGGTGTTCATTATATTATATATTGTTGGAAACATTTGTGTGTGTGTATTCTGTGAATTTTAAAAAGCAATTTTAACCAGAAAAATCTAAAATTTATTCCCAAAATCGTGCAGGCCTTTCTCTTGATATCAGTATGTTCACTTTTTTTTTCAGGGCCCAGAAGCCACTGAGGACTTCAACATTCACATGAGTCTCTGTACATGAACATGGTAAAGTGAAAATCAAACACCTTGGAAATGAAAGGTATGTACAATGTTTTTATGAATGGCACAAAGGTATAAGTGCTTTTTTGTCATTTGTTGTGTATCTTTGGACTATGTTGTGTTGTAAATAAATCCAAACAATTTAAAAGCCATTCTTTTTTAAATCTCCTCATTTACAGTATTGTGAAAGGTTGCTCAGAATGATAGGGCCTGATAGCTCCTTAATAGGGCCGTTAGGGGAGTGTCTTTGTCTTTCTCAGGTGTGAAAAGCTTATTACATATTAATGACCTCCGCATAAAGCTTTTTCACACAAAACACGTCGTAAAATTTTTAAATCAATATATTGTCTTATCTTAATGAGCAGTCAAGGTGATTCTAGGCTACGTCATACAATTTTCAAAAGTCTTGTGAAGAAATAATCAGTATGGGTTTCATGGCCTTATTTCAGTGAGAATTTTTTTTTTTGTATTTTCACAAACCACGCATAAATGTCATTATCTCAAAACTACAAACTTTTACATACATGCTGCTGATATATTATTGTAGCAGAGTTTGTGCTGAATACAGTGTAATTAGACTTTAGCCATGAAAATGTCACAAGTAACAGAAATAACCAGAAATGTCAGAGCATGTCAGAACACCTCCAGGGCCCAGAAAACAGCTCAGACCTCAGAGGGTTAAAGACAGAACTTTCATTTTTGACCACATTCAAACTGGATGCAGCTGTTTCACGTCGAAATGGAATGATCAAAGTGGAAGGAATCCAAAAGACATACATGGACACAATGGAGAAGTGTCACGGTTCATGAATCCGCTGTCTCATGCTGATGTGTCTGTGTGAGTGTAATTGTGTGGGTGTGGTTACTCGTTGTGTTGATTAGTGTCTCCAGCTGTCATCAATCCCAGTTCCCTTTATATGCCCAGTAATTTCACTCTCATGTTGTCAGATCGTTGTGGTTGTTCCTCGGTGTGTGTGTCCTGTTCCTGTGCCTCGTCTGCAAAGTTCTTCGTCTGGATTTCGTCAGTTTCTTCGTGTCGTCTGGATGTTCCACGGTTCCTGGTTTTTCACTCGAGCACGCTGATCACCGCACCACCACCGGATCGCCATCTCGTCCCTGCTTCATTTCCACCTGAGTGTTTGTCCCCGACCTGTGTCTTCATCTGACCTTTATAATAAACTGAGTTTTACTTGCATCTTGCATCCTCCTGTTATTTCCTTACAGAACGATCTGACCTGACCATGGATGCAGCAAGCACGTCCCAGATCAACGACTTCATCGCTCACAGTATCTCACGTATGGACCAACAAGAGGAGAGCATCTCGGGCACAGGTCGTGCGGTGCAAGCACTGGTGAAGCAGGTGTCCGAGCTCACCCAACAGATACAACTTTTACGGACTCCCACTGCGCCCCCCACGCCGCCCGTTCCCCCACCACCAGCGCCTGCTGCAGCAGAGAGCCCAGAGCCACGCCTACCCACACCAGAGGGATACTCCGGCGAGCCTGAATTTTGCAGAGCGTTCCTCACGAGATGTTCCATGCATTTCGCCTTACAGCCACGCACTTTCCAGAGTGAACAGGCTAAATTGGCATTTGTATTAACCCTGCTGTCAGGGAGAGCAGCGCTTTGGGGAACGGCGGTGTGGGAGAACGGAGACAACTGCTGCATCTCGTTCCAGGCACTCTCCGAAGAAATTAAGAGATTTTTCGATCGTGCAGTGGCGGGTAAGGAGGCGGCCAGATTACTCGCCGAACTGCGACAGGGAGAAGGCTCGGTGGCGGACTTTTCCATCCGGTTCTGCACCCTGGCCGCAGAGTGCCGTTGGAACGAGGAGGCGCAGTGGGATATGTTCCTGCATGGGCTGGCTGACCGCGTTCAAAAGGAGATTTATGCTTTGGACTTACCGGAGACGCTGAACGGACTGGTGGAACTTGCTCTGAGAGTTGACGCTCGACTGAATCGTGTGACCAGATTGACGCGTCTCAGCCGTCCACAGCCCAGCACGGAGGACCACCAGCCCGGTGGTGCGAGCGCGGTCAGCCCCGCATTCGACCACGAGCCCATGCAGGTGGGGAGAGCTCGGCTTTCCCGGGAGGAGAGGGAAAGGCGGAGATCCCAAGGACTCTGTCTGTACTGTGGCCGGGCGGGCCATTTCATCCACTCCTGCCCGATAAAAGAGCAAGCCCGGTAGTAAGTATGAGGCTACTATCGGGTGGGATCTCCGCCGAGAAGACCTCATCACCATCATCGACCCTCCTCCCGGTAAGACTGAGATGGCGAACATCGATGCACTGCACCAACGCACTACTGGATTCGGGAGCGGAGGGTAATTTCATGGACTTCAAACTTGCACTTAAGCTTCAGATCCCCATCACTCCTCTCTCGCACCAGATTACTGTCAACGCACTCAATGGTCAAGAACTTCCCCGGATTACACACTCTACTGAAAGCATCACCCTCATCACTTCTGGCAATCACACAGAACTCATTTCATTCTTGCTCATGGACTCACCACTTACACCAGTGGTTTTGGGACACCCGTGGCTTTCCAGACACAACCCCCGTGTCGACTGGAGCACTAACACTGTTTCCACATGGAGTAACCACTGTCATGAGTCCTGTTTAGTGTCTGCTTGTCCCTCTGTGTCTGGTTCTGTGTTTCAGAGTGAGGCAGCGGATTTGTCTAACGTGCCCGCGGAGTACCTCGACCTGAAGGAAGTGTTCAGTAAGTCTTGTGCTGCTTCTCTCCCTCCGCATCGTTCCTATGACTGTGCGATAGATCTACTGCCAGGTAAATCTCCGCCTAAGGGCAAACTTTACTCTCTTTCTGTTCCCGAGAGGGAGGCCATGGAGAAATATATTTCTGATTCTCTAGCCTCTGGGTTCATCCAGCCTTCCTCTTCTCCTGCGGGGGCGGGGTTCTTTTTCGTTGGGAAGAAGGATGGTTCTCTGCGACCTTGCATTGATTACCGAGAGCTGAACAACATCACGGTAAAGAATTCTTATCCTTTGCCGTTGATGTCTTCAGCTTTCGAGAGGTTGCAGGGAGCATCTATTTTCACGAAACTGGACTTACGTAATGCATATCATTTGGTTCGCATCAGGAAGGGGGATGAATGGAAAACCGCTTTTAATACCCCTAGCGGGCACTTTGAATATTTGGTTATGCCTTTCGAGCTTTCCAACAGCCCAGCGGTTTTCCAGGCACTCGTTAATGACGTGTTGAGAGACATGGTAGATCAGTTCATATATGTTTACCTGGATGAAATATTGATTTTTTCTTCGTCTCTCCAGGAACACGTTCAACACGTCAGACGAGTGCTCCAGAGATTGTTAGAGAATGGGCTTTTTGTCAAGACGGAGAAATGCGCGTTTCATGCACAGTCTGTTCAAGAAGAAAGTGCTAAACTTGCTGAAAGACGGTCGAACAATTCAGACATGTCAGACTCCATGCTGGATGAAGCATTTGTCAGGACACTGGGATGCACAGGGCTCGAACAACCAGATATCAGGACAAGAGTTTTTCATCTTTTGATGATAAATCTTCAATCTAGAGGAAGTTCAATGGCTCAAAGCTTAGACAAAGTGAAAGATTTAAACAGTCATGGCCATGGAAATTTTATTGCCTACAAAGACAAAAACTATGCATCCAAGTCATGGTACAAAAATCATATCAAGATAGTTTGAGAGACGTCAGACAAGAAGGACAGTTCAAAAAGGGATTGTACTGAATTTACTAAACTAACGAGGGAAAGTAAGGATGATTATGATACAAAATACATCAGGGAAATTCTTAACATGACTGATGAGAAACTTAAGGATTTATTAATCCTTTTTTATTAATTAATTTATTAATTTCAAGAGATTGATAATCAATTCATCAAGGAAAACCACCTGCAAACAACCTTGGAGAACTTCAACCAAACATACCGCTCTGACTTAATTGACCTTTACCATGAACGAGACCAGTGTCAGAGGAAAGCTGATGAATTCATGAGAAACTGCCTAAAACCTGCCTTGGAAATATATACAGACCCTTTCCAAAAAATTTGAATATCATGGAAAAGTTTATTTATTTCCATAATTCCATTCAAAACGTTAAACTTCCATAGATTATAGATTCAGGGCCCACAACTTAAACGATTTCAAGTATTTAGTTGTTTATTTGTACATAATTTGGGCTTCCAGCTCATAAAACCCACGAAAACAGGATTTCAAAAAATTAGAATATTACATGAAATCACACAGTAATTACACAGTGATACCATGGTCATTGAACCAGATTTTGGTTCTTTTGGCAGTGTGGGCAGGTGCAAATCCTGCTGGAAAATGAAGTCAGCATCTCCATAAAGCTTGTCTGCTGAAGGAAGCATGAAGTGCTCTGGAAATGTCCTGGTAGACGGCTGCATTGAGTGGACAGCACAGTGGACCAACACCAGCCGATGACATGGCTCCCCAAACCAACACAGACTGTGGAAACTTCACACTGGACTTCAAGCATCTTGGTTTGTGTGCCTCTCCATTCTTCCTCCAGACTCTGGGACCTTGGTTTCCAAATGAGATGCAAAATTTGCTCTCATCAGAAAAGAGGACTTTGGTCCACTGTGCTTTATTAAATCCACACTGCCAAAATAACCAAAACCTGGTTCAATGACCATGGTATCACTGTGTAATTACTGTGTGATTTCATGTAATATTCTAATTTTTTTAAATCCTGTTTTCGTGGGTTTTATGAGCTGGAAGCCCAAATTATGTACAAATAAACAACTAAATACTTGAAATCGTTTAAGTTGTGGGCCCTGAATCTATGTAAGTTTAACGTTTTGAATGGAATTATGGAAATAAATAAACTTTTCCATGATATTCAAATTTTTTGGAAAGGGTCTGCATTTCAGAGAACTTGGGCATGAAAATGGCAGACAAGATGGTGAAAACTCAGCAATTTTCGGATCAAAGACAACATTACAGGATATACTCTTGAAAAATCTTCTCGTTGAATCTTAATTTTAAACATATTTGCAGTTCATCACGTCATATCACGTCAACGTCACATTATTTTGGACAAAATCAAAAAGCACTTTTCAGCAGAGAACAGAATGTTCACATTGGAGGAGAACCTCGTCAATGAAGTCATCAGTGAAATTAAACAGGCCATTGAAGAGGCAGAGCGAGACCCAGAGATAAATGGCATCAAGGGATTTATTGAGAACATTTGTAATAAACTTGTAAATAGGCTTGTTTTTCCCAAGGACGCAGTGGACAAAATCAGTTCACTGAATAATGCAAATCCAAAAAAATTGGCTGAATGCCTTCAATGTTCTGTAATGGACATGTATAAATCACTGAAAACAAGTTTCCAAGCAAGAGATTTTCAAAGGAAAATAGATCGTCTTCAAATCAAACCACAGGATGTGCTGTTCAAACGAGTGCATGGCTGTGGGAAACAGTGTCCATTCTGTAAAGCACCATGTGAGGCTGGAGGAGACGCTCACACTAAACACTTTGTCTCAATCCACAGACCAGAAGGTCTCGGCCGCTACAGATTTACTGATTCTAAAAAACTAGTGACCGACATCTGCTCATCACTAGTGCACAGCAACTCAAGATTTAAGTGCCGTGACACCAACGATCCGTCGCATCCATATAAAGAATACAGCAAAATCTATCCAGACTGGCGAATCGATCCAGACCCCAGCATTAGAGGCCTCAGCATACTGGAAATATGTGATGGCAGAATTCAATAAGCAGTTTGCAGAGCAGTTGTAATGGAAATTAGAGCTTATTTACATTCAGCATTAGTGATCAATCTTATATACAGTAGTAAACGTATAATCAGCCATAAGCTGATTAATGTAAAGAACAAGGATGTTTAATATAAGGGAGTAGAAGCTTGCACAAATGTATAACATAGTTATAGTCTCTGTCTTAAGATGTTTTTCACTTCTCAGTAGCAGGGTGCAAACCGCATGCACAGGAAGTTAGTCTGACAAGTTCAGCTCTGCCACGGTACAGAGGAAGTGTTTTGTTGACATTCATGACATCTTATTTCTTTCAAATGTTTTTTAACTGAGATCACATCCTCCTCCCTTCTGTTGTTTGGTACAGTCTGATGAGATAAAAGAAAGAGGGACTCGAGCAGGTCCTCACACCCTTCTGACATCAGCAAAGCTTTTCAAGTTCAAAAGTAAGTATTTGTAATTTATTTTCCTATATACAGTATACATAAAACAAATGGTGGCTTGTGACCCAAAATACTGTGCAAAGGCGTGTTAGATTTTTCACAAAAAAGGTTGTTATTAATATATTTTCTACAGGCACACCAAAGGAAAAGATAAGTTTACACATAATTTCCAATTTCAGTTTACAAATATAATTTTCAAACATTATTTGCCATACATAGTAATCTAGAGAGATGTTTATATGCACAAGGTGGGACAACAGACAATCTACTACAATCTGATCTCACAATCAGAGGCCGTCTGGGATTATGATGAAGAGACAGAAAAATTTCCAGGAAAATCACCTGCAAAGCTATCTTAAAAACTGTGAGCAAGTGTACTAGGACAAAAGCTGTGGTAAAGGGAGCTCATGATAAATATTGATTTGATTTAGTTGCTGAAAGTTAAAGATACACTATGTATTTTTTTTAAACAAAATGTTATTAAACAGAGGGTTAAAAAAATCCACCCCAAAAAATATATTTTTACTTCAGCCTAAATACCTTTTGATTAAAATAGGCCTCTTGTCAACCCAAGTCACGGACAAATTAAATGTGTTAAATGTGCAAACATTTGTTTTGTGGGTGAAAATTATGGTAATTTTTGTAATTGTTTTTCAGTAAACCACAGTAGCCAGCGCTCCTTTTCTCTGTGTATGGATATGAATCAACATAAATGGGCGTATGGTGAGTTTCCCACAAAACCCATCCCAACAGCTCTAAAACAAAAATCATTATTGTAGGTTAAGAGTGACATACCTTAAGTCTTCAGGTATCAGCACTTCCAACTAAAATTTTAAGACCGGCACAGTACTTCAATCACTATCAGGGTACATCAGTGCTCATAAATGGGTGTAGTCTTTAAAAGAGTAAACTCAAACTCCTTAAAGACCTTCCACTCAAGATGTCAGTTTCCATGTGTATAGTCAGGGCAAGGAAAGATGTTCAAAATTATGTATTAAATAAAAGGGGTCAAGTCAATAACAAAATGAAAAACGAAAAAATGTTATGTTCTGCATAGCACTAAGTCACTACCGGGTTCATCAGTTTTGGGTGTAGTCTTCAAAAGCGCTAAATGAAATTTATTTCAGAAAAATCCCCTTCACATTTACATGTTTGCTTTTCTGCAACCTAATAAATATGAACATACTACTAGTAGGTACTTCTATTCCTATGAATAACTCATAATTATAAAAATAAGACAAATATATTACTATTGTAGAATGTAAACAAAATGTACAGGAAATGGCTGGCAAAAAACAGTTGGCAATTACTTTCTATAAAAATGATAATTGCTGTAAAATGGAGTACAGTATAATGCTGTAAAGCAATTTACAGTTAATTGTTGTTTGTAAATATTTTTTTTGCATTTTGTTGTTTTCTTGCAGTATTATAAAATGAAAAGGGTTTTTTTCTGTGTGTGTGTGTGTGTGTGTGTAATTCCACTAAATTACAACTAGCAACTAGTAAAATTAAATCCAGAATATTCCATCTTAAAACTTTTTTTTTTTTAACATTTTGTTTGTAAGTTGACCACTTTTTGGCAGTAATCTTAGTGAATAAGATTAAAAACACTTAAAAACATGCATGCCTGTCAAAGCAATTTTTTTAAAACAGAAGTCTCATCCTGCATATGTTGTGGTTTTGATACATTTATAAACTTACATGCTTCACCCCTTAAAGTCCATTATCCTGTAATGATCAGCCAGTTAGGTTACAATAGTTAAAATGGGGTTAGATTTTACTGTGTGAGGAATCAGGGGTTAAAAAAATGAGACAGGACTTATGTTAAAGTGGATAAGAACGCTGTATTTACATTTTTCACAAGAGACTTTAAAACAACACAATAAAACCAGGAAAACTCAGGCTGTTTAAAGCATAGAGTCCATCGCACCATACCCTAAAACAGTCCATAAGAATCCTTGTGTATTGAAGCGTCCCAGTGTGAGTGTCCACCAGTGTATATACAGTCCTAAAGAAGTGATAATCCAAAAGTTTGAAGTTTGTGTCTGGAAAGGCAAGTCTCCAAGATGGTAACTCCACAATCCAGAAAAGTGATTGGTATATGTGGTGACTCCTGTTTGATTGCCATGCTGCTCTCTTTATACAAGTGTAGTTCCTGCTTCTTCTTCTTCTTCAGTTTTTGGCGCTTTGCATCCTGTGTGTAGTTCCTGCTTCCTATCATGATGTGATCGCTTTTAAATGACAGGCCAACCCATAGACTGTAAGGGCCAACCATACATTTCTCACAGACATACACACTTAAAATGTTAGGATGAATTAAATGGACTAAGAAAACATGTAAACCAATTAAAAATCTATTATACATAAAATCATTGTAATAAATAGACCAGTAAAACATGTCTCTTATGTGACAGTGTCGCAAACCTCCAGAATAAAGCACACCCATGAGGCTTGACTGTGTTGTTCTTCTTCTCTTGTTTTTGCCTTCAATTATTTGTGTGGCTGTCTTGGTGGCAGTGGCTGGGTTGAAAACATCTGCTCAAAGATCAGTAAAAAAAAAGCAGAACAAGCAGACGCATTACTATAATGTAACAGAAATTAATTAAACTAATTTAAAAAAAAAGTTTATTTAAAAAAGAAAAGAAAAGAAAAGAAAAGAAAAGAAAAGAAAAGAAAAATACAACAAACATTTGCTGCATTTATGATGTATTAAGTAGGTTTAACAAAAACATTTATATTTAAAGAGAATGTCTAATGCTATTTCATGAATTCTGACTTATTTATAACAGAGGGATTATCTCCGCCAGCCATGGTGCTTTGGGAGATGCGTTTGCATGGAGACCAAGTTCGGCTCCAAGCTTGGGAAAATCACACTCTGGGTGCAAGATTGCTTTTGTTCTCATTCACCCTGAACCCGAGAGATGTGATGTGCGTAAGCACACGGCAGGTGCCCTGCAACACTTTTTCCTTCGATTCGGCTATAATAAGCCAATCGTCTATGTATGTCTAAATCCACAGACCTGACATTCTCAGGGGAGCTAAGCCCACCTCAGCACACAGACAAAAAGTCTGTGGGCTGAGTGAGAGCCCAAAAGGAAGAACTGTGAATTCGTAACATGTGCCTTGATAGGCGAAACAAAGAAACTTCCTGTGTAGTGGATAAATGCTTATGTGGAAAAACATCTTTCATATTGACCGGTGTGAACCAGTCAGTACGTTTTATGGTGCAGGCGAGCGAGACATGAGTTAACATTCTTAAATTGTATTTCCTCAAATGTTTGTTTAACACTCGGGGACCCAAAATAGGGCGGAGAGAGCTATTCTTCTTTGGAACCAGGAAATAACAAGAGTAAAACCCCTGATTTATCAGATTGGGGGCACCACCTGAATTGCTCCCTTGTTTAGAAGGGAAGAAATTTCCTCTTTCAGAATGTGAGGTATGCTCTCCTCCTTGTGTGAAGAGAGAACACTGTTGAAATGCGGGGGTTTTATTACAAACTGCAGTCTGGAGCCCTGCATTATTGTACGCATTACCCATTTGGGGGCCAAAACAGTTTGCCAAACTGAGTGTCCCCACCCAAGCTGATACGTGTACCGTGTTAAGTTGGCTCATTTGTGGTGCAATGGTGTCCTCTAGTGGACGAACTACGGGCAACATGCAGGGGTTTAGAAAAATGTTCTCTCTCTACAGAGAGAGGTTCTCTCTTTGTGACGAATTCATTTGATATGTTTGTTTTAATGTGTTTTTTTTGTGTTTTGTGTTGAGGAACACAGGGGCAGAAGCTTTTATTAATTGGGTGAGGGGAACAAAGCGTGTGTGGTGTGGTGACACTGCTTGTTCACTTTTCCTCACAACAGACCCCCTGAATGTGGGGGGAGAACACACAACGTCCACTAAACACATGGGCTGGGCAGCCTAGGAAGGGTGGTTATGGAATTACCTTTGTGCCAATAATAATGAACAACTTTTCAAGAAACTAATGGAAAAATAAATTGATACTGAATAAAATATCTGTGAAACTGAAGAAATAAAAAAATCACAGGCAATTTTTTTGACTTCGTTTTTAATACACTGCATGTTTCGCTAACTGTTTTCACATCTTTCTTTCGCTGATCTGAACTTACAAATACGCTCCCATAGTTTTCATTTACGCTTCTGAAGTTTTTGTATACGCCCCTGAGTTTTCGTTTGCCAATCTGGCACATATCTCTCGCGGGGGCGGGGCTAGCAGCAGTGTGTTCTCATTGGCTACTGAGTTTTTGATTGACAGCTTCTTGACCTGGAAGTGAAGACATCAGTTTTGTGTTTATATGTGTGGATGTAAGCGTCTGTAAGCACAGCTTTCGATTTCATTTTAGTGATACCTCTTAAGTGTCACTGGCCCACCGGTGGGCCCAAAGCCATTACATATTTAAAACAGTAATATCCTATACTAAACCTAAACTAATCTTGACAAACTATATATCATTTGAAAGCTTACAATCTCTAGTTTTCATATTTGGTGATTTTCAAAATAAATTACAGGGGAGCCGTAATTTATCAATTTGCAACAAGAATATTTTCATATTCCTAAGGCATGTTCAGACATACATGTTTTGAAATAGCAATGAACATGAAAAATCATGAAACCTCAATTTTTTTTCATGCCAAGAGTTCAAAAGATAGCATCCAGGATCCCCTGACCCATCCATTCAATTATTTTAGAAAAAAGGGTCAGAAAATGTTTTAAAGAAAAAAATAATAGATTCACCATTTGTGATGTGGTAGCGAGCTATAGCGCACATACGTCATATCAAAATCTGCCAAACTTCCCATATTACTTCTGAATAGAATGTCTACTTCATAAATTGTATGAAAATTGTGGAAATAATGGTTCAGATCACTCAAACCACATATGGAAATGGAGGCACCCTTATATGGGCAGTAATGGAGTCTGGTTGTCACAAAAAGTTTGGTACTGCGCTCAAACAAAATCTTACTGAAAGCTCTTTTTTGAGATAGCAACCTAAATTTTGAAACACAACTTTTTTTTTTTGCAGTTTTAGAGTCGCTCAGGTTTTAAAAATATATATTTTATATGAAATATGAATATTTTTTACATTGTACATTTCCATAAACTCAAACTTCTATAACTTTTTCTGTTTCACTTTCTAAATTTATTTCACTTCTACAAAAATCTGCCAAATGTCTTCTTTAAAACAAGACCGATTGTACGTCTATACTCCAAAGCATTCTTTAATTACAACCATTTAAGTTCGATATGTGCATTTTCATGTCTACTCAAAAAAAGGGGGGTGACACTTAACAGGTTAAGTTATGAGTTTTGTTTTTTACATTTTATCTGTATTTATCTGTTCTTACTACTTTGTCGACAGATGCTTTTAGGAGCGCAAGAGATCTATTCAGTCTATTCAGGTGTAATTGTACATTAAAGTAGTGTATATAATACTGAAAAAATTGTATAGTGTCCAATGTTTTACAAGGATAGTCCACCCCAAAAAATGTAAATTCTCTCATCATTTACTCACCTTCATGCCATCCCAGATGTATATGACTTTCTGTCTTCACACTTGCAGAGATGGATTACTTTCCTTAAAATCTTAATTCGTGTTTATTTGTAAAAAAAAAAGAAAGTAAAATACATCTGGGACAGCATGGGGGTAAGTAAAATATATGAGAATTTTTATTTTTGGGTGAACTATCCCCTTAACATTCATATGCTGTGCTAATCCAAGATCAGCATGGACTAATAAGAATAAATTGTGTTTGTTGAGCTCCAAAGAAATTAAAATATTTGCATGATATCAGGTGTCTGAAGATCAAGATCCCAGTCATTCAAAGGTGATGTGTCTGAACGAAGTAAGATTATTGTCTAATGGGCACAGTAGATCTCTGGTATCACACAGCATCAGAATTGCATGGAAAAGGTTTTCCACTCCCTGGATAATGAGAAAGGAAATGTATTTTAATCTAACAATTCAAACTGCTTTGAACTCCCACATAACAAATTGCAGACTTAAAATATTGATTTCAAACTAATTATATAATTTAAGGGATTTTACATTACTAAATAAATATACCTCATGCACCATTTATTATCTGTAATACTGTTGTGTAACCAGTAGATGGCTGTATAGCCCTATATATAAATATCAAATGGCTGTGTGTATTCCATGTTTCTGGATGTTTCTGGATGTCATAATTACTTGCATGTATTAGGTTTTGCATTTGGACATACATTTATTATTAAAGACTATTAAAGATGAAACATTTTTCTCCGAAATGTTCATTTGAATTGAGCATTTTTAAATTATTAATATTAAAATATGGACACAAAAATAATTTTGTTACTCATTGTAACGGGGCGAACAAGACGTGAGACGTGCGGATCCAAATGCAAGGCTTTATTCCAAAACATGGTCATCATACAGGCAGGGTCAATAAACAGCAAACAGGTATGGCAGAGGCATGACACAGAGTAATCCTTAGGGAAAGCGTGGGTAGACGATCGCCGAACATCAACAATATCCAACAGGGGCAAGGCAAAGAGAGATAATCCAGGTAAACAACAATAATCCAAACGAGGTGCAAACAGAGTCCAAAGGGCTAGGCTAAAGGTGAATCCTGGAAACACAGGCAAGAATCAGAACACAGGAAAACGCAAAGGACAAGGCAAGACTAATAGTCTAGTAGCCAGCCCATAGAGCCCCATTGTGAACCCGGAAATGTTGAGTACACCAAAGTTTTATTGCAGAAATGTGAAGAATGGGTCCCATACAGAAACTGCCGGATGCTAATTTACATAGGTTGAGCAATTTGCATAATTAGCATTATTAGCTTAATCGTCCATTTTGACCACATATTTTGCACTGTATAGGCAATTTCTACAATGTGTGAGTGGTTTTAAAGGTTTTAGAGGATGCTGATTTCATTTCTGGCACTTTCAGACTTCAAAATGGTAATTCTATAACAAATTTGGATAAATTTAGACATTTTTTATTAATTTCGGCCAAAATTTTTGGTTATTTTCATGGTAAACACAATAATCTCACATTTCAGAATCACAAGAGCTCTTGCTCTTTGATGTGAATGTTGCCAACCTAAATTTGTTTACATTTCTTGAGGTCCAGTTATGTTTTTATGCAAATAAGCTGTTGCAGCTAGCTGGTGTAGTTGTAATAAGCATGTTGTAAAGCAAGGGAGCATAGTCTAGTTTTAAAGTTGAAATTCACCTTGCAAATATTTTTTTCTTATATCACCTTAATATTCGTAAAATTCAGTCAAGGGATTTAATGTTGACATTTTAATGTTGATATTACTTATGTTTTCACATTAAGATAAAAGGTGGACAGAGTTATAGTGACAGTATTGTTCAATACATTATACATTTCTAGCCAGATCCATTTTGTGGGTGAATCTGGTGTTCTAAAATTAGTTACCATTATTTAAAAATTTCAGATTCTTCTTTTTTTTTAATTCAGACTTCTTGTGGTTTGATAAGGAAAGGATTAAAAACAGTCGATATTCAGTGTTATTGCTGCTTTCTCAAGTTGTTGTGGAGGATTATTTAACCATTCAACTCTAGGGTTAAGTACTTTCAAAACAAAGAGAGGTGGTTTGATCAGGTCGAAATGTCGGGAAAGAAGTGTCTGTTTGCTCCATGCAGTGGAAAAGTTGGCAACTTTAAAATATCTGGGTCCAAAGGAATCGCTACTATGCTAATTAAGAGCTCGGAGACAGCCATACATGAGACTTTGTCAAACATTATTGCTTCTGATGGTGCTTCATCAGCTTCTGTGCTATGTCACAAATCTTGCTACAGCTCATATACTTCTAGCTCTAGAAACATGAGCAAACGCAAGTCAGACTCATGTCAGAGTAGGGTTGCCACCTTTGATTTGTGAAAAACCGGGACACTCAGATTTTTTTTTTTTTGTGTGTGTGTGTGGGGGGGGGGTTGTTTTTGCATGATTTTCTAGGGCTGTTTTTCCTTTATATTTAACTGAAATTTTTAAAAAAAATAATCTTGCAAATAAGTGTATTGTGATTGTCAAAACATTTTAGTAGCTAAACTGAATTGTATTAGGTTTAGTGACAACATGTTACAATGTTTATATGGTACAATTTCTGGTAAGATACGTTTTTTATTATTGCTTGAAACAAATTTCAGGATTTCAATTCAGTTCAATTCTTGTGATTTGATTTAATTGACTGATTTGGATAAATATTAGGTACACAAGATAGGCATTCATTTTTCTCAAGAAACAAATCTCACCTTATGCTGTAAACATAGAGCCTTATCAATTGGTAGTATTAGGTTAAAAATAACTTTATTTAACAAATTAAATATAATGCGTTTTTTTTATTATAATAACAACTTTATTTAATGATAAGTAAATATAATAAATATGTAATATAGTAGCCTACACATGTTTAGCAAAATACTCTCTATAGCTCTTTTTTTCTAGCTAACTAACGTGCTATAGCCTATTAGTCATCAAATGGCTTTCCTGAGGTAATGTTATGTGACAATTGTTCTCCAGCTGTTTTATTGACCCTTTCCGCGGTTGAAAAACACCGATTGATCGATATTATGTATGATGAATATACATTTCGGTAAGTTGTACGTTTTCTTTTAACATTGTTCATTCGTGTTTATTTACTATTAGCTAGAGGTGATCAGTTCACGTGGGATCTTTCACGTCACATTTACAAACGCCAAAACGGTGTTTATTGTTTGAATTTCGTAATAAAATTGACAGAATCTGAGAGCTAAGATTTTTTTTATATCATAAGTAACCTGCTCTGTCTAGTCTATCGGTCTCCGTGTCCTCTTTGCTTCGCGATTTTTCTGTGCGTGAGAAGGGTTAATTGCGCGTGGCAGCTCTGCAGTAGCCTAACAGTGACAGTAGAAGGAAACGGTTTGAAACCAGGACATTCTACTTTAGAAGAACATTTTAACAAAAAACCGGGACAATTCGTGTCCCGGGAAAGAATATAAATTTTCCGGGACTGTCGCTCAAAAAAGAGAACAATCCCTGGAAAACCGGGACGGGTGGCAACCCTATGTCAGAGTCAGCCAGGAAAGCAAATCATTCGTTCTCAACTCTCTGCCTTTGAGTATTCAAAACAGTGCTTGTTCTGTGGTCTTATTTGTGAAGAAAAAGACTCTAAAAATCCTAACAGGTGGAATCCAGTTAAAAAAATGTCAGACTTTAGATAGGCCAGGCCTTCCACCCTTGAAAGATGTGATTTTGTCTAAATGTGATGAACGGCTAGCCTAGAAATCTAGATGCACCCTAGCGGCAGCTAAATTTATTTTGCAGCCAGTGCAGTCTAGCAACTCTCCGTTGACTTTCGAGCTGGAAAAACCAAACTCTAGTCAGGCCAATCAAATCATGTATAGAGTCGGTGGGCGGGCTTAACAATGACGGCAGAGTTGTGATGGTTCTGCGTGAATTCCCTGCTACTTGGAAAACAAAGAATGGCGGCTGCTGCTGGCGAACAGCGGTCTTTCCAATCGGCTTTGGCCGCGACTCTGGAGGACTTGGAGTTAAGCTTTTCTTTGAGAAAAGAACAAAGTACGACACTTAAGTCATTCTTAAAAAAGGAAGATGTGTTTGTAGTTTTGTCGACCAGATACGGCAAAAGTTTAATCTATCAACTAGCTCCACTGGTGGGCAAACACTCTGGTTGGGTTGTAGCACTATCCTATTGCGTGAAGAGGGAATTTGATTTATCCCGCCATTTATCCCGCCCCTCAGATTGAGCCGTGCCAATGGTGTGTTGCCAGACCAAACATCTTGATGTAGGTCTGGCTTTCCAGGCTAATGAACGGCAGGATGATTGGGCAGAAGTTGTGAAGCTACGGGTGAATGGCATCATGGACCTACCTGCAGCTGATGCTCAGTATCACTCCAAGTGTTACAAAGCTTTCAGAAAGGTACCTATTGACTCTAATGCAACTGCTAGTAAACCAATTGACAGCTGCCTAGCTTCGGTCATAGACCACATGAGTGCAAACAAGTCAGTGACTTGGACTGTCTCCAAATTACATGATGTTTTTGTAGCTAATTCTGGGAGTTTGTGCCGGAAACAAATGCTAGCACACCTGTGTGATTATTATGGTGATGCCGTTATTGTAATGAGAGTTGAAGGATGTCAGACGATTGTTGGCTTTAGGCCGTACATTGCTAAATAACTCAAATTAGTAGGACAAACTGGCCTCTTCAATGATTACGATGATGATGTCGACAAGTTTGTCAGAAAAGTGCGGGCAGAGGTCCAGAATATTCCATTGCCTCGTGAATACGACCGTGGCAGCTTTAGGCATGAAAGGGTCATTCAATATACAAGTCCAACTCTCCTAAGACTTGTCTCCAGTCTTGTGTCTAGGGTAGAAACGGTGACCAAACCAGCACTCACACTTGCTCAATGCATCAGCACATCCGTAAAAGCTGGAATCACACAACTTTGGGGCTAGCTGTAAAACTTCATCATAAGGTAGTTCAGAACTGTTTCGGGACCTAAATGAGCATGGTCTTGTTGTAACATATGATGAGGTCCTCCGGGTTCCGGAAGTCAGCTGCCAAATACGCCTCAGATGATGCAGATACACTGAAATAAATGATTAGTTGAATTTAATCATTTTTTTTTTATCGTAAGTGGTTGCATTAAATTTATTTTACGTACATTTAAACAAATGCGTTAAGTTGAACTAAAATTGATTAAGTTCAATGAATTATTTTTTTTCAGTGTAAGTACCTGTGGGTATGGACTGAAGAGGTGCATTGGCCCTATTCACAGTTGGGGTGATAACTTTGACCTTGTAGTCTTCACACCCAATGGTTGCCACACAAGACATGCCATGGCCACTCAGTTTGTGCAAAATCCTGCAGGGATCCTGTTCCCTGGAGTGGCGACTCCAGACGGTGGGATTACGTCACTAAAAGTTCCCCATCTGACAAAGCTCCAAGCTGAGAAATTCTGTCCGGTAGCTAACAGCAGTCTTGCCATTTAACATTATACAGGCCCTAAGAAGCTGACTCCACCCGCTCTGAAAGAAGTGCCAAGAACAGCTACTGTCCAAGAGAGCATCCGAGAGAGGGATTCTAGAGCACAGAGGAGGGATGATGCTTCCATTCTACTCCTCTTCCCCTGGACTGGTCAGCCTACAATGTTGTGCAAGATCGTCACAGTGATGAAGGTGTGTCTAAAATGAAGAATATAAGTGTCTTTGGACCATTGCTCGACTCACCAGGACAGACGAGGATAGTGAAGATGATGAGGCTGCCTTTTGTTAATTAATTGTGAGGCATAGTAATTTGCCTGAAGGTGGTAGCCAGTGTGTGCTTTGTGTGGTGCGGAGGTGAGGCCCTCTTTGTTAGCTTTTGGTGTGGCGGGCTGACCTGGGTTGGCCAGACTCAGTTTTAACTCTTGCATCTGGCGGAGTTTTAACTGGGTCCCCGTTGGATCTTGCGACTTGCGGACCAACCTGGACAGCCCTTCTGCCATTCGGGAGTTGCCCTAGTGACTTGCGTGGCCTGTCTTGAATGGTATGTATACAGTGAATATTTGTTCATAGTTTGTTGATCACACATGGTGATGGGCTTAGGTGATGTCATCTCATTGGGTGTCTTAAAGAGCTACCCCATTAATATGTATCGTACAGTTGCAGGATCCAAGTTGTCAAATACCCGCATTGCTTTTCCCTCCAGAAATGCATAACATTCAGCCTAACAAAGATTCATTGTTTATCCAAAAAGCAATTTTGAATCTTCAAAAGTGTCAGGAGGGGATTCAGCCTCACCACACCCTAAACAATGCATCAATATTCACAAGAGCACTCAAGATTCTGAAATGTAAGTTATTTTGTATACCATAAAAATAACCTAAAATTATAACTGAAAGTAATCAGAATTTGCCTAAATAAATCAAAATATGTAATAAAATTAGCTCTTTGAAATCTGAAAATGCCAAAAATGAAATCAGCATCCTCTAAAACCTCTAAAACCACTCACATATTGTAGAAATTGGCCATACAGTGCTATTAATGCTAATAATTAAGTTAATAATGCTAATTATGCTAATTATGCAAATTGCTCAACATATGCGAATTAGCATCCGGCAGTTTCTGTATGCTGGGGACCCATACTTCACATTTCTGCAAAAAAACGTGGGTGTACTCAACATTTCCGGGTTCACCTAGTTGGCCAGGGACGGACTGACAATCTGTGCGTTCTGGAAAAGTCCAGAACGGCCGTCCAACCTGTTTTTGATAACACATACAACAGGTTTATAGAAAATCAACAAAAAAATCAATAAATATTTTCATAATTTTTCAGGAATTGTTTTTTTTTTTTAATGCTTGTATGTCTGAACCAGAATATCAAGATATTTTATTATTTCCCATATGATGGTGAAAAGTAAAAAAGCTTCACCATGTTATGTATAATAAATATTGGAGTATAACAAATAAAAATTCCTTATAGATTATTTTATCCCTTGAGCCCTCGCACACAAAAAGGTTGGAGACCCCTGGTATATAGTAGGCTAATATGTTTTATAATTACAAGTTTGTCTAATTTGGGGTTACTGTAGCCAGTGACATTTCATTATTTGTATTTTATGGCATTACATTTTTTGTTTTTATTTGAAGGCTGAGGCTTCACTATTAAACACAACCCCAATTATCATCATTGTTTTGAGATGTTACTTGACGTGAATACCTTGTCTGATAGGCTACAGTATTGTGGCTTATAGTATCAGGACATCCTGGCTAGTGTCTGTCGGACATGGCTAGAGGCGAATGGCCGGATGATGGGCCTATTTGGGAGAAAGTCCAGGGCTGTTTTTTAGCCCCAGTCCGTCCCTGTAGTTGGCTACTAGACTATAAGATCACTGGAAGGGCTCTGTAGAGAAGCTAACACTAGGGGAGTGCTAAAAGCAATTCAATACTCAGCAACAAGGAGAGAAAGTCCAAGGCTTATAATGAGTGTGAGATAGTGTGTGATAGTTCTCAGGTGTGAGTGTGATTAGTGGAATCAGCTGTGTGTGTCGTCAATGCAATGAATGATGGGGATTGTAGTGAAGTGCTAGAGTCCATGCTGTGAGTGGGTGACCTCTGGTGGTGACCAACCGGAAGTGCAGTGACCAACCAGAAGTGCAGTGACCAGATTTGTGACACTCAGGGGCGTTGCTAGACATAAAGCTCTACTGGGGCACAGGTCCCCCATTTTTGTCTGAGATAGCAAAAGTAACTAAGGAGGCCATGGCTTACCGATAGGTCAATTAAATATAAATTTAATTTCCAAAAGAATGATTCATTGTTATCACAAACAATCAAAGACAGTAGTACAGAACACAACAATGTATTTATTTTCTGTGCTATACAGTGCTGCAGGCAGGGGCGTTTGTTTCCAAAAACACCAGGCTGGATAGTTGGGTAACTTAGGGGAGTTGGGGGGCATGCTCCCCCGAGAAAATTTGGATTTCTCAGACCTACAAATGTGTATTTTAAGGTGTTTGAAAGCCAAAAAACTGGATAACAATAGCTTTAATAGAATGTTAGTGGGCAACATAGCATAAATTTTGTTTTTGTTTTTGCGTAGTAACTCTACACACAAACATAAAATGATTAGCTCACATACACACAAAACTACACACAGATATGAATTATGTAAAACACTACTATCTTGTGTCTTTTGCTTGTTCAGTGTGCAGTGGAGTGTATAGGAGTTTGTCACACGTACATGTATGTGCACAAATACACTGTATATATTATACAGGATGTTTGATTAATGTTAGTTATTGAACTAAACTGAATCAACACTGAAGTGACTATTAACTCAATATTGACACTATTGGCCAAGCTGCTTCTCAGGCGATTTTTTAAATTTGTTATTGTGAAGCTGCTGTGAAACAATATATTGTAGCTCATATATGTATATAAATATATACGGATCTACACACACACACACTGAATATGCAAAAATGGCAAGTCAGAAACTCAACTCTATTTCTAAAGCACTGTGTTTGTGTGTGAGTGTGTGTGTGTGTGTGTGTGTGTGTGTGTGTGTGTGTGTGTGTGTGTGTGTGTGTGTGTGTGTATGTATGTATGTATGTATGCATGTAAACAGAATGCATATAAACAGAAATTTAAGGGGGTAAAAATGATTTCTTTCTTTCTCAAAACTAAGTTTCTCACTTCACGCTCACTACTGCGCAGAATCGGAGACTTTGGCGTCCTCACTTTTCTTCAATGGACGAGAGTACGGCGTCGTCCGTCTTCTTTTACAGTCTGATTGGAACAAAATACGGGACTTATTCCGCCATAATGCTCGTTGCACTTTCTCTCATTCATAGTAGGCTAATGCGAGACTAGTGCACTCTTTTTCTGTATAAAAGTTTTTTGACTATAGTAAAGTACAATTCCATTTCTTGGCAGAGGTTTTTCATATGGGTTTTTCTGAGGCTTGATGCTTTTGCATCTGATGTCTGATGATGTACCTCCCTCAAACTCATCATCTCTCCTTTCTGCTTCCCTGTCCCTGCTTCGTACAAAAAAAAAACAAAAAAAAATCTGATGTCCATCTACAGAGGCCAATAATGTATAAAAATAAGATTATTTGTATTATTTACAAACTTTTGTTTCGTCATAGCCTACCTTAATAGCGTGCCAACACCTGACCGGACTTCAGTGTGTTCAAAGATGTGCGCGCTGCACTGCAGTTGCTTGGAAACAGACGCGCGCGGATATGGATTTCTGTCGCGCTGTTCAGTTTCTGTTTTCGGTTAAACTGCGTTGCTTTTACAAGCGTTGATTGTTTTATTACTGCGTTGCAAATAGAGAATTTCTATTACCCTATAATATAATTTCTATTAAATACACTGACAAATAAAATAAATTGTTGAACTCAAACTTCAGATTTACTGGGGCACAGCAGATTTATACTGGGGCACGTGCATCAGAATAAATATTGACTA
This sequence comes from Squalius cephalus, assembly GCF_949319135.1. Lineage (NCBI taxonomy): Eukaryota > Metazoa > Chordata > Actinopteri > Cypriniformes > Leuciscidae > Squalius > Squalius cephalus. The sequence continues at coordinate 23,427,372 of NC_137145.1, forward strand.
TATATACTTCAAAATAATTGAGTGTTTACATATCATGAACAGAGACGTAATCTGTGGTCAAGTCGTGTCTCCTCTTTCAAAAACTCTGCATCGCAAATTAATCAGCAATTTAAAAATTCAGGTTTAAATAGCTTTATTGCCATGGTCCAATAGCATCGGTTGTCTGATACAGTACTTTTTGTACTGTAGGCTACAGTACAGATACTGTACAGTACTCCAGCCCAATGCTGTTTGGGGTGGCTGGGGGAAATATGATCTAATCAAAGCAAATATGATCTAATCGAAGACTGTAACCGTACACTGTAAAACTTTTCACTGGCAGCTGGGTTGCCAGCCACATACTGTATTTTTACAGCACTAGTACAGTAAACAGCATTTACAGTACTCCACTGTAATTACAAAATACAGTATATACCACATACTTTTACAATATTAAACTTGTCTACAGCAATAAATTGTATTTTTACAGGGAATACTGCTTTTATTATAATTAAAATATTATACTTTAAGGTTTCATAAGAGTAGTCACACTATGAAAAAGAAAACAACATTTTCTGGGTTTTAAAACATTTAATTTGGTTAAAAGCAAAGATCAGAAAATTGCCTTCTGTGAACATGTTGGCTGAATTTTTTTTTAAACATAAAATGAAATTTTAACACTTAACAACAAACAGGTTAGCACTTAATTAAAGGAATAGTTCACCCAAAAATTTTTAATTAGCCCATGAATTACTCACCCTCAAGTCATCCTAGGTGTATATGACATTCTTCTCTCAGACGAATACAATCCGAGTTCTATTAAAAAATGTCCTAGCTCTTCCAAGCTTTATAATGGCAGTGAAGTGCTGTTTCTGTTTTGAAGTCCATAAAAGTGCAAACGAAATCCCATTCAAACAAGTCTGCAAGTTTTCGCAGAAGTGAGGAAACCTGTAGGCTTACAGTGGTGTTCTTTTTTGCACAACTTGGCCAGTTTTCTTTGAAGTTACTTGTCCTTTCTTTGTTTTTGATCCACCGTTCAGGATTGAGGTCAAGAAAGCGTCTAAAAGGCAGAAAAAACAAACAAAAAAAACAATGAAATATTATGGACCGAGTTTATATATTTTGACAGAGAGAGACAGCACAAAAGATGTGTAAATAGAAACCAGATATCGGTTTTAACGACTAGTTTGTTTGGATAAAACTGAACAACATGAAAGAAAAAAAGCAATGTTGGATGTTGTGATCAATAACTGATATTTTTTTCTACCCTGGTTAAAATACATCAACTCAATGTGTCTGTTTACATGCGCACTGTCAACTAACTAAACTTTTGGAAGTAGGGTTGACAGATTTAAAGTTTTATTATACAACTTTTGTCTACTCATCACTAGGGCTGTGCCGGTAAACTTGACAACCGCACCACCGCGGTTGTAAAGCGCCACCGCGGTGGCTGAGTAGTACCGGCGGTTGTTCGCCTAAAAAAAAAATTTTGTATATGAATGCTGTTTTACATTAATATTATGACACACAAAGCTTTGTTTACAAAACAAATAATAGGTTAGCAATTAAATGTTATATCGCAGCCATGGAAAAGTTTTAATTCATGACGAATGAGAGAGTTGTACGTGAGCCCATAAACTTAAGCTTTGTCGGCTTTGAATTCTGGTTTGCGATCTGGTCACCCGATTATCAGCGAATTTAAAAATATTCCATTAGTTATTCCTTATAGAAAGCTTGAATTGTCTACTTTTAAACAAAACAATTCAAAACGGAAAATAAACCGACTAGCATATATGCTTCTATTCCGTATTGAAGTGTGCATTTCTCTCTCGCGTTCACTGCGAAGAGTGAGCATCGTCAACTTCATCTTTGCAGCCCGACACTGACACACACACACACACACACACACACACACACACACACACACACACACACACAAAACACTTTATTAATAAACAATTCAAATGTCTCCTTGCTATATTTGACACGTTCATAATCATTACTTTTGCCGGTTCTTTGTGATAGCTGTTATGTGCGCTATTGGCAGCGTCACCCTCCGGTTACATGAACGCGTCACCGCCGCATCAGCACCAGAACATGGAGATTTTATTTTAGAGAATGATCGCACAACAGACATTAGAACATTAGATATTCTATAATTAAATCAACTAATCGAATATTCAAAAATCGCGACTCATCCCTGCATGGAATCTCTTTTTTCTTTTTCACTCGCGTCTCACCCAAAGACGCGTTAAACGTTTCTTCCTTCGCTTTTAGGTCGATTATTTTCGTATTCTTTTCTGTGGTAAAGTAGCCTAGAAAAACGCTGTAGGTCAGATAGCCTACATTTTTACTTGTACGTCAAATTCTTTTTAACACAGTTTGTGCTTGTTATTAGACATATTGGTAAGGCGCGTCAAGTTCATTTTGTAAAGCGCGTTTCACACGCGCGGGGAATTTTAGTTTTGCTTTCTCTGGCAGCGCGCAAACAGCCTAAATGCCTTGCCCTTGTAGAAGATAAATTCGCTCTTCATTCCTTTTACAAGTAGAAAACATGAAGATATCAGAAAAGAGATCGATGGTATCTTTCCTGCTCGTGTCCCACATCCCTCTCAAAGCGCAGAGCGGTAGGCTTTATCACGCGCCTTTGTGTGGAAATATTAAACGAAAAAAAAAAAAAAAAAAATAGATTCAACTTTATTATATTATGTAAGTTACCAGTATTTACTGATATTTATTTCAATGCTTTACAGGCTTTAGTGTGTTGTTTCTTTCTTTTTTTTTTTTATTTGGGTCCATTACTACCGCGGTGGTAAAAAACTGCCACCGTCACAGCCCTACTCATCACCCAGCTCATTAACAATATCATCCCCTCATCAGGTCCCATCAGAGTATCAGTGGAAAGGCAGTCATAGACTCTCAGTTTATATAGAGCACACTAGGGATGGGACGATTACCGGTTTCACTATAAACCACGATAAAATGTACTGACGGTTAGTATTGTCGTTTAAAATGTATCATTAAAACCGTGGTTTTTTTTTGTTTGTTTTTTGGCCCGCCACCACCCCCCCTCTTCGGAGGACAACTTTATTATTTAATAAAGCAAAATATATACACAATATGTTACAATACAGACAGTAGATTTATATACCGTGCATAACCATTCAACCAGTTTAGTGAGACCCTGGGTACATAAGGGGAGGGGGGATTATTAGGGGGGAGGTATGTATCTGGTAATGTACACGGCTTGTAGTTATGTTTGTGTGTCAAAAATGGGGACCAGGCAGGGCCGGAGTGGGGCCACTTTTCAGCCCGGGAGTTTCAGGCCCAAGACCGGCCCACTTTTTCCAAATTAGCACTTTTTCCAAATTGGATAAATTAAGCAACAGTTCAGCTCTTACTATTGTGTAGTTTGTAATGGTTCAACAAATAATTTAAAGGTTAAATAATAATTCACTTAGACTTTATAAGAAGCAATTGCGACTTTGTTTCACACAATTCTGACTTTATATTTCGCAATTCTGACTTTATAACACGCAATTGCGACTTTATATCACACAATTCTGACTATCTTGCAATTCTAACTTTAAAAGAAGCAATTGCAACTTTATTTCACGCAGTTCTGACTTTATATCTTGCAATTTCTGACTATAAGAAGCAATTGCGACTTTATATCACGCAATTCTGACCATATCTCGCAATGCTGACTTTATAACACGCAATTGCAACTTTATTTCAGGCAATTCTGACTTTATAACACGCAATTGCGACTTTATTTCAGGCAATTCTGACTTTATATGTCGCAATTCTGACTTTATAACACGCAATTGCGACTTTATTTCACGCAAATCTGACTTTATAACACGCAATTGCGACTTTATTTCACGCAATTCTGACTTTATATCTCGCAATTGTGAGATAAAAAGTCGCAATTATCTTTTAAAATGTTTTATTCTGTGGCGGAAACAAGCTTCCATACCTCCTGGCCTCTTCCTCCCATCCATCCTCCCTGACGCGTACCGTTTACGGTAGGGCCGGCCCAGCTTATCGGTAGGCGCCGGCAGTGCCGCGGTAGCCCAATATTTACCTGAGAAAACGTTTTGGAATAGACGGGCTATGGACCCAACCAACTCTATAGGAGGGGAGGGGAGAACTCCCTCACATGGTACAACCCATGCAGAGGCTGCGCGCTGCGGTGTCAGAATGCGAAACGTGTAATGTAGCCTAACTAACGTGACATTGAAATGTGAAAAAAATTTTTTTTTTAATTCCTCGACCGGCCCAAAAGTGAAGCGGCCCACCGGGATTTCTCCCGATTCTCCCGATTACCCACTCCGGGCCTGGGACCAGGCGTCTTCAAAGGCTGATATTTGCTTCCCTCTGTGTGCATTTTGTTTCTCCATTGAAATGTATTCTAAGATTAAATTTGTCCAGTGTTTGATGTGGCAAGATTTCTTTGATTTCCAGTTTTGGAGAACTACTTTCTTAGCGACAGAGCTAGAGAGATGAGCAACGGATTCCTGTATTTTTGCGGGATATGGATTTCGGAAAAGTCGCCTATGAGACAAAGTGTTGGGGATAATGGGATTCTGTGGCTCAGGATGGTGGACAGTGTCTCAGTGACTGTAATCCAAAAAGAGTGAACTGGTTGGCAGTGCCACATGGCGTGCAAATAGTCGTCTGTGCTACCTAAAGTGCATTGTGAACAGATATCGGTGTTGTGTAGACTCATTTTGAACATTTTACTTTGGGTGATGTGAGTTCTGTGAATGACTTTATATTGTATAAGCTGCAGGTTTGTGTTAACGGTCATGGAAAATGTATTCCTACAGATTTGTTCCCAGTACCCAGGGTTGGAAGAGACGGCCAGGTCGGTTTCTCACTTGGTTGTTGGGAGTGTTATTGTTGTGTTTTGGTTGGAAATCATTGTATATAGCTGGGAGGTTCATTTTTTTAAGTTATTAATTTTCATAAGTTCTTCTATAAGCTGAGAAGGTTGTAATGTATTGTTGACAAGTGTGATTTTATTTTTAATTTGAAGTCTAAGTTGTTGATATTGAAGGAATTGTTCTCTCCCAACCCCATATTTCTGTATGAGTGTGTTAAATGACATGAAATGGTGGTTCTCAAATAAGTGGTGAAGATGTGTGATTCCTTTTTGTGTCCATGTGGGGAAATAAAGAGGTTTGTTCTGTATCATGAATTCTGGGTTGTGCCAGAGTGGGGTGAACTTGTTTAATTCTAGTGATGATTTTGTGATTTGGTTTGTTTTCCACCAGGCTGTCAAAGTTGAATGGATGGTAATGCGTTGGCAGAGTTTGGATTTCTTGATTGATTGTGAGAGGAAGGGGAGGTCTGCAACTGGGATATTTGTGCATTGGTTTTGTTCCAATTCCAGCCATGGGTAATTATGCTTGTGTATATTGATCCATTTAACTAGGTACTGTAATTGATTTGCCAGGAAGTAGTGATGGAAGTTTGGTGCCTCAAGCCCCCCATGTGATTTTTTTATTTTGTAATGTTGAAAGTCATATTCTGGGTTTTTTGTTTTTCCAATAAAATTGTGTTGTTAATGAATTAAGAGTTTTGAACCATTTATCTGTAGGAGTGATGGGGATCATAGAAAAAAGGTAATTAATTTGGGGTAGGGTTTTCATTTTGACAGCAGTTATTCTTCCGATGAGTGTGAGTGGGTGTTTAGACCAGCGTTTATATTCGTCTTCAGTTTTCTTTAGGAGTGGAGTGTAGTTGAGGGTGAAAAGCTCTGACAGCTGGGGAAAATCTGAATCCCTAAGTACTTGATGTTGCCCAAGTGAAGGTGGAGGGATGTGTCCTGAGCTCCAGAATCCCATGCATCATCTGAAAGTGGTAGTAAAATTGACTTGTTCCAGTTGATAGTGTAATGTGAGACAAGGGATAAAATAACTTTTGATGCATCGGTCTAGTTTAATCATCTTCATTTATTAATATCTACAGATTTGTATGCATGAATTGTGCATTTCCAGTTATCTAAACAGTTAATAACAAAAAAAAAAAACTTTATACAAAATGCATCATGCATCACGCGTGTTTGTGCACGCGGGAAATATGTTGTGCATAACAATAGAAAACAAGGAGAATCGCGCAGTCACATGCTCAAACAATCAACAACGTCGCTCTAGAGGTGCGTTCCATTTGACCGTAAGTGGACTGCGAAGTGGACTTCACAGGGTATTCCGCCATCTTAAGTGAGATTCAAAATTTAACAGCTGATGCCATGATTTCACTTCAATACACAACTGGAAAGTAAAGTGATTTTATTTTAGGTAGTTGTAAAATAGTGCAATATAATTGTAAATATATAATATAATAATAAAAATTAAAATATGAATATAGTCCTATATATATTTATGTTATATCATAATTTGCGCGACCCCGTCGTTGACTTTCTTTGATGACGTTTGCAGGGCGTTTCAAATGAGCGGTTATTGTCAGTGAAGTCCACTTCAACTGATATACCGTGCTCAGGGAGTAGGGGAGCAGTGAACACTGCGTATGGACCCTGTCGAATGGAACGCACCTTAGATGTGTAAAAACAAGTGGAAAGCGCGGGCGCGCCGCTGTCTCCTTTCCACAAGCGCTTGCTCTCCCGTGGCGTCTGTCGTTGCTATGCAACCATGAACTGCGCTCTCCATGATGACAAGGAAGTATCAGCAAAAGATTAATTGATTTCTAGCCCTTGCATTAGCTTTACTACTAGATATATTTATGGAGATGAAAAATAATACGGCGCCCTGTATAGCTATGATCAGCTGTTCAGCCGAGCATTCAATGTTGTTACGCTGCAAGCTGATCAGTTGGTTCGTTGCTGCCGCGCTCTATCACTCGCACACCATAAAGAGCAAATTGTTTTTTAATGTTTCAATTTCGTGATTAAAATGACATAATTTGGAAGCGGATAATTTCTTCACAAACAGCTCATTGACTCAATGTTAGAATGCTGCACCTACACTCGATAGTGTGAATAAGATCAGCGCAACGCAGACCACTGCATTGACAGGGTAAAACATATGATCTGTCTACGGCCGGGGCTCAGCGGAAGACAGAAAATGCCGGTCCAGCGCTGATTGAGGAATTAAATTCGAAAATAAAAGACAGTTTGCCATCTTTTTTCTTGCATCTGTGAATTTATTTTTTAATCATTTGTTCTGAGATGAAGCGAATATATTTGTGCGGGAATTTCTCGCACTATAAAAGCTAACCTTGCGGGAATGGTTTAAATTATGCACAATACCCACATTCCCGCACCGAAATTCAAGCCCTGAAATGGCAGCAGGATGTGTAACTCTAGCATATGGCGCATATGTCATATAAAGTTAGGCAAGGCCAAACAGCGTTATCCATGTTGTTGCGATTACATCGCTAGAGTAAGCTAATAGTGAAACTGATAGCGTTTTTCATTTAATTACAATATGAGGACTGACGGTAGGCTATAAAAATCAGCGTTTCTGTGTAGGTGATGACAACCATTTTGACAGCAGCAATCAAAGCATCGCTAATTACGGTAGACCTTAATTTGAGATAGTAAATTTGTTCCTAATCAAAGGGAACACTCAACCTCAGAACAGCTGGGTGAGTTTTGTATTGGCATATTGGATACAGTAAATGAAGACTGTCAACTTCTTTACAATAGGCTACTATTTCATCACCCAAAACACTCCCACTCTCTGCTGTATATTCATAACCAATTATTTCAAAACCAACAACCAAGCCACATAAACAATGCCATTGGCACTAGTCTACATTGCAGACATGTCTCTTAATGCACATAACTTTTCACCTTTTTGCACAATCTTGAAAAAAGTACTATTGTTGAAATTCTCAGATCAAGCGAACTTCAACGCACCCTTATCCACTACCTGCTAACGTTAGTGAACCGCACCCGAGCAAGCACACTTCGCAGTTCCTCCGGAAATGCATTTTTCTAGTTTAAACTATGTTTTTACTACCTTTCTGAGCCTTGAAAGTTGTGCTGTATATGGGTGGTTCAAAAACCTCTCAGATTTCATCAAAAATATCTTAATTTGTGTTCTGAAGATGAACGAAGGTCTTACAGGTTTGGAACAACATGAGGGTGAGTAATTAATACAGAATTTTCACTAATCATTTAACTGAAAATAACTTGCACTGACATATCTTAAAATATGTGACTGCCACTGTTTTGTCTCAAGATGCACACCAGCAATGTTTTTTTTATTAGACATTTTTATAAAAGCTGCTTAAATACTCTTATTTTATTAAGGCCTAGACCTGGCTTAAGCTAAGCCCTGTATGGAAAACAGGGCCATATTGTTCATACCAGTAGCCAGCTTAATAAATACTGTCAAGACAAGGCTAGTGACACAATTCAGTCTAATATTTATATGAATGGCAAATATGCTAATGACTAACCTCTGAACAAACTCAAGGGTGCATGCTGCCTCTTCCTGGTACTGCAATCTGAAGTTATAGGAGGTGGCAAACAGCGCTGCCAGGCCAGTGATGAAGTTAGGCTGTGATCCTTTCACACACACCTTGACCTTCCAAACGTAATATCCAGCTCTGGTTGCTTAGAGATTGACCTGTAATTAAAAAAAAAAAAAAGAATTAATAAATAATATTAATAATTAAAATAACTATTGTGGGTTCCACTGTGGTTCGATGTAGTTGTCCATTCATAGTTCTATTAAAAAAAATTAAAATTGATTAGGGTTAGAACGCTAAAATGCACTGGCATATTATTTTGCTTGTTTTAAGCATAAACTCACTTAATTTTGACTTGTTCTTTCAGAAAACAAGACAATTTTTATTTGTCTATTAAATGCTTCTTCATATAAGAATTTTAGATATCTGGACTGGAAACAAGAAAAAAACACTAATTAAGAAAAACATATTTTGCAGTGTGGAGAGTAAATAATGGCTTTTCATTTTAGGTTTAAACTACCCCTTTAATGTTTACATACCAGGAAATATAAGACTTGGACTCTCTGGCAAATGTAGATTGCTGGACATCAGAGTTGCAAATTCCTGAAACAATTTTTAAAAAAGGACAGCACAACCATGATCAACAGAACCAAAACATAAAACATATTACAGAGATTAATGAGATTTGCTGAATAATCTCTACTTATCTGCTTGAAGGATAACACCGTCTAACTTCTCTTTGAATTGTGGGAGTAGTTGTAGGACCATGGCATGGCAATCAGGAATACTAAGTTACATTTGAAAACAGCATTAGGAACATGGATTTTCATGTGCTAGCAAAATTCTGACAACGATTCGAAAGCACGATCACAGAACTGACAGCATTTGATAGCATTTATATATATATCATATAGATAGACAGACTATAACTGTAATACTGCTTAAAAGCACTTACATTAGCACTGGACTGTCATCAGATTACAAAGCCTGAAACGAAAAAATATATATATATATCAAAAGCACGTCATGCAAATAACATGGTAAATGTTGCCTATTATGTGAAATGTCGAAGTTACTTGGTAAACAGGTGGAACAGAGTCAGTGGCTATGTGCACAAGCGTCGCGACGAACTTCCGCTATTGTCAGAAGTCGGCATATCAGTTTCCGGTAAGGATGGCTGACGCGAAACAGTCGTTCCGAAGCTTTGCGAGATCCCGAAGCGCAGATGTGTCGAAACACTGATCCGAAGCGTGATTCGAAACACCCATGTCACGTGACTATGACCAAACGAAGCCTCGAAGTGTTTCACTAAGTGTTTCATCAGGTGTGGTCCGCCGAATCAGCGTTTGATTGACACGGTCGGGAACAGACCACACAATCGCACATCTGTATAAAAGTGAAATAAACGCATTTTGACCTCGTGGGTTTATGTGAGAGGAGTTTGATTTTGAGATAGCGTATTTTTGGTGATATAGTGACATAGTGCGATTTGATTAGTTATAGGCAATTTAGGCTTACATTTAAATTTACACAACACATTGACTGATAGGCTAGAGACAGACAGAGTATAGTGACACATTAGATAGGCCTACATAGATATAAATATAGACAGCTAGATTAATAGATAGATACATATATAGATAGATTACAGATATAAATACATATATTATAGATAGATACATATATAGATAGATTATAGATACATATATAAATACATATGTTATAGATAGATACATATATAGAAACATAGATTATAGATACATATCTAGATACATAGATAGATAGATAGATAGATAGATAGATAGATAGATAGATAGATTTGGATAGATAGATAAAATGGAGGCTCCCCAGAAGAGATGCCGTACATCTGTGGTGTGGGAGCATTTCCATTTAGAAACCCCAAATTAAGTGAGATGTGTGTATTGTGATCGGCATCTAGCCTACTGCAACAATAGCCTACATCATCCATGATGCGCCATTTGAGGAGCACTCATCCTGCCATTTTGCAGGGTGCAGAGGATGGCATTCCCCCTGTACCTCGGCCTGCTACTGACACTGTTGGGCCATCTATATGCAATGTATTGTTTGAAATATAATTATAATTGAAATATAATTACAACCTTTTGGGACACTGTTTAGAAAGTCCATAGCCCAATGCCCTACAACCTAATGTCCCAATCACAACTGCCAATCATGTTAAAAATAGCTTCAATGTGAATATAATATAATATAATATAATATAATATAATATAATATAATATAATATAATATAATATTGTGTGAATATACATTTTATAGGTCTACATATGAGTACCCAATATACTGCAGCTGATGCCACAGTGGAAGTGAAAAAATACAAAAACGATGCGTATTTGCCCAGAACTCATGATCCCCTAACTTATGGAAAGAGAGAGCAGTAATCTTTCCTCATTTGTATGTCCTTGCTAAAAAATATCTTTGTATGCCAGCAACAAGTGTCCCTTGTGAGAGGATTTTTTCAAAGGCTGGAGAAATTATCTGTAAAAAAAGAAGTAGGCTAAGTCCTTCCACAGCAGAGAAATTAATATTTTTGAATAAAAATCTCTAAAAAAGTGAGACATTGTGGCTTGATTTGTTTTATTAATATTCATTTTTCATGACCAAAATAACATTATGCACAGTGAGGAGCCTATAGGTTACAAGCTTCACATATTAGAAAATTATAATAATAAAAAATAACACATTTTTTTAATGGCTCGTCAAGGTTGTTTCAGATCAACACCTGCAAGTGACCACTAGGTGTCACCGTTGAGACGGGTGTCGGATTGATTCAAAGCCTCGAAACAATATGGCACATTTGGTTCAACTGTTTCATTGCTTCACGAGGCCTCGATCTGGCCATCACTAGTTTCCGGTTTACGGCCACTTCATCGGCATCCGCTGTAAACAAACAAGATGAGTGCTGCTGTTGTACGAAATAAAGAGATACTATGTGCGTGACACATCTAAGTTTCTAAGAACTGTAGGTGGATCTTACAGCCGTTTCCCACATACTCCGTGTGCAGTGTGTGTGTGTGTGCGCGCGGTGCAGGAGCAGCACGCGCTGTAGTGCTTATGCGTTCGCAGTGAATAACTGATTCACGGCTGTACCACAAACACTTACTATTTTTATTTAAAATCCAGAAGTTACGCTGCAACTTTTATTTAATAAAATGTTTTTTCAGCATTGCGATTCTCTTTGTACACATATAACCTACACTCTTTAATGGACGCATGCACGTTTAAACACAATTTAAACAACATAGGGCTATTCCATGCATTACTTATATTAAGTTGCTCAAGAAAGTGGTCAAATATTTAACTGTAAATTGACAAAAACAGCCGACTCTCATGCCTTTTCTTTTCCATTTAAATTTTAATAAAATAAATCTAAAATAAAAGAACTTGTTTTTCCACCTCCACGAATGAGAGTGTTGATCATTATGTCGCCTTGTTGAAGTAAATTGTAGTTTACCTTGCTTTACCCCGGTCTTCTAAAAGTAAAAAGATGACTGTGAAAAATAGTAGTAGGCCTATAGAATTAAATGCATACGGTGAGATTACTACAATTTATTGACAAATTACAATTTATCTAGATCGTTTCCGCACCGAGTCTATTTCTGCTGTTCTGCAAACGCTGAATTAAAGTGACAGCGCATGTTTCGTGGTCAAAATTAACAAAGATTGACATGAAAATGTAGTAATTTCACCATAAATGCGTTTAATTAAATAAATTGTAGTCTCATTCGTGGAGGTGGAAAAACAAGTTCTTTGTGACATGCAAGATTTATTTTATTAAAATTTAAATGGAAAAGAAAAGGCATGAGAGTCGGCTGTTTTTGTCAATTTACAGTTAAATATTTGACCACTTGCTTGAGCAACTTAATATAAGAAATGCATGGAATAATAGCCCTACGTTGTTTAAATTGTGTTTAAACGTGCATGCGTCCATAACTGTGTACAAAGAGAATCGCAATGCTGAAAAAAAAAACATTTTATTAAATAAAAGTTGCAGCGTAACTTCTGGATTTTAAATAAAAATAGTAAGTGTTTGTGGTACAGCCGTGAATCAGTTATTCACTGCGAACGCATATGTGAAGCACTATAGCGCGTGCTGCTCCTGCACCGCACACACACACACACACACACACACACACTGAGTAGCCTATGTGTGAAACGGCTGTAAGATCCACCTACAGTTCTTAGAAACTTAGATGTGTCACGCACATAGTATCTCTTTATTTCTTACAACAGCAGCACTCATCTTGTTTGTTTAAAGCGGATGCCGATGAAGTGGCCGTAAACCGGAAACTGATATGCCGACTTCTGACAATAGCGGAAGTTCGTCGCGACGCTTGTGCACATAACAACTGCGTTCGCAAAATCAAACCAAATACGTGGAAACAATTTAGAAATGCGAAAGCAAAAAAATATATTGGCTTACCGTATAACTCAGTTGAACAATTTTCCATCTTCTCAAACTCTAAATCCCACTTATCGTCACAGGCGCAGGTTAGATTATTCAGATGACAAATTCTTACATCCGTCTTCATGTAACATTAACGTCGTCCATTTTCTGCTGCGTCACAGGCAACTAATGTTTGAAACACGAACCGAAGCTCACGAAAGCTTAAAAATTGCTCACAGATTCGCAGACACTGTTTATCTTGATAACAGGAATGATTATTCTGTACAGTTGAATCTCCCTGACAAATCAAGTTTGCCTGTAGTAACTACTGTCTGCTCGCGTCACATTTGAACTGAATTGAGCGCGAAAGAAATCAAGCCCACAATGCAATGCTTTTACAGTATGATACTGTGTTACGAATTTATCGGGATAAAAACAGAAATGTGCTGTATACAGCTGTTCTGTAAAAGATACAGCCTACAATTCTGTAAGAAATTCACTGTAAATTTACAGTAAAGGGTTACAGTAGATAAACAGGCCCTGTAATGATTGGGCTAAATCAAGACAACACTGCTGTATAGTGTTATGGGCTCTCACTGAGCTCTAAAATACGTCTCCACCTGAAAAAACAAGTACTGTATTATAAATAGTATTAGTATATTAAAACTTTTTAAAAAATCAGACTTACCACGAGTATCCACAGCAACTTCATTCACTTCCGGAAGTATGGCAGCAAGTGCATCTGGCATTGTGATCTCGGTTTTGACGTTTATTATTTGTTGTAATTTGTGTCCATCAAGCAAAGTTTTTACTGATAAGAAGCTGTTTTAATTTTATATAGTATACAATTTTTTGGTGTATTTAAAAAAAAAAAAAAAAAAAAAAAAAAAAAACCTTTACAATAATCTTCCATTTATTAAACTCTAGTTAACTACATTAGTTAACATACTATTAATAAACTGCACTTCACAGGCATTCTTAAAGGGATAGTTCACCCAAAAATGAAAATGCTGTCATCATTTAGGCTACTCTTCCTCAAGTTGTTCCAAACCTGTATAACTTTCTTTCTTCTGCTGAACACAAAAGAAGATATTTTAAAGAAGGTTGGTAATTAAACAGTTGCTGGTCCCCATTGACTTCCATAGTATTTTTTTTTTCCTACTATGTAAGTCAATGGGGTCCATCAGTCGTTTGTTTACCGACTTTCTTCAAAATATCTTCTTTTGTGTTCAGCAGAAGAAAGAAAGTTATACAGGTTTGGAACAACTTGAGGAAGTGTAAAAGATGACAGCATTTCCATTTTTGGGTGAACTATGCCTTTAATATCAATTTTAATATTCATGCTACTAATAGCCTACATTATTGAAATCAAAAGTTGTATTTGTTAACATAGTTAATGCAGAGGAGAGGAAGAGCAAGGGAAAAGGAGAGATCTGGGCACGGAGGGGCCCATCTAAGATTATATCGTCCCGGGCCCAGGCAAGACTGTCAGCTGGCCTGCAGATGGACATTACCTGAAAACTGTTCACTTCAGACTACAAAAAGATATGAAAAACACATTACCAACAGTTACAACATTTTCCCTTCTTATAAATAAACTGCCTGACTACTGTGAAAACTGTCCTCTGGGGTTACAGTAGAGTGACTATAAATACAGTCTTTTAGGTTTCACGGCTGGGCTCCCAGATCTGGTTCTAGTTACTACTTCTTTTGGACTGACAGAATATGTTAGAGGTGCCAGTGCATTTTTGTGTCTCTGTAATGTTCTTCTCAGACAACTGGGAACCAGCCTAGGTGTTCTGAGCTGTTCGTTCTCTGAGTTCTAGAGAGAGTTTGCCAGGACGGGGTTCATCTACTGCTAGCAGACCCATTATGGCTGGCCCGATTATGGTTCTCGTACCTGATGTCTCTCCTAGACAGCTCTCGCTGGGATATTCCCATCAGGAGTGACGTCATATCACAGGCTGGGGGAACAATCTATCACCCCCGGGCTGAGATATGGAATCTGTGGGTTTGGGCCGTGCACAGACATTATGAGGGGCAGTCGCCCAAACCAAAAAAGGGGCACTCTTAGGGGGTTAACTCTGAGGCAGTATCATCTTAATATAGATAATGAATTATAAACCTTTTATAATCATATTTTAAATACAATAGTTAGGCTTTAGTGCTAATTCAATTTATGTTGTTGTAAATACTCTTCCATTCAAATAATTTAATGTGTATCTTTCTTATCACACTCTAGCATATTCCTAGATATTCCTACTGTCAGCCAGTTCAACAGTCTTACCTGTAACTGTCTGATTTAGCTGATGCTCAGTGGGCTTTCCCTCTCTCTCTGAGCTGCCTCATCTTGAATGGAAGTATTAGACATTTAATTTAACATTATACAGCATAAATCTATACTGTAGTATTATATAGCGTAAAACTGAGCCAAAAGTGCACCAGGGTAAAAGGCGCTTTTGACTTTATTCTCTTTTAAAACACAAGATAGCACAAAAATTCAGATCAGTACTTTACAAAACATCCGCTTAAAAAAAAAAAAAAAAAAAAAAAAAAAAAAATCAGCTTTTGATGATGCACTTGGAAATGTGTCTTATCCTTGACATGATCACGGACAGCAACGCAAAGTTGATTCTGTGCTAATTTAATGTAATTTTTAATGTTTTTTTTTTTTAATGTTGTAGATTTATGTAGCAAATGAGAATCGCTAAAATGATATATATTATTAGGCCTGTATTGAGACAAAGATCATGTTAATGATTTTCAGCTTTGTTCAAGGTAAATATCATATAATAAAATATCATATTTATTTGTTATACTGTAAAGCATTATTAAATTATTATGGGATATCATTCAATGCTTTCAGAGTCTTTACTTTTTTTATAATTTTTGTTTCTGTATTTTTAAAATGTATTTTTTACCTTAACCCTTGTGCATCAATTAAAAAAAAAGTTACACAGGTCCAAAATATATATAGAGAGAGAGTTTTAAGTTTATGAAAATGATTTATGAACATTGTGAACATTATTTTATATAAAATATATATTTTATGAAACATGTTGAACTCTAAAACTGGTCAAAGCCATAAATCTAAACTTAGAGGTAGATATCCCAAAAATGAGCTTTCAGTAAGATTTTGTTTTGGCGCAGTACCAAATTTTCCCCAATAGATGTCAGCAAAACTCCACTGGTGCACACAGTGGTTGGATTTTAGATTTGCAGTTTTTCTCTCTCAGTCTCAAATATTACAAGCACACACTGCAGAGCTGCCAATTCTCATGCACAGAAAAATCGCGAAGCAAAGAGGACAAGGAGACCGACAGACTAGACAGAGCAGGTTACTTATGATATAAAAAAAAATCTCAGCTCTCAGATTCTGTCAATTTTATTACGAAATTCAAACAATAAGTTTTAGCGCTTGTAAATGTTACGTGGCAGATCTCTTGCGGCACATGAACCGATCATCTCTACTAGCTAATAGTAAATAAACACCAACACTGTTGAAAGGTACAGTACAACTTACCGAAATGTATATTCCTCATACATAAACATAATATCGACCAATCAGTGTTTTTCATCCACATAAAAGGGGTCAATAAAACAACTGGAGAACAATTATGTCACACAACATTTACCTCAGGAAAGCCATTTAAAGGGATACTTCACCTCTGGAAAGATGAATGTGTATTTAAAATGGGTCATTTATGTAGAAGAATTGTGAAATTATTTTAGAATTTGGAGCTTTCTAGACTGAGAAAAGCCAGAAAATGTATTTTTGGCTCATGTGGATAAAAGACAACAACTCCAAGAATGCACTTGCTTCGCTGCCCTACGAGGCCACTCCCAAGCCACGCCTACCGGTAAAAGAGCGCAGTTTAAAACAACAAAGCTAGGCTACTAGTGAGTCTCCGTGACGAGTCTGCCCGGGATTTCGAGATCGGCCAAAATGTCTGGGATTCGGCTATTGCGTTCTACAGTCGCCATTCATTGGGTCTCATTCATGAAACATTCGTAAATATACGAGTAAATATGTGAGTGATTTGTGCGTAAAGAGACCTTCCCGAAAACTCTTCTCCTGATTCACAAATACTTCGTAAACGTCAGATGTGATAGTGAAATGTGTGTGTGCACGCTCATTCTCAATTACCATAAATCCCGCCCATTAAATCCGACTGACAACTATATATGGGCATCATATTATGACACTAAATGAAGGATTTCAACATGTCTTCTCAAAAGCGAATGAAAAAGAGAAATTTCTCAGATGCAGAAATGTAAGTTTTATTATCAGAAGATGAGAGCGGCACCTGTGAGACGCACCGGTCTCGTATCTCTCATGGAGGAGCGGGAATTTTCTTAGCAATGTTAAAACGCACATCAACCGATCACTTGTTTAGCGTTCATGTAAACACTACATTCAGATTCACCAATCGGAATGAATTCAGTTAGATTGAAACAAAAGGTGTGCATGTAAACAATGAATGGCGACTACAGAAAGCAAAAGCCGAATCCCGGATATTTTGGACGATCTCGACGGCCTGACATGTCCGGGAAAAAGAGGATGGTAACCCCTACTACACAGCTTTCTCCACAGAACAAGAGCCTGCTAGCTTAGCTTCCAAAGAAAGACGGCTGACACTGTTTGTACATTCTGTGAGTGAGAAACCACCCTCTATGGGCGGGTTGAAAACATGCGGGACAGCTCCTACTACTGGCTGTAGTCTTTAGCCTCTGGCCAAAAAACCCTCTGATGACGTAAAATGGCGATTTTTGCATCATCGGAAGATTTTTTCCAGACAAAGGCTCAGGTTCAGGCGTGTCGGCGGCCATCTCTGCTGAGGGCTCAGGCGACGTGGCAGCGGCCATCTCATCCGGAGACACTGGCTCGGAGGCGGCCATCTCTGCTGAGGGCTCAGGCGACGTGGCAGCGGCCATCTCATCCGGAGACACTGGCTCGGAGGCGGCCATCTCTGCTGAGGGCTCAGGCGACGTGGCAGCGGCCATCTCATCCGGAGACACTGGCTCGGCGGCGGCGGCCATCTCATCCGGAGACACTGGCTCGGCGGCGGCCATCTTGTCCGAAGACACTGGCTCGGCGGAGACCATCTTGTCCTGAGACACTGGCTCAGCGGTGGCCATCTTGTCCAGAGACACTGGCTCAGCGGAGACCATCTTGTCCTGAGACACTGGCTCAGCGGTGGCCATCTTGTCCAGAGACACTGGCTCAGCGGAGACCATCTTGTCCTGAGACACTGGTTCGCTGGCGGCGGCGGCCATCTTGTCCAGAGACACTGGCTCGGCGGAGACCATGGCTGAGTCCCAATTCGCCTACTTATACTACGACCTAAAAGTATGTACTTTTTTTGTGATGAAAAAGTACATACTTTTGAGTGTGTAGCAAAAAGTATGCACGTTCTGGGACATACTTCCATGACGTAATGCAACGTGAACTTGAACGTGGTTGCCTAGTTACGCACACCGCGACTGTTAACAAAACATTTAACATTTCATTCATTTTTATATATCCAATATAATTTTATTTACTATTCCCATCTTTTTTTCCACAATACATTTACAATGTGTTTACCAAATTGAGGAGTGAAGCAGGGCGTCGTCGTAGATCAACCAAACGCAGGTCGTTTGTGAGGCGGCTCTGACGTTCATGTGCAAATGTGTGTAACGAAAGCTAGCGCTACTTATTTTCTGAGTTAAAATATTTCAAGTTTATAGTGTAACTATTGTTTAACGTATTTTATACTTAATCTTATACTTATGTATAATACTTAAAAATACCCCGATGAAAATGAACCATGCTTTTACTATAGTAAAAGTGTAGTAACCATGTTTCTTTGGTTGGACTGATAAAGTTAACATATGTACAGCCACAGTATTACTACAAATAAGTCAGACAGAAACATCAAAAGCAATACATAAAAAAAGACACTTGCATGACACTGTACTAGAGCCTAGAGTTCTCAACGGGCCTGAAAATTACAACCCGACCCGACCCGGCCCGTGGCTTTTAAAGCCCGGACCCGATGTAACCCGACACATAAACATGAATTATCTGCCCGAACCCGACCCGCGGCGGTTTTTTTTCTCTCATACACGTATTATCATGACCAGCAGACGGGAATTCAAATCAACCTTTAATGTTCACGCCTTTTAACAATACAAACAATACAAACAACTGAAACAATACACTTTAAATATATAAATAGGCTGTAGTAGCGACGGTGAATTCACCTGCGGCAAGTTTACTTCTCATCAACTCCATCTTCTTCTCCAGGCTAAAGGCGTGCACGCGTGTCAGGTCTGCCCCCGCCCCTCTCCATGATGCACGTTACACGCAGCAGCCAGACTTTCTTTATGGTGACCAGCAGCGATTAATAATAAATGGTTTTTTTTTTTTTTTTTTTTTTTTTTTTTTTTACTGAGCGGAAAAGATTAAGCCCGAGGTCCGACCCGACCCGAGTCATTTGATTATATTTTCGACCCGAACCCGGCCCGAACCCGCGGGACCCGTCGGATTTGTCGGGCCGACCCGACCCGTTGAGAACTCTACTAGAGCCTTTTTATTTATTGTTTTGTAGCCTGCAATGAGGCGCTCGGTATCTTCATCGGACCCTACAAGACCCATTAATATTACGAGACAATAAAATATAACTTTAATTAGGGTTAAACATTTGAATTCTTACACTTAAAAACTGAGGGCGCATCTCCGTTGCTGCATCCGACTGCCAGGTTCGTCCACCACCATCACCGCAAAGCTCCTCCCTCCCGCACGCAATGGGTTGTGGGCAATATTAGCCGTTAGAGTGTGCATTGATCTGCACTTCGAATTCTAACCGGAAATAGTAGACCATCCGGGTATCTTTGGAATACTCATTTCAACATGCTACGATTTGGGACGTACTAATTCTAGTTTCGCATACTATTTAGGACGGATAGTATGCGAATTGGGACTCAGCACATCTTGTTCTGAGACACTGGTTTGGCGGCGGCGGCCATCTTGTCCGGAGACACTGGTTCGGCGGCACCGGCGGCCATCTTGTCCGGAGACACTGGCTCGGCGGAGACCATCTTGTCCTGAGACACTGGTTCGGCAGCGGCAGCGGCCATCTTGTTCGGAGACACTGGCTCGGCGGCACCGGCGGCCATCTTGTCCGGAGACACTGGCTCGGCGGAGACCATCTTGTCCTGAGACACTGGTTCGGCAGCGGCAGCGGCCATCTTGTCCGGAGACACTGGTTCGGCGGCACCGGCGGCCATCTTGTCCGGAGACACTGGCTCGGCGGAGACCATCTTGTCCTGAGACACTGGTTCGGCAGCGGCAGCGGCCATCTTGTTCGGAGACACTGGCTCGGCGGGCGTGACGTGAACAGTCCCTGGATCGGCAGAAGTGACGTGAACAGTCAACGGTCTCTGGATTGGCAGACGTGACGTGAACAGTCTCTGGATCGGACTGACGTTAAGCTCTGGCTCAGCAGGACTGATGTGAAGCTCTGGCTCGGCAGGACTAACGTGAAGCTCTGGCTAGGCAGGACTGATGTGAAGCTCTGGCTCGGCAGGACTAACGTGAAGCTCTGGCTAGGCAGGAGATTTTTTTCTTGAGAAAAATTAACGCCTATCTTGTGTACCTAATATTTATCCAATTGAGTCAATATTAAATCAAATCACAAGAATTTAATTTAATTGAAATCGTGAAATTTTTGTCAAGCAATAATAAAAAAAAACATAGCTTACCAGAAATTGTACCATGTAAACATTGTAACATGTTGTCACTAAACCTAATAAAATGAGGTTTTATTAAGCCCTCCCCCCTCCCGCTATGCGCGGTCATTGGACGCCCCTTTCAGCTGATTGGTCAAGCATATCTGAGCCTGTGACATCATCAGTAGTTCACCTGGGGCACGTTCAAGTTCAAAAAGGTGCGCAACGTTTTGCTACGGTTTCCGGGTTGAACGTCATGTTTCCTGGAAACGGCGTGCACCGGTGTGCAACGGCGTTTTCTCTTGTTTGGTGGGTGTGTCAGAACTGCAGTCCAATCAGCAGCAACATGTACTGTATATAAAGCACGCGGTATTAAAGTGAACTCGCACAATGGGTTCAAGGAAAGTAATTTACAAATGTGTTCGATGCAGCTCGGTATACGCAACAACTGAGGATATTAGAAGATATGTTTGTCGTAAGTTTTATTGTACAAATATAGGATATCAACATAATGATGTAGTTGTTTATATTTTTAGCTTCACTGCAAGTGTATGGCATTTGGTATAGAAATAAACAATGGTAATTAAGTGCTTTTCCTAAAAATGAGAAAGAAAATACAGGGTATTAAAACAGTATGAACTACAAATAAAGTCAGTAGCCTATGTGATTTAAATAGATGTGTTTTAGTCTGAATTAGGTAAGATGTACGTGCTTCCATTTCAGTTTCAGCAATCCCTTCACTCGATTGGGATGTTCTCTTTTGTTCTGGGCGGCAAGTGAAGTATCTGTAACATCGGGCATATTTTGTAGTATTAAACACATATTTATACCGACTTCATCAGGCTCCGAAAATTCTTCACAAAGAACACAAAGAATGGCCTTCTCAGCTGCCATAGTTGCAACTCTTGCGTCATCAGAACAGTGTGTTCAACGCATCACCGTTTTTGTTTAAAAAACGTTGTGCAACGTTTTGTCGGGGCTGAAGAACGCAGCCCAGGTCTGTTCAACAAAATCCTAAAAAAATAAAATAAAATAATAATAATAATAGTAGTCCTATGGCTCTGCGTACTGGAAATATTAAATATTAATCTGCACCCAGACAGTTTTATAGCTGTGCAGAGTTAAATCTGTGTGGTGCTGCGCTAGACAGAGCAGAGCGGGTGAAGCACAGACCAATGATCAGTGTAAATACGCAGCAGTCATAATAACTCTTCTTTTAGACAATATGTTTTGGACAAGGTGTGGTCATGGATTTAGAAAGCAGAGGCCCCCCTCGTGGCCCAAACTATCACGGCATCTTAATTTTTAGAAACAGTAAAAGGAAGCTATGGGTTTTTATTTAGTTTAAAACAAAACCACTTTCTTCAACTCCATTTCTTGTGATGTTAACTGTGACAGCAGAGATCTATATAAAACAAAAGACAAAATGGAAACTAACAAAATCGGAAAAAAGTTTGTGTGTTTTAAGGGGTGTGTGTGTGTGTGTGTTTGGGTAGTACAGCGGCCCGATAAAAACGTTCCTGAAGCAGCAGCTCTGGATCAAAGAGAATAATGAGGCCTAACGAGAGGAGCAGGAGGAGGAGATGAAGATGAAGATGGCCACATACTCGCGATGGAAACGCTACAGGTGCTGGATAAGGAGCGAGAGTCCTGACCTGGACGCATCACTTTCGCTGACGATTGACCACACACACACACACACACACACACACACACACAGTGTCGTTGACAAAAAGATTGAATAATCTTTGGGTGATGATATAGCATAACAAGTGATTTATAAGAAAATTTTTATAGGCCGGTCATTTTTGACCGGGAACATTAAGGGCCCTATTTTAACGATCTGAAACACAAGTATCAAGCGCAAAACGCAAGTAACTTTGTGGGCGGGTCTTGGGCACTGTTGCTATTATACCGGCGGGATAAATTACTCTTGCGCCCAACGCAAATCTAAAATGGGTTGGTCTGAAGTAGCTTCATTATTCATAGGTGTGGTTTGGGCGTAACGTGAAATAAACCAATCAGAGCGACATCTCACATTCCCTTTAAGAGCAGGCGCGCTTGTTCTATAGCGGATTCCTATTATAACGAGGGATTTGCCAGGCGCAGTAGCGGTTCACAGCCGAGGAGACCAACGTTCTCGTCAGGGACGTTGAGGATGGAGAAACACACCCAAATTAACTCCTGTTAAACAGGCATATGATAATTTGGGTAAATGTGTAAGCTAGATGTATGCTTTTATAATAAAATATCTATCTATCTATCTATCTATCGTAATAATGTATGATTTGCAAAAATGAAAACTGCTGCGTCTGTTTGTAGATGAGAGAATCAAAGTGTATGTGCGTTGAGCACACGCTACATTGATTATGGCCCTTAAAATAGCATATGAATAACATGCGCAACGCGCCACTGACTTTAAACTGTTTTTTTTCGGCCAGTGGCGGAATTGTTTTCTAAACCTGTAAAACAGCATGAGGGAACGTTTGCGCCGGAACACGCCTCCTCTTTGCGCTGAACCGCCCCGGGGAGCGCAAGTGTATTTCTTAGTTAACCGACGTGCATCTGTGGAGGGAAAAATCCGCTTTGCGCGGGTGCAAAATAGGAATGATACATGCGTCGGTGTACAAAGTCAATTGCACTGGGTGCAAGATAGGGCCCTAAAAGTGTTATAGGGTTTTGAACACAACCTGAGGGTTAAAAAAAAAACTGTAAAACGGGGCGAGGGGGTCTGAATAACTTTTCGAGATTAAAGTCGAAATATTTCGACAATAAAGTCGAAACAGTACGAGAATACAGTCTTCCGTAGAAGTTGCATGTGTGCTTGCCGTTGTATCACATTTCCGCACAGGAATTCATAACGAGTGTTTCATCTGCGAGTGTTTCCAATTCATTACTCATTGTGTGTGTGTGTGTATGTGTGTGTGTAAAGAAATGTGCTTGTGAAGTCGAACTGTGTCGGACATGGATCTACACAAAATAATAGCTTTTAACTTTTATCTGGGCTTTCAACAAAAGGAAATTCTACAGGTGCCAATCTACCAACATGGCATAGGCTACCATTATAGACCTTATGTAGCCCCGCCCTTTTACAGCCCTGTGCTCGTCTTTTGACTTCCGGTCTGTATTTTCACAGCGTTTTGCGTGTTTATTAATGAACGGCTCGTTTTAAAATCTTCCCGGTCGACTTACATTTGTTAAGTTATCTGCTTTAAACATTACAGTCCTCATGATAACTTTCGTTAACTTTACATTAAGTAAATCCTCTTCAAAAGCTAATTACTCCTGGACAGAAATGCCATAGAAATATACAAAGCGACCGCAAAAGTTAAAAGACAATATTCTAAAGATGGCGGCGCATAAGGATAGGACGTTATAAAATATACTTCGCCGGAATAGACTTTACAGGCGCAAACACTTTTCAGACTGGATGGAGATATCCAACTTTATGAACGAATGGATGAATGAATGAGGCATTTATAACGCTATATGTCTATGCACACACACGCAACTTCTACGGAAGACTTTATTCTCAAAATGTTTCTGGTAATGTACGTCACCGCCGGGTCTCTGCTGCCTTCAGCGACTTCCGAAGCACCTGCTTCGGTCTCGAGGAGTCGGAGACTGTGGTGGACTCAAGTACACTTGAACAGGTGCCTGTCACTCCAGCCAGGCAGGGGTTCTCTGTCTTGTCGTGCTGGTGCTGATGCTCAGGTTTATCTAAAATAGCAAGGTTGGATGTTGTGCTAAACCCCTCTTTGCTAACATCACCGCCAGCGCCATGGCAATGCAGGCTCTTTATTTTTCGCCGAGCTGACTTTTGAAAAAAGTGGAGATGGTTGGAATATTACTCCTAATTAAATCCTCTCTGCTATCCTTTTCCCTTTTAGCTCTGCATTTTGTGGCTCCGCTGCTCCAACGTTTTTCATTGATGTCTTCTACCGCCTGTCCTGCCACTTGCAACAGTTTTCGCGGTAAGCTGACTTGTCATCATCAGACACAGCCGACACAGCCAAAAAACTGATCATGATACTTTTTTGTGTGCAAATACATTTTTGTTAACACACACACACACACACACATTAATGAATTTTATTTAAATTTACAAAAGAAAAAAAAAAAGGATGAGGTCACACAGTTAGTGGGGTCTTGGAGGCCCCCGGGCACCAGCCCAATCGGCTCGTGGTAAATCCGGCGGCCGGCCTTGGGTGTGGTCACTAGTCATTGCAAATACTATGCAGAACTGCTGATGGTGGTGGGTACAAATAATGTAAATTAAAATTTTACTGTAACTGTAATCATAGCCATGAGAGTGAGACAGCGAGACGATTGACTGTACGATAGCGGAGGAAAAAGTGCAAGATAGCCAAACTTTTGTTAAAATATTTATTTGTTTAATATAAGTGAAAAAAAAAATCAAATAACACTTGAACCACAAACTGAGCGTTCATTTTAAAGGGAAATTTCCAAATATATTTTATGATACTTATTTGTTATAATGCTGTTGTTTTATGTATTCCGTCTTAATCGGTTTGTTTTTTATTGTACTATTTTATTGTTGTTGTGTTTTCATTAAAAATAGCAATGAACCAAAAAAAAAAAGCATTAATTTGAAAGGTGAAAATCCATAGGTCTTTCATTTACATGTGTTACAACGCGGGTACCATCTCATCCGTCTTATTCGTTTTGTTAATAACGAATAGGCTAATGTTAATTAAAAAGAATCAAAATTCAAAGACTGGAGGAAGATTTTGTCAAACATTAGAAAAATAAGCGCTACAGATGCTGAACGTCATAACAAATATATTTTCTTGATAAATGTGGATAACACTGGTGTTGTCACAATTATTTTCCCACCCGCACATCCCTATTCTTAATGTTGGCTACATGTTACAGGTTGATTCTACTTCATAATAACGCTTTAGGCTTCTTAACCAGCACCCCTATTTTTGAGAATTTTCTGAAAATGACATACCAAATACAAATGTCTGTAGCTCTTATACCTTATGGGCCACATTCATAACTCTGATCTTTTTTAAACTAGACACTTGAAACTTTGTTACCCAAGAGTCATTATAGCTCAAAGTAGCATAGGAACACAGTAAAACAAGGTAAAATTGACATGAAAGTGACTGACGATTTCTTTAAATGAACTGTCTAACGTTGTCTCTTAGCGCGCTACGAAGACTCTTTAAGGTATAACTTAACTAAGGGCCCTTTCACACCTACCTGGTTTGGTCCGGACTTTCGGACTTTTCAGTTTGGTCCGAATCAAAATTACAGGTGTGAAACCTCCCCCGGACCAAACAGACGAAATTTGAACGCCTGCAAACAAACGCCG
This sequence comes from Squalius cephalus, assembly GCF_949319135.1. Classification (NCBI taxonomy): domain Eukaryota; kingdom Metazoa; phylum Chordata; class Actinopteri; order Cypriniformes; family Leuciscidae; genus Squalius; species Squalius cephalus. The sequence continues at coordinate 23,453,273 of NC_137145.1, forward strand.
TCACAAGCTCTGGCTTTTCGCCCCTCTTCCCGCTCCCTCCCTTTGTTTGAGCCGCGCAAATTGCGCCGTTCACAAGGGACGTCAGAGCGGACGGTCACGAGTAATGTTCAGCGCGCGCGCCTCACTCACCGGCGAAAAGAGGAGAGAGAGAGTGTTTTTAGTCCCGCCGAGGCCGGACCAACCTCCAATTCTCACACAGTCCCCTCTTAAGTTCAGGCGGCTGGAAATATTACTATTGCAGTAAACGAGCCTGTTATAATACACGCACACCTGCAAACAAACGGTGACACAAAACATGATGACGCTCTCTTATATCCTCGCGCTAACCAAAAGCTTATGTGTTTTCCCCCTGTGGCTCAGTGGCAAAATCTTAGGCTTTCGCGCCAGAGACCCGTGTTCGAATCCCGGCTCTGGCGGCAGATAAAAATTATGCTGTTCGCTTCTCCGAGCTCGCGGCCAGCTTTCTTACATACAGAAAGCGAACCCGCCTCTCGCACCCTCCCGCTCATGATGATGCTCGAGTATTTATGAGCATCTACATATATGAGCCTTCTAGCATTTCGCTCTGTCAGTCCCCTTAAAAAGGCGACTGCAGATGTGTATTCCGCAGCCAACGAGCACATTGTACAACCCGCTCGCCTGCACCAAAACACGTTTTTTACGGCGCCAATGGTGTGTAGAAAATGTGCCCGCCTCCCAGTGTTCACCCCTACACACAAGCACGGTTCCCCCTGTGTCATTCACTCATGCAGTGCCCACTCTAGAGCTGGCATATGCCGCTTGAGTGTTAAATGTAGGAAAGTGCCCACACATACTCATGGTGCTCGAGTATCTATGAGCGTCTAAACATATGAGCCTTCAAAGCATTTCGCTCTGTCAGTCCCCTTAAAAAGGCGACTGCAGATGGTATTTTGCAGCCAATGAGTGCGTTGTACAACCCCTCGCCTGCACCTAAACACCGTTTTATGGCACCCCAGAGAAATCTCAAAAAGAGTATAATGTCTGGTTGTCCGGCTCACGCCGCATGTGTTTTAAGTGTAGAAAATGTGCCCACATTTCAGTGTTCACTCCTGCACACAAGCTCTATACCCCCCGTGTCTCTCGCAGAGCCCCCTCTCATAAAGCTGGCGAAAGCCGCTCGAGTGTTAGATGTGGGATTTGTGCCCACGAGCCCGTGCCCACAACCACTCACTGTTCGCTCTGTCACACGGCCACTCTCTGCCAGTCACGTCACAGATGTAAGCCCTGTGCCCGCTCACGAGCGCTCACACTTACTGACGAACACTTTCCCCTAGGGCTTCCCCCGCGCCCCGTTCCTCGCACAATATGTTCCCCGTCCAAAGCCACCGGGACATCATGTGTAAAACGGCCAGCCATCGCTGTCTGCGAGCCGCCGTATTCAAGCACCGAGAGCGCGCGATCAGAACCCGGAGGCCATTCTGCCCCTAGCCACACATGCAAAAGCATGGGAAGCTATTCCAGGCATGTCAGAATGGGTGCTGGGCACAGTAAAGCAGGGCTATGCATTGCAGTTCGCTCGCTGTCCCCCGCGCTTTCGAGCGCGGACCGAGACGAGAGTGAATGGGGAAGCAGCACACCTACTTCGTGCAGAAATAGCGAAGCTTCTGTGCAAAGGGGCTATAGAACCGGTACTGCCTTCTCTGAGCGAGTCAGGCTTTTACAGCCGTTATTTCCTCGTGCCCAAGAAGGACGGAGCACTCAGACCGAAAAGTTATCTCGACGGACGCCTCCAGCTTGGGTTAGGGCGCTCTTTTTAAAGGGCAAACCGTTTTTTTGGCCTGTGGTCAGACCAGGAGAAATGCCTTCATATAAACTGATGATAGCTGATGATAGCGCTGAAGCGCTTCCTCCCACACATACGGGGCCACCATGTTCTAGTCCGCTCGGACAACATGTCTGTGGTGTCCTACGTGAATCACCAGGGCGGTGTCAGATCCAGGAATCTCTGCAAACTGACAGAACGCCTTCTCGTGTGGGCCCATCACTCGCTGCGCTCGGGATGAAGAGATGAGCTCATCATCCGCTTCCTTAGGGGAGCTAGGAGGATGAACCCCCCGCGGCCCCCCTCGGTTCCTATTTTGGATCTTTCCTTGGTCCTGGAGGCCCTGAAAGCTTTCCCCTTTGAACCGTTAGATTCCGTGGATCTAAAATATCTCTAGCTCAAAACTGTTTTTCTGATCGCTCTGTCATCAGTAAAACGAGTGGGGGATCTACACGCGCTGTCTGTCAGCCCCACATGTCTCGAGTTCGGACCAAATGACTCAAAAGTCATCCTTAAACCGAGACATGGCTACATCCCCAAGGCGATTGGCACTCCCTTTAGAGCGCAGATCATCTCCCTATCGGCTCTGCCAGCATCCGATAGCGAGGACAGTGGTAGCCTCCTATGCCCCGTCAGGGCGCTGAGAGCTTGCATCACGCGCTCCGCCGCCTTCAGGCGTTCTAAACAGCTATTCGTTTCGCTTAGTGGGAGCACCAAGGGTCTCGCCGCCTCGAAACATAGCCTGTCCAGATGGATAGTGGACGCTATCGCGGCAGCTTATGCGTCCAAACACCTGCAGTGCCCTATGGGCATCAGGGCCCACTCCACTAGAGGCATGGCTTCGTCGTGGGCTTGGTCCAGCGGGATTTCTATTCACAACATTTGTATGGTGGCAGGCCGGGCCTCCCCCTCTACATTCGTGAGATTTTATAACTTGGAAGTTCCCGCCCTGCAAGCTAAACTTTTATCAGTGTAAGAGATGTGTATGTTCTGCCCAGACATTTGTGTGCAGGCCACTCTCGTGTCACTATGAGCTCTTCTGGTTGAGCTGCACAAATGGGTGAGATTCTATATATATATATAGACCGGCAGAGCCGCTCTGTGTTCCCTATGATGTGCGTGTGTAATTGCGCTGGCCCGCGTTGCTGGCCGCCTATTCTCCACACTAACGCACAAGGGGGTAATGCTCTCTATACAATAGACCGGCAGTGGCGCTCTATTTTCTCCCCGTGATGTGCTTATGTACTAGTGCTGGCCCGCGTTGCTGGCCGCCTTTGTTCTATACGTTTATATATAGACCGGCAGAGCCGCTCTGTATTCCTATGAAGTGCTTATGACATGTGCTGGCCCGCATTGCTGGCCGCCTGTTGTTCCCCGGGCTTCCCTGGGACTCATCCAGTGATGCTCGGCGCGCACGGCGTTGACAAGGGTGTTCCCGTAGCGTAAGCAACTTACGCATTACGAGAGAACCTCTCATAAGAGAACGTACTCGGTTACCTAACGTAACCTCGGTTCTCTCTAGAAGAGGGAACGAGTATTGCGTAACCTGCCGTGCTTGCGCCACGAGCTTATTCGCTTCATTCAATGAAAACCAGTGTTCAGCCTTTCGAGCCCCAAATTTATACGCTAAGCCACACCCATTCTGGCGGGCTGTGACGCATAGAGGGCGCGACGTCACGCAGGGCTCACCGACTACGTTAGGTAACAGAGTACGTTTTGATTGTACTTTTTTATTGTACCTTTTATTGTACTTGTTTTTTGTTTAAATGAATGTATAAATTAAATAATAAAAAAGGGAAGAAAAAAATATACATCTAAATTAAATTAATGAACAAAAAAAAAATCATAAAAGAACGAAGTAATGTGGGAAATATGCTTCAAAGACTTGGCAAAATATGGATGAATAAAAAAAAAAAATTCTTGCAGGGCATTTCTTGCAGACCACCTTCCCTGATCTTTGAACACCCCGGGTTGCAGTTAGTTTGCAATGTCCACCCAGATGTTTTGTTTTACATTATTTGTATGGTGTCCTTTAAATCTTTATAATCTGTTAATAACATCTTTGTTTCGCTCCTCTAAAATTAGGCCTACATTAATTTAATCTTTTTTGAAAGGTATCTTTTCTTGTTTGTTTTTTTGTTCATACATTTTGTCAGTAGGCTATCTCCGCCTGAATGTAGACTTTAGACTTGTCTTGATTGCTAATCCACAGATGACGATTATTAGGTTAAACCTAATAATTAAGGCTAAATGTTCAGAATACCATATAATTCCAATCTAAGGTTATATTTCAGCACTTGCGAATGGACAGCGACTCTTAAGTAGCACGTAAAACGCGTTCTCGTGCGTTCATGTTAAGTCCATTTTTGGGAAACGCTCGTGGAATTGCTGCGAGCGTTCGTAACCTTGCACGTAGAGAGTGCTCTTAAGAGCTACAGATACATCGTTATCGGGAAACCCGGCCCTGAACATAACTGTGACATTATGAAGGAGTCAGGGGCATTATGATTGTTTTATTCTTCATGATAGTTGCACTAAATTAACAAATTACATTGACATCCCTAATAATAAAACTAAAGATCCCATAGACAAAAACTGTTTTATTTAGGGAAATGCCTTTGCTCTTAAATTCATCCAATTCTGACTGGGCAAGAGGCAGCAAATGTTATTCATTTTGTTTTTAATTTACAGGGAACATCATGAATAAACTCCTGGAAAATTTGGGTTTGGCAGAGTATTATGGGAAGAAACTCACTTTACACACAGTGCTGCAGATCAGCAAGAACAGTGTGACAGATGTGTCTGTCCAGTCCCTTTCAGATCTGCCATGGCTGTTCTTGAGGAGACTGATGTTGCTACAAAGGACAGCAAGGAGTGTTAAGTGTTCCTCTTCAGATGGGGCAGAAGATTCAGAGTGGGATGATGATCAGGATAGTGCTGAATCAAACTGTCCTCAGTCAGTAAACCCTTTAGATGTTTTGACTGCTGTGTTTCTTTGTTCTGACAGTTTTCTTCAGCAGGAAATGATCATGAAAATGTCCATGTGTCAGTTTGCGGTTCCTCTGCTGCTTCCAAACAGTGATAACAATCAGATCACTCTTATGCTTTGGGCAATGAGAGATATTGTGAAAAAATACAGACCACACTCCCTGTTAGATCCAAGTGGATTTGTGGAAGAAAGGATTGTTCTCTCAGACCTACCGTTAGTGTCTTTTGTGAGACTTGGCAGGTGCAACATTTCCAAATCAGAAATTCTGAATAAACTGCTCAGCAATTCACAGCAATACACTGATACCTTTGTGCATTTCAACATGGGTTGTGGAAACATCAACAAGAAAATATCAAATGGCTTGGTTGAGATGGCCTGGTATCTTCCTTGTGGAAACAAGAACATTGACGTCTTTCCTGAGCCAATAGCGATTGCAAACTTGAGAGGTGACATCCAGAACTTTGAAACACAGTACTCTTTTCTTTGTGAGGCTTCAGCTGCTGTGTTTGTGTTCTTTGAATCCCAGTTTTTAGATACACAGTTAATTTCAGTTCCCAGTCAGAAATCTACGCCTCAACTATTTTTTGTGGGGGACTCCAACAACAACAATATAAATGCTACAGTCAACAAGCTCAAGCTGAAGAAAAGCAATTTCATCTTTAAAGCCAAGCAGAACGATGCAGACTTTGTTGACAAAATTCAGAGCAAGTTGCAATACGCAATTAATAACAACAATCACAAAACCTCAGTTGTTCATTTAGCTGAGATTGCACGGAATCTGGGAATCTTGGTGGACGAGGATGGTGAAGAATGTCAGCGTGCAAAAAAAAGTGCAGATGAAATCACATCAAAAATAGAGGATATAGTGCAGTTCAAGAAGGATGAGCTGCCCTTGCATGGAGAGATCTTGATGAAACTGGCCAAGTTAGAGAAGGAGGAATGCCGACTAAAGAAAATTGATGATAAGAAGATTGATGACTACAAAAATGAACTTCAGATGGAGAAAAAGAAACTCAGAGAAGAGCAATGCAGCAAAGACATATCTGCCACTATGAGATGCTTTATCAGTGCAATATCAACACCAGAAAGGGCCTACTTCTTAAAATGGTTGAGAATCGCTCTAGAGAATCGATCACATGAAGTACTGCCTCAACTCAGAGAAGAGTACAAAAAGAAATGTCAAGATGTTTGTGGAAACAAGACAGAAATTGCTGAGCTTGATAAAAAGATTTCAAACAGTTCTTTAGGAGTGGAGCACTTCATTCGAGAGATGAGCCAGCTTTACGAGGCTTCAGTCTCGCTTCCAGAAGATTCACTTTACCGAAAACAGCTGGAACACTTGCCTAGACTCTGTGCTGAACTACTATTGGATGGATTTTCACTTGAACTAGTGGATGGAGATTCTTCAAATATCCCTGTGAAATGGCTTTCTGGTGTGTTTTCTGAATTAAACACACTGGTGGAGTCCAAAAACAGGATTATGGTTGTCACTGTTTTGGGCGTCCAGAGTTCAGGAAAGTCAACGCTGTTGAACACCATGTTTGGAGTTCAGTTTGCAGTTAGCAGTGGAAGGTGCACCAGGGGAGCCTTTATGCAGCTTATTAAAGTAGCAGGTGATCGCCAAGCAGAACTCAATTGTGATTATATAGTGATAATTGACACTGAAGGACTGAAATCCCCTGAGCTCGCCCAACTGGACAACAGCCATGAACATGACAATGAGTTGGCAACTCTTGTTGTTGGACTGAGTGATGTAACAATTGTCAACATTGCCATGGAGAATTCAACAGAGATGAAAGATATTTTACAGATCATTGTTCACGCCTTCCTCAGGATGGAGGAGATAGGAAAGAAACACACGTGTTTGTTTGTACACCAGAATGTTGCTGATGTCTCGGCTCATGACTCAAACATGAGAGACCGTAAGTTTCTGTTGGAACAACTGGATGAAATGACACAAGCTGCAGCCAAAATGGAGAACAAACTGGAATTCAGCAAATTTACAGATGTGATGAACTATGACACTGAGACGGGTGACCACTACATCCCTGGACTGTGGCATGGAACCCCCCCAATGGCACCAGTGAGTATTGGCTACAGTGAGTCTGTGTATGATCTCAAAAAGCATATAATGGAAATATTCAGACGTTACAAGTCCTACAACATCAGTGAATTTCTTAAATGGACCAAAGACTTGTGGACTGCTGTGAAATTTGAGAAATTCATCTTCAGTTTCAGAAACAGCTTGGTGGCTGATGCATACATGAAACTGTGCACAGAGTACAACAGATGGGACTGGACACTGAGAAAGCAAATGCACACATGGGCGTTAGAAGCTGAAACCAAGATCTTAAACCATGGAAAATTTGAAAACTCTGAGAAGTGCACCGTTGAAGATGTTCGTTGTCGTTTACTACAGGAAACAGAAGCTAAGCTTTCAAAAGGACAAGATGAAATGAATGACAAGATCAAATCATACTATGAACAAGAAGAAGGTCATGTTGAACTAGTGGAAAATTATCGACAAGACTTTATAAACTCTGCCACGTCTTTGAAGAGGGAACTTTCAAATTCTGTCACAATCAAACTGGATGCAGCTGTTTCACGTCGAAATGGAATGATCAAAGTGGAAGGAATCCAAAAGACATACATGGACACAATGGAGAATAAAGTGCTGAACTTGCTGAAAGACTGTCGAGAGAACAAGTCAGACATGTCAGACTCCATGCTGGATAAAGTATTTGAAAAAATGTGGCAGGAGACTGTCAGGACACTGGCATGCACAGGGCTCGAACAACAAGATATCAGGACAAAAGTTTTATATCATTTGAGGAAAAATCTTCAATCTAGAGGAAGTTCAATGGCTCAAAGCTTAGACAAAGTGAAGGATCTACACAACCAAGGCCATGGAAATTTTGTTGCCCACAAAGGTAACATTATTTACAGGAAGTGGCACGCTCAATGGATCAAGACAGTTCAAGAGATGTCAGACAATCTTATCAGAGATTGTTGGGAATTTGTTAAAGCAAAGTGGGAAAGTGAGGATGATTATGATGACACATACATCAGGGAAATTCTTAACATGATTGATGAGAAACTTAAGGCTCATGAAGAGCTAAAGGGAGATTTTGAGCTGTCTCTTAAACTCCACATATGCGGCTTTGCAAGCAGAGAATTTCAAGATATTCACAATCAATTCATCAAGAAAAACAACCCACGAACAACCTTGGAGAACTTCAAAAAAACATACCGCTCTGACTTCATTGACCTTTACCATGAACGAGACCAGTGTCAGAGGAAAGCTGATGAATTCATGAGAAACTGCCTAAAACCTGCCTTGGAAAGATTTATTTCAGAGAACTTGGGCATGAAAATGGCAGACAAGATGGTGACTGGTGAAAACTCAGCAATTTTCGGATCAAGGACAACATTTCAGATTTCGGTCTTGAAAAATCTTCTCGATGAATCTAAATTTGAAACATATTTGCATTTCATCTCGTCATATGAAATGTTTGTTAAAGCCTTTATTGTGGACAAAATCAAAAAGCACTTTTCAGCAGAGAACAGAATGTTCACATTGGAGGAGAACCTCATCAATGAAATCATCAGTGAAATTAAACAGGCCATTGATGAGGCAGAGCGAGACCCAAAGATAAATGACATCAAGGGATTTATTGAGAACATTTGTAATAAACTTGTTACTAGGCTTGTTTTTCCCAAGGACGCAGTGGGCAAAATCAGTTCACTGAACAATGCAAATCTAAAAAAATTGGCTGAATGCCTTCAATGTTCTGTAATGGACATGGATAAATCACTGAAAGCAAGTTTCCAAGAAAGAGATTTTCAAAGGAAAATAGATCGTCTTCAAATCAAACCACAGGATGTGCTGTTCAAACGAGTGCATGGCTGTGGGAAACAGTGTCCATTCTGTAAAGCACCATGTGAGGCTGGAGGAGACGCTCACACTAAACACTTTGTCTCAATCCACAGACCAGAAGGTCTCGGCCGCTACAGATTTACTGATTCTAAAAAACTAGTGACCGACATCTGCTCATCACTAGTGTACAGCAACTCAAGATTTAAGTGCCGTGACACCAACGATCAGTCGCATCCATATAAAGAATACAGCAAAATCTATCCAGACTGGCGAATCGATCCCGACCCCAGCATAGAGGCCTCAGCATACTGGAAATATGTGATGGCAGAATTCAATGAGCAGTTTGCAGAGGAGTACAAAGCAGAGCCTGCAGAAATACCCTGGGGGAAAATCACAAAAGCAGATGCAGAGAAAAGCCTAAACATCAATTAACTACCTCTCTGACCTCTGTTTAAATTAGTTTGTTATGATGGTAAGGAAACTTAAAACTCACACCTTAAAATCCAAGTCTCCATGAATATTAACTATGACGACAAATAAAATAAAAAACAAAAAACTGCTGGTTTCAATATTAATCATAGCATATCCTGACTAATGCATGAGTACCATTATACAAAATGTTGCTTGCTCCTGCCTTGTATTAAGAAAACATGAAAAATAATTCAACTTAAATAAGTGTTTTATTCCAATAAAATAAAGATGTGTTTTATATGTAAACCTGTAGTTTGAATATGGTGGTATACTCTTAGTGACAAATAATTATTTTACCTATACATTCTTTTGTTTTGTTGACATTCATGAAATCTTATTTTAGAACAGATTTTCTTTCAAATGTTCGAAAGAAAAAATCTTGATCTTTAAATCTTTCTCTTTGATTTTTAATCATGTATTGTAACTGTGAGGTGTTTTTCTGAGCTATGTTTGTGATTGTGAATTTGATTTTGATTTGTGTGGTGAATGTATCTCTGTTAAGAGCTGCACGGTTGTTCTGTGACTCTGTTAAGACATATACAGGCATGTCTGTATTAGTGAGGTCACAACACTGCTGTCATCTGGATCAGTTTAATTAACATATGAAGCATTAACATGCCAATCACATGAAATCAGTGTAACCTGAATAAATGTTACCGGCATCAGAGTTGTTTTGTAACTTTTATTGTTTATAATATATTGTCTGTCATGCATCTCCAAAAGTCACCACCATTAAACCATTAAACAATCATCTAAAGATATTGATAAAATATATTAAAAAGCATGGACATATCAAACTTTTATACACATTTGGGTCTTTTATTAGACCATCTAATGGACTCACAGGGAGTTTTAATGTCTTCTGCATGTAGCCTCCAACACCTCCAGTTGTTGTTATTCCTTTTACAATATATGTGGGATAGAGTTGCCTAAAATCTAAATGATTTAGATGTTTAAAGAGATCTAATATGTCCTGCAAATTTTACAACCAAATGTGAATGAACATTAGCAATGACAACCGTTTTTTTTATTATTTTTTTTAGAGTGAGTCTTTAAAACTGTCCGGTCAACACTTTATTTTAAATAGACATGTTGTGACAAACAGCGTTACGTAACGTGATAATGGAAATAGCACGAAGACATAGGAGTATGAAGATAATAGTCTTTAATGATAAAACTCAGAAACCAGGAGAAAACCACACTAAACATTAATGAGGACAGACGAAGATTGAAGGAGAACACAGGGTATAAATACACAGAGAAAACAAAAGGAACTAAATTAGATAATTAACAGGACACAGGTGAAGGAGATGACTAATTAGACAGACAGGGGGAAACTGGGTCACAGGACTAAACCAAAAATACTGTGAAACAAGGGAGACAAGACCATACATGTAACACAACACATTCAGCAAAAAATGCAAAATATTTCAACCAAATTCAACATAACTTCTAGGTATATTATGAACTTTTGATCTTAAATTATGAACTTTTGTCTTAGAAAATGCAATAATTTATACAACAGAACTGAATAAAGTTGATAAAGAGTTGATGATGCTCTATCGATCCATTTTCTTAGTCAGTGATACTCAACTCCACCGCTCTGCACATTTTGTATTTCTTCTTCATTTAACACTCCTGATTCAGTCATTTATCATGAGAGCTCTATGAACTGAATTGTGTGTCAGATAACAGAGACATACCAAATGTGCAGAGCGGTGGTGGGTCCCCAGGTTGAAAACGTCTCAGGTTACGAATGTAACCTATGTTCCCTGAGAACAGGGAACGAGACAATAAGTCATTGACGCTTTGGGGAATGCCTCAGGCGTGACAGGTGTCTGAAATCAAATATCAACTCACAGCAATCATGTTGACCGGCGACAGCCCGTGCATCATCAGCTTGGATGATGAGCGCGCGACCTGGATAAAAGGGAGCCTTGCACACATGACAACATCCTATCGTCTGAAGGGACTGTTGCAGGCAGGCCCCGAGGCATGGCAGGGAGACGTATTGTCTCGTTCCCTGTTCTCAGGGAACATAGGTTACATTCGTAACCTGAGACGTTCCCTTTCGAAGGGAACTCAACAATACATCATTGACGCTTTGGGGAACGATATACCAACGCCGCCATGCTAAGGGGAGTGCATGCCAAAAGGCAGTGACAACTGTCAGAACCAGTAATTCAGAAAACACTGGAACCACTCACCCTTAGGTCACATCAGGCTGTCAGTGACAGCACTCCCTACCGGTCATAGCCCAAGCTAATGAACCAATAAACCACCAGAACATAGTTAATGGGGGTATATCTGGGCCAGCTCAAAGGCTTAGGACCACAACTTCCAATAGAAGGGGTCCCTTCTAGGGAGTGTGGCTAGGGGACCCAAGGGACTCCCAGCCAGTCACTATTCAGGGGAGCATGCCTCCTGAAATGCCACCAGGCTGGCCTGGTGATCTATACTAAGACACACAGTCTGGCCATTGCCTGTCTGTCCAAGACAGAGCCTCTGGAAGTTGCCTTGGATAAGGCATCCCGAAACTGAAGGCCTGTAAAGCTGGCAGAAACCATTCAGTTCCGGATCACAGAGACGGGATCTCCCGGAGAGTGTGACTTAACCTCAAGAAACGACGGAAGTCGTCCACTCAATCCACGGGTCTACCCAGTGCTCGATCCGAACACTGGGGAAGTAAGAGAGGGTTCAAAACTAGGAAGGTCTACTGAGACCTAAGACCTGATGACCCCCTCATGTGGGGAGCTCCAGTACATGAGGGCTCATATCAGGAAGGCCGCTGAGGCCTGTAACCTGGTGACCACAGTATGTGGGAGCTTGTATTCAGGAAGGCCGGAGAGGCCTGTAACCTGACAGCCACACAATGTGGGGCTACCTTCAGAAAGGCCTAATGAGGCCTGTAACCACAGAATGTGGGAGATAGCTTGAAAGGGAAGCGCCTGTCGAAAAACATTGCGACAGAAGATGCATCTAGAGTGGGACCCAAGGTGAAGAACCGGAGTCTGAGCCACATAAAAAAGGGAATGAAGCGGACAGCGCATAACCCTTACCATAAATATGGATTTTATAAAGTACACGAAACGAAAGTGCGTGTACTTAGCCATTCTGAATCCAGGAAGGCCTGGTGAGGCCTCTAACCTGGCAACCACAGCATGTGGGAGCTCATACTCGGGAAGGCCGGTGAGGCCTGTAACCTGGTGACCACAGTGTGTGGGAGCCCATCAGAATGTGGAAGTAGCTAGAGAAAGGCGTCTGTCGAAGCATACTTCGACAACAGGACGCATTTAAAGTGGGACCCGAGGTGAAAGACCGGGGTCTGAGCCACATAGGAAGGGACCGAAGCGTACAGCGCATGACCCTTATCATAAAATATGGATTTGAGAAAGTACACAAGACGTTCAGTCGTGTGACTTACCATAAGTATGGGTTTAAGAAGGTACGGAGCGTACGTACCAAAAAGAAAAATAGATGAAGTAAAGGTGCATGTACTTCATCACTCTATATTCAGGAAGGCCTAGTGAGGCCTATAACCTGACGACCACAGTAAGTGGGAGCTCATCCTCAGGAAGGCCGCTGAGGCCGGTGACCTGACGACCACAGAATGTGGGAGCTCGTATCCAGGAAGGCCGGTGAGGCCTGTAACCTGGCAACCACAGCATGTGGGAACCCATGATCAGGAAGGCCAGATGAGGCCTGTAACCTGATAGTCACAATGCGTGGGAGCTCACATTCAGGAAGGCCTGATGAGGCCTGCATCCTGACATGTGGAAGCTCACAACCAGTGAGGCCTATACCCTAGCGACCACAGTGAGTGGGAGTTCACAATCAGGAAGGCCTGGTGAGGCCTGTAACCTGACATGTGAGAACTCATAACCAGGAAGGCCTAGGAGGCCTGAAGCCTGGTGACCACTGAATGTGGGAGCTTAACACTCAGGAAGGCGGAGAGGCCTGACACCTGGTGACCACAGTACGTGGGAACTCACATTCAGGAAGGCCGGATGAGGCCTGTAACCTGACATGAGGAAGCTCATAACTAGGAAGACCTGCGACCACGGTGTCAAGTCAAGTCAACTTTATTTATACAGCGCTTTTCACAATACTACGGAGCCCCCCTAGTCCCACTTTGTCAAAAAAAAATTATTATAACTATCTTGTGGCCTCAAGATAGTAACTCGTGGCCTCAAGATAGTAACTCGTGGCCTCAAGATAGTAACTCGTGGCCTCAAGATACTAACTCGTGGCCTCAAAATTGTATAGCTAGTGGCCTCAAGATAGTAACTCGTGGCCTCAAGATACTAACTCGTGGCCACGAGAAAGTGAGTTTTTTCAAGGCGAACCTTCCCTTTAATGTTTCCATGGCGACGCGTCACGCGATACACCGCAGCCACAATAATACTGTATGACAGATGTGTCGCTTTTATTTCGCTTTTCCTTTTTTATTCAAAATATTCACAAACTTGCTTACCATGTCATCAACTAGCCTATCTGATATTCCGATTCTCAAATACGTGTAAGTGAGTGTGTTTGGTCGTTTAAAAACCTTTATAAATAATCTTGATCTATAATAACATGAGATGGGCGCTGCAATGTTGTCCTGTCAGTCGGATTTACAGCACGTGAATTCATCAGTTTCTCCCGAAATAAATGCAAGAAAGTGGCCGGTGAACTGAGAAGAATAGAGTAAACTTTATAGTTCCTTGTCTTGCACTATGTTTGTCTGATATGAATAACACATGTCGGCAAATTAATTTGAATAGATTGTTATTGCTGCTTCCACAGACATCAGTGTGTTTTACAAACTCCAAATGTATTGTTTTACTCGTGCTTATGTGTATTTAAATATCTGAAACCAAAAATAAACATTATGAAGTTGAAAAAACTGCTTGAAACATTAAGAGGGAACGTTCGCCTTGAAAAAACTCACTTTCTCGTGGCCACGAGTTAGTATCTTGAGGCCACGAGTTACTATCTTGAGGCCACGAGATATACTATCTTGAGGCCACGAGTTACTATCTTAAGGCCACGAGTTACTATCTTGAGACCACAAGATAGTAATAATAATTGTTTTTTTTTGACAAAGTGGGACTAGGGGGGCTCCGTACAATACAGATTGTATCAAAGCAGCTTCACAGTATTAAATAAAATAGTACATCAGTGTTTGTTTCTAGTGTAAAACGTCCACGTTTGGTAATGCTGATCAATAGTATTGTTGATTGATTAATTAAATTAAGTATCCCCAACTGAGCAAGCCAAAGGCAACAGTGGCAAGGAACCGAAAAACTCCATCAGGTGACCTAATGGAGAAAAAAAAAAACCTTGGGAGAACCCAGGCTCAGTCGGGGGCCAGTTCTTCTCTGGCGTTTATGAACTAGAGACCGGATTTAGCTGTAAGATTAAAAATATTATATAAATGCCTGGCTGAAGAGATGCGTCTTTAATTTAGTTTTAAACTGGGAGAGCGAGTCTGAGCAACGAACAGTATCAGGAAGGCTATTCCAGAGTTTTGGAGCTAAATGTGAAAATGATCTCCCTCCTTTGGTTGATCTGGATATCCTAGGTATGACCAAAAGCCTCGAATTTAGTGATCGAGAGCGCGATGGATTATAGGGCGATAGAAGATCCGTTAAATAAACTGGAGCTAAGCCGTTTAGGGCTTTATAAGTCAGTAGCAATACCTTGTAATTAATACGGAACTTTATAGGTAACCAATGTAGTGATGATAAAATTGGTGTTATATGGTCAAATTTTCTTGATCTAGTTAGAACTCTAGCGGCAGCATTTTGGACTAACTGTAGCTTGTTTATTGAGGATGCAGGACAACCAGCTAATAAAGCATTACAGTAATCTAGTCTCGAGGTCATGAACGCATGAACTAACTTTTCTGCATCAGAAACAGATAGCATATTACGTAGCTTAGCAATGTTTCTAAGGTGGAAAAAGGCAGTTCTTGTAACATATGAAATATGATTTTCAAAAGACAGGTTGCAGTCAAGTATAACACCCAGGTCTTTTACTGTAGAGGATAAAGTAACAGGACATCCTACTATGTTAAAGTTGTATTGTGAGAGGTTTTGTGGACGTTTTTTTGAACCGATAAGTATTACCTCTGTCTTGTCTGGATTTAATAAAAGAAAATTGCGCGTCATCCAATCTTTTATATCTTTAACACACTCTGTCAATTTGGATAATTTACGTTTTCATCCGGCCGTGATGAAATATATATTTGAGTGTCATCATCATAACAATGGAAACTAATTCCATGTTTCCTTATAATATTTCCAAGTGGCAGCATATATATTGAGAATAATATATATTGAAAATAACAGAGGGCCTAACACAGATCCCTGCGGCACTCCATAGTTTACTGGAGTTATGATCGATTTTTCTCCATTTAAATAGACAAAATGATATCGGTCAGATAGGTATGATCTGAACCAGCTTAATGCTTGTCACACCAGTATAATTTTGTAGTCGATCTAAGAGTATTGTGTGATCTATAGTATCGAACGCAGCACTAAGATCAAGTAAAACTAGTATTGAGATACAGCCTTGGTCAGAAGCTAAGAGTAAATCATTTGTGATTATATAAAGTGTGGGAGCTCATACTCAGGAAGGCCGGGTGAGGCCTGTAACCTGACATGTAGAAGCCCATCACCAGGAAGGCCGGTGAGGCCTGTAACCTGGCGACCACAGTATGTGGGAGCTCACATTCAGGAAGGTCGGTGAGGCCTGTAACCTGACATGTGGAGGCTCATAACCAGGAGGCCTGGTGAGGCCTATAACCTGGCGACCACAGTATGTGGGAGCTCATACTCAACCACCGTATGTGGGAGCTCATATTCAACCACAGTATGTGGGAGCTCATAACCAAGAAGGCCTGGCGAGGCCTGTAACCTGGCGACCACCGTGTGTGGGAGCTCATATTCAGGAAGGCCTAGAAAGGCCTGTAACCTGATGACCACCGTGTGTGGGAGCTCATATTCAGGAAGGCCTAGAAAGGCCTGTAACCTGATGACCACCGTGTGTGGGAGCTCATATTCAGGAAGGCCTAGAAAGGCCTGTAACCTGATGACCACAGTATGTGGGAGCTCACATTCAGGAAGGCCGGTGAGGCCTGTAACCTGACATGTGGAGGCCCACAGTATGTGGGAGCTCATATTCAGATTCAGATTCAGATTTATTTTTATTCAGACATTTAAACATTTAACAAATGATGACATAAATCTACATAAAGTCTGAAATGGAATAGGCAGAAGCAAAAGCTTATTGAGCCTATCCCAGTGCATTTACAAAACATAATTATTAAAGCTGCCAATGTCTTATACATGAAATTATACATTTCTTTTTTCTCCTTTTTTTCAACAAACATCCCCAACATCCATTTACATCCTTAGCATCCATTCTCAATGTATTTTTTTATAATTGATTTCTTCAAAAGAATTTTAAATTGAATTAAGGTTTTACAGTCTTTTAGCTCTTGGTCCAACTTACTCCACACATTAATCCCAACAAAAGAAACACAATGCTGCTTTGCACTCGTTCTCACATATGTTTTTTGAAACATTTCTTCCTTTCGGAAATTATAAACACAATCTCGTTTTTTGAACAATCCCTGGATATGCACTGGTAACCTATTATGGCTTATATTATACATAAATTGTGCTGTTTTAAACTCGACCAAATCCTTCAATTTTAGTGCTTTTAGTTTAATGAAGAGCTCATTTGTATGGGCCCTGTAATCAACTTTATTCACAATGCGGATAGCTCTTTTTTGAATGATACTTATTGGATTAAGATTGGTTTTATAAGTGTTTCCCCAGACTTCTAGACCAGGTCATGTACGGGAGAACCAGGGAACAGTATAAAATATATAAATTTTTTTCATTTAAAAGTTCTTTAACTTTGGATATTATTGCAAGAGATTTACATAGCTTTGCCTTGATATAGTTTATATGGGGCTTCCAGCTAAGCTTATTTTGTAAAAATAGCCTACTCCAAGAAATTTTATTTCATTCACTCGTTCTATCTCAGTATCATTTATTCTTAAATTTATACACACATCAATGGCACGATTTCCGAAAACTATAAATTTGGTTTTATTTAAATTAAGGGTTAACTTATTAGAATCAAACCACTTCTTTAACAATGATAATTGTTTTTCTACTATATCTTTCAATACTTCTAAATTTTTACCACAACTAAGCATGCTGGTGTCATCAGCAAATAAAATAAGGTTTGATGTTTTTGAAACTAATAGGCCGCTGTACGTGAGCTGTATCATTCAGTTTCGTTCCGACAAACGGGGCACTAATTTTTCTTTTGCTCAATATGTTCAACGTTAATAAAAGGTATCCAAGCAAAAAGTTCTCCACGCATTTTCCTGCAGTTAATGAGAAAAATGTATTTATTGGCGCACTATATTGACTGCGTATTGAGACATATAAAACTGTTAGCTAGATTTTCAACCAATCAGCATCGAAAATGTAAGTAGGTCATTTTCCAAGCAAAGGTATCCAAGCAAAAAGTTCTCCACGCATTTTCCTGCAGTTAATGAGAAAAATGTATTTATTGGCGCACTATATTGACTGCGTATTGAGACATATAAAACTGTTAGCTAGATTTTCAACCAATCAGCATCGAAAATGTAAGTAGGTCACAGCCGAAATCAAGCCAATATCACTACGCACATGTAAACAGAGGAGGGCGTAAGCAGCGCATCTTCATCTGATAGCGGCGATCAAGCTCGATTAACACACGTAAAGTGTATTCTTCATGTCGGAAAAGATGGTGGGAAAGGTCCGCAGCCCTTTACTGAAGTCCGATGGGAAAAAATCAAGCAATGTGCGTAGGAATGGCTCAAAACGTCGGACACTACGGAGCTAACGTTAGCTATTGCTAATAAACATGTTGCCCTCCTGGACAAACTGGTCTCTGATGTCCCAACAACTACGGGTTTCACCCGGCCTGATATCGGCGTTTTATAGACGCTTGACTTGTGTGTATGTGCGTGATGGGTAGGTTTAGGGGTCGGGTTAGTGTGTGTGTGAGAGAGATAGGCTGCTGTCAGTAGCCTAAAAGAGGCCTAGAAATAGGGTTTCGTTCCACATTTAAAATCAGAAATATATAGAGATATTACTAAACCTACCCACTTTCAAACCTGTTTATCATATAAACCCAAAAATGCCGAATTACCACTAGTACAAAATACACCAGTTTGAAATGTGTGATATACCTGGGGGCTGTTCCATAAAACAAGATTAGAGTATAAGCCAGGCTTATTTCGGTTAGTCAGACTTATTGTCGGTGGATTCTGTTTCATAAAGCAAACTTAAAATAGTTCAAACTCAGTGCTCGAAGTGGGGCGGTACTCACCGGTACGCAGTACCGGCACTTCTGCATTTTACTCCAAAGCGTACCTGTTTTCTTGCATACCGCTACTTCTCGCATGTAGCCGGTACTCTACCACTGACAAAAAAAGCGTCAGTGTCACGCCCATTTCACATATACTCCGTTTGCGTATGCGGAGCTTATTTTTTTCCCGCACCCATATTAACAGGTTAGAGCTTTCACACTGCACGCGGATGTGGTCCGGCAATGCGTTCCAGGAGCGGTGCATATACAGCAGTCCAACGATCGTTTCTACACCGAGTCTATTTTCGCTGTGCTGCACGCGCTGAATTAAAGTGACAGCGCGTGGTTCGTGGTCAAAATTAACACAGAATATGACATTATATATAATTTGTATTATTTAAAATTACTATTAACATTTAAAAACAGACGTTTTCAAATTCCAAAGCTTGCAGAAGGTTCCTAATGGCAATACTGACTTAGGCAGCTTTCCTGGTAGCCTTGAGTGAATTAACTTGTCTTAGAAAATGATTCATAAAACGTATAAATATCAGTTGAGCCTATGTTTACTTTCGTCACTGACACAGACGAAAATGAAAAGACTACGTTCAGCTTTAGGAGGGGAAGAAATAGACCAGGATAAGAAGACTGAGAGAAAAAGAAATATGAAGATGAGGAGAGAGCAGGTATTGACAAATAATCTAATGACAAGGTTTTAAAGAGAGCCTATTTCTTATAATTTTTTGGCCTTCAAAAGTCCTAAATTGCACATATGTAGATCAGAGAAATCCAAATTTTCTCGGGGGAGCATGCCCCCGAACCCCCCTAACTACGGGGGGCCTTGAGTCTGGTTGTCCAGGGCACAGGAAATTGTTAATCCGGCCCTGGGTGAAGGCAGTGAGAGTAAGGCAAGAGAGTACCGGCACCTTTTCCCCCCCACTTCAAGCACTGGGGGCTGTTCCATAAACCAAGATTAGAGTATAAACCAGGCTTATTTCGGTTAGTCAGGCTTATTTTTGGTAGATTCGGTTTCATAAATCAAACTTAAAATAGTTCAAACTCAGTTACCCTGACAACTTATGCTGGGAAACTAGCCTGGTCCAGGGCAGGCTAACTGTCAAGCTAAGCCTCAGCTGTTACACAGATCCTCTAACACTGACCGACAAGAACACAATGATATTACCACTGACACTCTCTCATACCATTATTGGACTTTATTACATGGCTTGGCTGAATTCCAATGTAGAATGCGGTCTGTTATTTCTTTATAACAGACCGCTGCGAAGTATAACAGACCGTTGCCATGAAAAACAGCGCGTTGCTATGGACGCGGAATGGACTATTTTCTTTGGCGGAAGCAATACAATCGTTTTTAAATCAATAAACTCCTTTTTGAATAAATAATTTGTGTCAAATTATTTATTTATTTTGTAGGTAGCCATGTAATAAGCGGGATAATGTATAGTGAGCCGGTTGTTATAGTGAATAACAACCCCTTCAGGCTGATTCAAGATCCCTCCGCTTCGCGTCGGGATCCCGTTCAGCCTGTCGGGGTTGTTATTCACTATAACAACCGGCTCTTATTAACCACTATTAGTCCAAAAATAAATACACAGTAGGCCTATACAGAAAATCAACTTAAATAAGGCTACAATGATAAATTAGACAATTTATATATATATATAAATTGTCTAATTTATCATTGTTTATCATATATAGATAGATAGATAGATAGATAGATAGATAGATAGATAGATAGATAGATAGATAGATAGATAGATAGATAGATAGATAGATAGATAGGCCTAAATACAATATATATACTACAGGTTTTCTTTTTTTACTGGCTGAATGTTTTGTGCCCAAGATTTAATTAGATTGTTTTAAAGATTTATGAAGACATTTCTCTCTGGTTTTGTTTGGCAGTTGTAGTACATGTTTATGATTATTAGAAGAACATTAGAACACAATCTAAAAAAAAGCTTTTTAAAGCAGAAGTTAAAATCACAAAATTAAAAATAAATAATTACAAAAGCACAGTATAAATTTTAACTGGTAAGATGAATCTGAGCTTAGAAATTGACAGTATATTAGCCTACATTTGATTTACCCCATTACAATAGTCCCTTTACAGTTATTGCTATCATAAAAATATACACACAGGTTTAAAATTCTAAATAAGGCACATCTAATGTCCAAATAACATATATATATATATATATATATGTATATATATATATTGTATTTTTTTTATTTTTTTATTATGTACTTTATTATGTCTTTCAATTCAAATACATTTAACACAATTATACAAATGGACAGTTCCTTTAAAGACATCATATTTTCCCCCAATAAATATTCCTTATTTTTCCTTCTACTTTTTTTCTTTTGTGATAATACCCACCAACACACATGATTAGAACAATAACCAAAAAGTACATAGTTAGACACTTTTACATATGATTTAAGGCGGAAAAGACAAAAAACAAAAAGACAATAAATATTAATACAAATTTAACATTCACATATTTATATCAAACTCTTATAATGACACATAATTCCTAATAGTTATACAAGTAATATTATTTGAATATCAAATATTCAATATTAAATAAGTAAATACATAAAATAACAAATAACTAGCCTATATAGTTACCCTGGCAACTTATGCTGGGAAACTAGCCTGGTCCAGGGCAGGCTAACTGTCAGGCTAAGCCTCAGTTGTTACACAGATCCTCTAACACTGACCAACAAGAACACAATGATATTACCACTGACACTCTCTCATACCATTATTGGACTTTATTAACCACTATTAGTCCAAAAATAAATACACAGTATACAGAAAATCAACTTAAATAAGGCTACAATGATAAATTAGACAATATAGACCTATATATAGATAGATAGATAGATAGATAGGCCTAAATACAATATATATATATACTACAGGTTATTAAAAATAACCTGGTTACACAAAATTAAAAATAAATAATTACAAAAGCAGAGTATAAATTTTAACTGGTAAGATGAATCTGAGCTTAGTAATTGACAGTATTAGCCTACATTTGATTTACCCCATTACAATAGTCCCTTTACAGTTATTGCTATCATAAAAATATACACACAGGTTTAAAATTCTAAATAAGGCACATCTAATGTCCAAATAACAAATATTTTAGTATATATATATATATAATGTACTTTATTATGTCTTTCAATTCAAACACATTTAACACAATTATACAAATTGACAGTTCCTTTAAAGACATCATATTTTCCCCCAATAAATATTCCTTATTTTTCCTTCTACTTTTTTTCTTTTGTGATAATACCCACCAACACATAGCCTAAAAACACACATGATTAGAACAATAACCAAAAAGTACATAGTTAGACACTTTTACATATGATTTAAGGGGGAAAAGACAAAAAACAATAAATAAATAGTAATAAAAATTTAACATTAACATATTTATATCAAACTCTTATAATGACACATAATTCCTAATAGTTATTCAAGTAATATTATTTGAATATCAAATATTCAATATTCAATATTAAATAAGTAAATAAATAAAATAACAAATAACTAGAAATAAAAGGGAGGGAGGGTTATATAAAAATGTAGTTAATGTAGGCTAATATATATTCCTTTATTTTATGGAATATTTTTTATTTTAGAGTTGCACATATCTTTTCAAAATGTATACATTTGCTCTTAATTTAATGTTATCCTCTCCATAATGTACTTTAGAAACTAAATCTACTCATTTAAAACTGGGGATTCTTGCTTTCTCCAAAAAAATATTGCATTAAAAGCTGTAATTCTCAGCATTCTAAATAAGTATACATCATCTTTATTAAGTAGCATAGGTCCTATACCCAAAACTATATTTTGTATCTCTATATATTTAGTTTCTTAAAAAAAATCTTCCCTGAATTATAGGCTACTTCACTGAAGTACTTCTGTTCGCTAGAAGTTCAGTGCAACTTATCCAACATCCTAAAGATAAATTATTATAATTAGAAGATATTTCTAGTGTTATAAAATATCGCATATTAATTTTCCAAGCAAAATGTATATTTTAGTCAGGATTATTGCGCTCATTTGGCGCGCATGCGCGCAGCAGCGCTCGTTCAATATGAAAATTAGCAGCAAAATGGATACATTTGCATGACTTTCGAACATTTACAGATGGAGAATATAACTGTAAAATGTCAGTTTTGATCTGAGGGGGGGAAAAACATGTCACAAACGCATAAAACAGCACAAAATATACGCTGTTTGATGATGGATCGATTTGATCCACGATCGACCTCTAGGGCTGCTTAAGAAACGCGTGCACACGCAATTATCTAGACTAGATAAACCTGGATCAAATTAGTGAGATTGCGTGAGCTTCAATTACCTTTTATGGAACCACTTTAGCCCCAACTCATTTGTTAGGCTCATTCAAGTCCGGTTTTGGAGTTTAATCCCCGCTTTTCTAAGCGTCTTTTATGGAACAACCCTCTGGTGAAGAAGCTGTCAATAAAAACACTGCTACTAGCCCCGCCCCCACGAGAGAAATGTGTCAGAACAGCAAACGAAAACTTCAGAAGCGTAAATGAAAACTCTGGAAGCGCATTTGTAAGTTCAGATCAGCGAACGCAATATGAGAAATAGTTAGCAAAACATGCAGTGTATTAAAAACGAAGTCAAAAAATTTGCCTGCGATTTATTCTTTTTCAGTTTTAAAGATATTTTATTCAGTTTCAATTTATATTTTAATTAGTTTCTTGAAAAGTTACGTTCATTATTATTGGAACAAAATTAATTCCATAGAGGACAGAGGTTTTTAAACATCAATTGTAAGAACGACAAACAATATGCGTTACTCTACACTGCACAAAACTCTGCATTTGAACAGTCAATAGCAAATACTTTAACAAATAATGAAGCATACTTACAGGCTCTGATTCAGAAGTGCCAGATTGCCCTAGCAAAGCTGGAATTACCCCCTTTTTTTTTTTTTGAAATACTAAGCCTTTGTGCACAGCCGGCCTTGTACCCTCCCAGGTTCAGGAAACTGTTTGCTGTCAAATATGCTACACACACACACAGCAATTTGTGCTGTACTGTTCTTCTTCTTCTTCTTAAGCGTTTTTTGGCGGTTGGCAAACCAGCTGTAGGGGAGAGCGGGGCACAACCTAACGCTTTTTGACTTTCTCAGTTTGTGCAAATCTACTTATGGTTCAGAGTATTTATTTTTTCCCCACATTAATTTCCCACATGTCTAGTACAATTATGTGTTTTTATTTTATTAATACAGTATACTTTTTTCTTGATTTAGCCCGAAAGAATGGAAGTGAAATGTGACAACATGCCCCATAGGTGGGGTACATTGTAACATGTGTGGGGCACATTGTAACATGACATATGGCAGCTTAAAATGTTATCTGATCTAATAAAAAAAATATACAAAACAAACTAAAATATTTTCTAAATAAAATACAATTAAAAAACTTTTTCATATAAAATAATGGCAATTTTTAATAATTAAATAGAAACTCATTTTTGAGTTTTGACTAGGAACACATGAAAACACAGCTATACAACATAGTTCAAAACAAATAAATAATTAGTCATTTCTGGACATTGACTCTCAGTCTTTATTCACCTTTTCCTCACGTTTTCTCAATAAAATTAATAAAAGTATAGAATATAATAGCATATTTCTAATAGGGGCACATTGTAACGCAGTGTTACAACATGCCCCCGCCTGCACAACTGCGATTTAAACCCTGCTAGTGTCTTCTGCTAGTTAGCGAAGCATTAAAGAACTATCTCAACTGTTAAATAACATCTTGGAGATTAAAATAATATCAGATTTGTCTTATTTTAAAATAAACACAAAAAATAGAGATGAAAAATTAACTTAAGTAAGAAATTTACTTTTGCTATGGTTTAATAAATGTCTATGGATATCTTCCAAAAAGAAAATAATTTTGGCGGATTTTTTTTTTCTATATAGTGTTGATATGGCAACTAGTAAATAAACAAAGTTCCGTCATCCAAGCATGTGCGGAAGTATTTAAAACAAGCGTGTTACAACTAACCCCGCGTTAGGTTGTGCCCCGCGCTCCCCTACTGTTCTGGAGCAGTGTTGTAAATAAATCTTAATCACTGATTCCTAATTGCTTCCTCTTTTGGAAGGGCAAATAAAGTGCTTTTGCATCTAATGACATGGCGGCAACAACACTACTACGACAACTGAAGCCACACCTTCTTTCTCTGCATACGCAAATATTTCCACCTAGTGCCGTAGGTTGGTGAGAGAGAATTCGATCGAGGCACTTTGGGTGTGAGCACAAAATCTGCGGAAATGAGTAAAATTATGCGCAATACGTACAATCCCACAGCGAAATTCAAGCCCTGTAACACCAACAATATTCATCCGGAGCAAATGAAATGAGTGAGTAAGCGTAAGCGGGTAAGCGGGTTTGTGTGTCAACTTGCTGTTGGAGAGGTGAGAGAGCGAGAAAGCACAGCTGATATAGTGTATCTGTATTCTGCAGGACATTAGAATTGGAAAGCGTTTCAGATATTTCAGTATCGATATTTGTCAAAAAAAAATAAAAAAAATTGACAACACTATATAGCACTTAGTTTATTTTTTCAGACACCTTTGTAAAAGACTACAATTGAAAAATGTGTATATGATATATAAAATTCAACCCGCCAAAGTGACTAGTAGGAGTGACTGTGTTACACGGCACTGCTGAAATCCACACGCATTTGGCGGGTGTTCATCTCAAGCTCTGTATATATGGAAGCATATGAGTAGCAATATTCAATTTGAAATGCAATATGTAAAATGGCAATGCATTTCGGTTACAGCCTATTCAGTTATATTGTGTTGAAGATATTACATATTTGGGATTAATGAATTTATGATTGTGAGTGACTCGAATTATTTAGTAATATAATTGTTTATTGCCTCCCAGCGCTGGTGATAGGGGCCATTTTTGGATGCATGTAATATTCTTTCACACACTAGAGGGCGCATAATATATTTATATTGACATGTCAAAAAAGAACATAATATCCATTATAAAAAAATATTAGATATTTATTTATTTTTATTTAGATAGTTTATTAGATTGTTCTTCACATGAAAGACCAATGTGCTACTACATTTCTGTTTGATACAGTAGCAAATTAAAGGAGAAGTTATTGTAATTGCGTATTACGTGACGTCACGAACGCGCATCACAGAACAGAGCAAGGCGAACATTTGTGCTTGTAAAACTTAAACTTTTTTATTTATTTTTGAAATGACCGATCGTTTCGCTAGATAAGACCCTTATTCATCGTCTGGTATCGTTTAAAGCCCTTTGCAGCTGCACTGAAACTGTCATTTGGACCTTGAACCATTTGGGTCCCATTGGAATCCATAATATGGGGAAAAATCCTGGAATGTTTTCATCAAAAACCTTAATTTCTTTTCGACTGAAGAAAGAAAGACATGGACATCTTGGATGACATGGGGGTGAGTGAATTATCAGCAAAAGTTTTTTTTTAAAGTGAACTTCTCCTTTAAATTAAATTGAATGTGGAGGATTTTAACTGTGACAAGATGATTAAAAGTATCTACTTTTATATACTTTTTATAATATTTTTATAAAAGTATCTAAAAAGTATCTCAAAAGTATTCTCTTTTGTTTGTTTTTCTTCACAAAACAGTACATACTTTTAAGGCATAGTATAAGAAGGCGAATTTGGATGCAGCATTTGTATTGTAAAGTGAATGAAATAGTCGCTTCTTTTCCTTCTTTATTTTTGTTGTTATTTATTTTTGACCAAAGAAATGGACAATAACAGACAACAACTGTCTCGCCCGTTGTAGATCATAGTACGATGCATCGTTGGTGAAATCAACTTGCTAGTCATGACTGTTTCCCGAAACCATGTTGTCGCAAAGTGGTCGTTCAACCATGTTGGTTAATGACGTCACGCATGTGGTGGGGTAATAACTTATTTTAATGAAACTGTTTGAGATCGAATTAACGCTAGATGTTTTGATATAAATTACAGACATGGCAATTTCAAAATTTTCTGTTATTTTGCTTTACTTCCAGACTCAATCATAGGCTCGTTCTTACAGTACATAGTAGAGCACGTAAACACATGTGCAATCTTCGACGACCCGCCTGCGGGCCATTGGGTGTGTAACTTAGAATTCCTGCAACATTTGCCCTAAAACGCCTAAAAGGCATACCCAAAATAAATTGGATGCTGTTCTTGAACCATTTGGAGTACTGTAGTGTATATGCATGGTGTTGGTCTCTTTTGAAAAGGGACACTTTGAGGTTTGTTCCTAAACTGTCAAAATCACTGCAAGTCTTACTAGTATTGAGTAATAGAACTTTGAACACACTAAAAAAGGGGGATTTTTTTTTTTTTTTTGTAAACAGATGCCTGCAGATAAATATAGCTGGGAGGTATTAGCTGGAAAACACAGTGGGACCACAGCATGAAGCCTTACCAAGCCAAATTTAAAAGTTGATAATAATACCTTAGTTAATGAGTGTTTTACACAGGTTTATCTAAGTTTATGTCTAGGCGCTTCCCAAAAAAGGCCACTATATCAAATATTATATATATATCAAACTATTTACAAATTTATGATTAGGTTTTTCTTTGGTTATTGAACCTCTCTATGAAGATGAAGGATGGGGCTCCTTGATGTCCATCATATGGCTTTCTGCTGACTAACTCCCAGGGTGCTTCTCAATATCCCTCCTCGTCTCCTCTCTCCTCCGTCCTCCATCCTATGACCCGGAAACCGATCGAGCTCAGCCATCTTGAAGGACATCTCAATTCTCTAATTGCACCGCGAGGAGTCGAGGATCGAGGAGTGAGGAGGCTTCCTGAGGAGTCATGAGCGAGGATACACAGGTGCATCCTATGCGGAAGAGTTTTATCGACTAAAACGTGAGGCACGTATCAATTCTCCTCGACTCCTCCCCCTTCACATCGGTCACAATAATTTTGATTTATACTTTAATTTTGCAGTTTATATAAACCACACACCTCACATATTTCAACAGGGTATCTTTCTTTATTATTATTTATTATGAATTTCTTAAATAAATGTAACCCAGTAGAATATAATTCTTCAGGTTATGGGTTATCTCAACTTTATTTGCTTTTGTTTGGTTCTAATTCAGATCTAATAGGTGATTGAAATATACATTTCAAATCAGTGATGTATAAAGATGTGTGTTCCTTTAAGAACGTCATTCCTATTTCAAGTTTGATTGATATGCACATGCGAAAAACGTGGCATTAACAAACAAGTTAGGTGTTACATTATTTTATTGGTTTATGTGAAGTAAGTCCCGCCCTCACTGGTGTTTTATGTAACGCGAGTGGTTGTTCAAGGAGAGAGGAGAGAGGAGATTGACAAGGCGGTCGATTGAAAAGAGACGAAGAGATTGCGGTAACAAAAAGTGGTTATCTAGATAATTCATCTGTTTAAAACGCTTATTGTGCCTTGTAACGTCTGTAAATACACACAAGTTTTGGAATAAGAGTTGTTTTGTTTTGTAACTGAGTCACACCGTGTGTTTGCTCGACATCGCGGCACCTTTTCTTTTCTTTTATGGGACAGATCGCCAATACAGACAGTGTTTATAGTTATTGTAAAGAGAACTGGTGAAGTACTGAAGACCCTCCCGTTAATTGTTAGTCGTTGAAATTCTAACGAGAGACTCGGAAGTTTGCCAGCCGCGATAGACGTTCTGCATCGTCATCAGAGGACGCGCAGCCGCGCACCGGAGGAGGATATCGCGGAGACCTAACGGTCACTCTGGGCCGAGGAGTCGTGGGCCTGTATTCAACGGGCGCGCAACAACGAACGCAAAGGAGGAAGATTTCCTGGGATTCCTCGTAGTGCAGCAGAGTCACTTATGGTTACCATCTGAATTCAGGTATCCTTTGTGTATAATTGTTTTCCCGCTCAGGAGAGTGAAGCGGCCAGTTTATTGTTTCAAAGGCCACTACGTACCCCAGCAACGTCTCAGGCCTGCAACGGTGTGTGTGTGGGCTAACTGTTGTGTGTGTGGGTGTGTGTGTGTGTGTGGGCCCACAGTGTTTTGTTATCATCTTTGTTATTCAGTACACTTACACTGTGATTTTTGATCATTTTCATATGCAGTGAAAGTGTGACGGACACATTCATTCTTTTTGTCATAATAATATATTGCCTTTGGGGTAGTATTGTGTCCTTGTGATTTGAGCTAATAGTTAACTGTGAATTACTCACACATTGTTTATTTGTTATATTAACTTTATTTATTTTTATTTTATACAAATTAAATTTGGCTACATTTTGTCACTTTCAAAGACTTTTATTCTTTCAAGAGAGGTTATAGCAGTACATTTAAGCACAATTGAGTATAGATAAATATTATAATTTTCTACAAGAGAATTAATTCAGCTAGTGACGTCAGAGGGGCCTAACTTCAACATCTGTAGGTATATAGTTACTGAATCTGGAGCGCTGCTGATCCTACTTAATTACAGGAAAGGCAAGTAGGGGGCGCTACATAACGTGGGGGCTCGTCCGGGATCTCCCTCTGCAAGTCACAAAATAGTTTGCTGAAAGAAGAAGAAAAAAAAAAGAAAGAAATTAAGCTCAACTCACCCCTGTAATTACATCATAATTAATTGAATAGTGCATAAAGTGTTGTCATGGCTCTAACAAAAGACCCCAGTCTCCAAGCAGAGTTGGCCAACTGGTGCAAAGATGTTAACATTGATGAGACTCATGCTCTTATGCTGGTAAACGTACCTGTTCACACAGAAGTGGCCGAAATGGAAGAGGTGATGGAAGCAGTAAAAGCTCTAGGAAGAGTTCGAGTACGAGACACGAGAGAAGGACCCACTTCACATTATCTGCTGGTGTTGTGTGAGTGTCGACAAGCCATTGACCCAAAGTGCATACCTCCTGAAGTGTCAAGGGGAGAAAAGGAAGAGCCCTGGTCAGTCATAGTAATCCAGACCACAGAATCTGCATCTGACACAGCTTCTGCAGGGTTTATAGAAAAGTTTGCAAAGTTCCTGATGGAAGAAGGAAAGTCTCTCAGCGAGGTACAAGCTTTGATTTCTCCACACAGTGCCACTGACAGTTCCCCCGAGTCAATTATTCGCGCCATGGGTGAGGTCCTGGAAAAGACAGTAAAGCACTCGAGTGACAACAACACATACCGACGCCTGCGCACATTTTCAGCCGTAGTTCCAACCCCCATGGGTGAGGAGAATATGGAAAATTGGATTGATCAAGCCAGGCTGCTGATAACTGAGTGTGACTGCTCCGAAAAAGAAAAACGACGCAGAATTGTGGAAAGCCTCAAGGGACCTGCAATGGATATTGTAAGAGCTGTCAGATTCTCTGATCCTGAAGCTAGTGCCTCACAGTATCTGGAAGCGTTGGAGAGCACCTTTGGATCATCTGAGTCTGGTGAGGATTTATACTTCAAGTTTCGTCTTATGCGCCAGGGCACCGGGGAGGCTTTATCTGAATTCCTGAGAAGGATGGAGAAGACCCTCAGCAAAGTCGTGGAACGAGACGGACTGACCCTCAGTATGGTCGATAAAGTACGAGTGGAACAGCTGATTAGAGGGGCTGTGAATTCTGACATGATGTTGCTCCAACTGAGGCTGAGAGAGAGAAAAAATCACCCACCTTCTTTTCTGAGTCTGCTGAAGGAAATACGTGAGGCAGAGGAGAGTGAAGCAGCTCGCCATAGAATGTCCGCGAAAGCGAAGGCCATACTATTCCACGAAGATGAAAGAGCCAGCGTGTCTGTTATCCAGGAACTCAAGGCCGAGCTTCAAGAATTGAGAACCCAAATAAGCGGGGTTGAGGGCCAAGATGTTTCTACTTCATCATTAGTGATTAAAACCAAAGAAAAACCACTCAAGAAAACAACTGAAAAAACTGATGATTCAGAAGTACAAGAGTTAAAGAAACAGGTCCAGCACCTACAGCAGCAGTTGGCAGTTCTGAGTGTCAGCTCTACTCAATACTCACCTCCTGTGCTAGAGCAGCGGCCAAAACCATGCCAGTCTGCTCCCGCAGCGTTAAGATATCAGTCAGCCCGAACAAGAGATGACTACTTCTGCTACAAGTGTGGAGAAGATGGCCATATTGCCACAAAGTGTCAAGCTCCACCAAATTCGGATCAAGTGATTCAGAAGCTGATTCGTTCTTTGCGGCAGGCAAAGGGTGGGAAGCACGAGACAGCTGACAATAGAACTACTCAAAACCAAGCCTGTTTCTCCAAAAAGAGCCAGACCACCATCCATGAATCCAGCCATCTTCCTAAAGGACTAGTAGGACCGGCATCCAATGTAAAGGTGAAGCTTAATGATCGTGTATGTCAAGCACTGTTAGACAGCGGATCACAAGTGACAATTGTGTTTGAAAGCTGGTACTCCAAAAACCTGCCTGATGTGCCCATTCACCCCTTGACTGGATTATCAATATGGGGCCTCAGTTCTTCCAGTTACCCTTATAAGGGCTATATCATAGTGGATGTCACCTTTCCCGCCGCTGTCACTGGTGTGGAGGAGCCACTCTCCATCCTGGCTCTTGTATGTCCTGAACCCCAAGGTCCTTCCCAGCTGCCAGTCATTATTGGTACCAATGCCAGTTTCTTCACACGCCTTGCTGCTCTCAGCCAGGATACAGAAGGATCCAGTGTTGCACGTGCTTTGAGAATCCAGACTCGACACCCTGCAATCCATCTGCCACAGCAGCAAAAGTCTGAACCTCTTCCTGATTCACCTGAAGGAAAAGTCCGATGGATAGGACCTGGTGATTGCTTAGTTCCACCAAGGGGAGACGTGTGTGCTGTCTGTAAACTGGAGACTGACAAGCCTTTAAGAAAAGAGATCTTTGTGGTAGACACTGCCGAGGACTCTAGTCTTCCAGCTGGAACCTTTATAACCCCAGTGGTACTCCCATCATCCGCGGTAGATGGACAAAACATACAAGTGCTGGTCCATAATGAAACATCCAAAAATATCTCCATTCCTGCAGGAACAGTAATTGCCAATGTATATCCAACTGACACACTCACCTCAAGTTCTGGAGAACAGAGCTCCGAAGCAATAGACCCGAGTTTGTTTAATTTTGGTGAGTCGTCCATTCCTGTGGCCTGGGAACAGAGACTGCGTCAAAAGTTGTCCACCAGAGGTGATGTATTTTCCACCGAGGAATGGGATGTTGGATTAGCTCGTGGGGTTGAACATACTATCAGACTGAAAGACACCAAACCATTCAGAGAACGATCCAGACGCATCGCTCCTGCGGACATCGAGGATGTACGATGTCACATCAAAGAA
Organism: Squalius cephalus; assembly: GCF_949319135.1. Lineage (NCBI taxonomy): Eukaryota > Metazoa > Chordata > Actinopteri > Cypriniformes > Leuciscidae > Squalius > Squalius cephalus. Next base: position 23,485,149 of record NC_137145.1, read on the forward strand.
TTGTTAGCAGCGGGAATAATTAAAGAGTCAAGGAGTCCATATGCATCGCCCATTGTAGTAGCACGAAAGAAGAGTGGGGCAATCAGAATGTGCATCGACTATCGAACTCTAAATGCTCGTACCATCCCTGATCAGTACACCACTCCCAGGATCGACGATGCTCTAGACAGTTTGGCTGGCAGTAAATGGTTTTCCGTACTGGACCTCCGCAGTGGATACTATCAAATAGCCATGGAAGAGGAAGATAAAGAGAAGACAGCGTTTATCTGTCCCCTGGGATTCTTCCAGTTTGAACGGATGCCTCAGGGTATTACTGGAGCTCCAGCCACTTTCCAGCGGCTAATGGAGAAAGCGGTTGGCGACATGCACCTCCTCGAAGTAATAGTCTACCTCGATGACATCATCGTGTTCGGACGCACCCTTGAAGAACATGAAGAGAGGCTGCTAAAAGTCCTGGACCGTCTGAGAGAGTGTGGCCTGAAAGTGTCGATTGACAAGTGCCAGTTTTGCCAGCCTCAAGTACGGTATGTGGGTCACATTGTGTCAGCTGCTGGCGTATCACCAGACCCAGCCAAGATTGAAGCCGTAACACGCTGGAAAATGCCCACTGACCTAAAGATGTTAAGGTCGTTCCTGGGGTTTTGTGGATTTTATCGGCGATTCATAAAGGATTACTCCGCCATTGTAAGGCCGTTGACGGAGCTCACCAAAGGTTACCCACCAACATCTGGGCAAAACCGAAAGAAAATCGATGGCAAGAAATACTTCAGAGTATCTGAGCAATTTGGAGAGCGTTGGGATGACACTTGCACTACAGCTTTCCATAAAATCATTTACTGTCTCACACATGCACCAGTACTTGCTTTCGCTGATCCTGCCAAATCATATGTACTGCATGTAGACGCCAGTCTGAGTGGACTGGGTGCCGTTTTGAATCAGGAGCATTCGGGAGGACTGAGGCCCATAGCCTACGCAAGCCGGAAACTGAGTGCTTCCGAGCAACGTTACCAAATTCATCAGCTGGAGTTCCTGGCACTCAAGTGGGCGGTGGTGGACAAGTTTCATGATTATCTATATGGAGCTCAGTTTGTGGTGAAGACCGACAACAATCCACTCATCTATGTGTTGTCAAGTGCCAAACTGAGTGCGACGGGTCATCGTTGGTTGGCTGCATTAGCTACATATAACTTCAGCTTGCAATACAAACCAGGAAGTCACAACATCGATGCGGATGTATTGTCTCGCTACCCGTGTGAATCGACTGCTTGCTCTGAATGGAAGGAAATACCCAAGTCAGGAGTAAGAGCCATCTGTCAGTTAGCAGTGGTTGCTGAATGTGAAGGGTCCTCATCCAGACTGCTGGATCACTTAGGTGCTTCACCTCAGAGTATTCCCGATGCATTCTCTTGTCCCACCACTTTGGGTCTTGGTCAAATGGGACAGCTGACTAATGCAGAGTTGAGGAAAGCTCAAGAGGATGACCCCGTAGTTGGTGTAGTAAAGCAAGAAGTGGAGTCAGGAAGAATACTTACAGCTGCTAGGAGTTCTGATGCTACCATTGCTCTGTTACAGCGGCAGGGAGACAAGTTAAAGATAAAGAGCCAACTTTTATACCGAGTCACCAAAAGTTCCTGTGGTAGAGAAAAGATACAACTCGTCTTACCCGAAAAGTACTGGTCTACTGTGTTGCACTCCTTGCACGACGACTCTGGCCATTTGGGAGTAGAGAAAACTACGGAACTCCTGAAAGATCGCTTCTATTGGCCTAAAATGTCTGCATACATAGAGAAGTATGTTAAGGATTGTGGCCGTTGTGTAATGAGAAAAACATTACCCAAGAGAGTTGCACCACTGAATCACATAACCAGCAGCGGCCCATTCGACTTAGTGTGCATCGACTTCCTGTCAATTGAGCCTGACTCAAAAGGTATTGGTAATGTTCTAATCGTAACAGACCACTTCACACGCTATGCTCAAGCGTTCACCAGCAAAGACCAGAAAGCTCTGACTGTGGCTAAAATACTGTGTGACAAATTCTTTGTGCACTATGGCTTACCCTCTCGCATCCATTCAGATCAGGGTGGAGATTTTGAGAGTGGTCTCATAAAAGAGCTACTAAGTATGCTGGGAATCCGAAAATCCAGAACGTCTCCCTATCATCCACAAGGAGATCCACAGCCAGAAAGGTTCAACCGAACACTTCTTTCCATGCTTGGTACACTGAATCCTGCAGAGAAAAACAGATGGAGTCAACACATTAACAGATTAGTACACGCTTACAACTGTACTAAGAACGAAGCAACCGGGTTTTCACCCTATTATCTTCTGTTTGGAAGAGAGGCTCGTCTGCCGGTGGATGTGTGTTTTGGGACTTCGCCTGATGGAAAGGAAGCCGGTAGCCATCGACAGTATGTGGAAAGAATGAAATCAGAGTTACAGAGAGCATATCAGTTAGCCACTGAAACTGCCCAGAAAAGTCAACAAAGGAACAAACGGTTGTACGACAAGCGAGTGAAACACCAAAGTCTGTCTGTGGGAGATTGTGTGCTGATAAGAAATCTGGCCGTGACTGGAAAGAACAAATTAGGAGACAAGTGGAATTCTGTTCCTTACCTGGTGGTGGAAAAGCTAACGAACTTACCTGTGTATCGCCTGAAACCTGAATCCGGCATGGGAAATGTAAGAACATTACACCGAGACCATCTCTTACCAGTTGGGGACCAGGTGAGGTTGGCAGATCTGGGAGAACCAACGGAAGTTTCTGCTCCGCCGGAGACAAGGACAAGATCTGTGGAGAGAAAACGGAGAAGAGGATTGGGAGAAAGGAATGTGGCCCTGACAGGAAGTGAATTGAGGAACCACTCTGAAAGTGAAGAGGATGAAGTGTGGTATTACTACTCGGATAGAGTTGAGGAACCGCACAGGCCAGAGTGTGTTACACGGGAGGACTCTACAGTGGATGGTGAAACTGTTAACTGTGGAGGTGATTTGGATAGACCCCTTGCAGAAATGGCAGAGCTGATACTCATGGAAGAAGGCCCTGGGGAGCTTCCAGATCAGAGTTCAGAGACAATGGGAGATCCTGGTTTAGAAGGGGGAGAGCTTGAAATAGGTAATGCTACTAAAGAGGTAGTAGAAACAGTTCAGTCCCGCCCAAAAAGAGACATAAGACCTGTAGTCAAGTTGAGCTATGATAATCTGGGCCAGCCCACTAACCGACCTTTAACTCTGATTCATAGAGGGATGGTCATAAATGTAGAGGGTGGGGAAGAGTCAGAAACGAAACTCTGTAACACCATGTGGTGTCACCCTATGGCACAGTGTGCTCGTTGAACTCAAATAAATCCTTATACTGAGCCTAAAGTCACCATTAAAGTGCTGAGAAGTAATCTCATGGGGTCATGAGATGTTTAGAAGGGGGAGCATGTAACCCAGTAGAATATAATTCTTCAGGTTATGGGTTATCTCAACTTTATTTGCTTTTGTTTGGTTCTAATTCAGATCTAATAGGTGATTGAAATATACATTTCAAATCAGTGATGTATAAAGATGTGTGTTCCTTTAAGAACGTCATTCCTATTTCAAGTTTGATTGATATGCACATGCGAAAAACGTGGCATTAACAAACAAGTTAGGTGTTACATTATTTTATAGGTTTATGTGAAGTAAGTCCCGCCCTCACTGGTGTTTTATGTAACGCGAGTGGTTGTTCAAGGAGAGAGGAGAGAGGAGATTGACAAGGCGGTCGATTGAAAAGAGACGAAGAGATTGCGGTAACAAAAAGTGGTTATCTAGATAATTCATCTGTTTAAAACGCTTATTGTGCCTTGTAACGTCTGTAAATACACACAAGTTTTGGAATAAGAGTTGTTTTGTTTTGTAACTGAGTCACACCGTGTGTTTGCTCGACATCGCGGCACCTTTTCTTTTCTTTTATGGGACAGATCGCCAATACAGACAGTGTTTATAGTTATTGTAAAGAGAACTGGTGAAGTACTGAAGACCCTCCCGTTAATTGTTAGTCGTTGAAATTCTAACGAGAGACTCGGAAGTTTGCCAGCCGCGATAGACGTTCTGCATCGTCATCAGAGGACGCGCAGCCGCGCACCGGAGGAGGATATCGCGGAGACCTAACGGTCACTCTGGGCCGAGGAGTCGTGGGCCTGTATTCAACGGGCGCGCAACAACGAACGCAAAGGAGGAAGATTTCCTGGGATTCCTCGTAGTGCAGCAGAGTCACTTATGGTTACCATCTGAATTCAGGTATCCTTTGTGTATAATTGTTTTCCCGCTCAGGAGAGTGAAGCGGCCAGTTTATTGTTTCAAAGGCCACTACGTACCCCAGCAACGTCTCAGGCCTGCAACGGTGTGTGTGTGGACTAACTGTTGTGTGTGTGGGTGTGTGTGTGTGTGGGCCCACAGTGTTTTGTTATCATCTTTGTTATTCAGTACACTTACACTGTGATTTTTGATCATTTTCATATGCAGTGAAAGTGTGACGGACACATTCATTCTTTTTGTCATAATAATATATTGCCTTTGGGGTAGTATTGTGTCCTTCCCAGACAGCAAACTGACTACGAAACGCATCCGCCGTGGAGGTACAGTGAACTCCGGAACGGATCCAGAAAGCGGATCCGAAACTGCGTCCACTTGCACACCGCGCCGGATCCGCCGCGGTGGCGGCTCGTGGATCCGGTCCGACACCGCTGCGGTCCCTTTGCGTATCCGTACATAAATGGGTACATCCGCCCCGGCTTCGCTTTGGATCCGCGAATGAGCCGCATATCCGCTCCGGGTCCGTTTTGGACCCGGTCATATGCCCGGCCCGGGTCCGTTTTGGACCCGTTCATAAAATTCCATCTACAATGCCACTTTTTTCCCCACACTTGATTATCTGGCCAAAACTATAGCTACAGATATATTTAAAATCTAATGGTGGACGAACATTAGATAGACTGGACTGCTCTATAAAAGCTTAAATAGTTATTAATGTATGTGCCTTTGAATAAAACATGAAATCATTAAACATGAATAATTTTTAGCCAACTAACAATAACAAAATAGGTTATTACAGACTATAAATGTATTTACTAATTTTTTAAATAGTTTTATTCATGTAAACATTGAATAGACATTACAGAAAAAAATGAAATCAACCATGAATTGTACCAAGAACATTTTATTTAGTGAAAAACATTACACTAAAATGATAAAGTATTTTTTTTCACTACTGTTGGGTCAAGGTTTGCTGACAGGGGCTCCGGCTCCTTGAGCTTCCCCTATCTGATGCCAGGTTGAACCACCGGATTACATGTTTTGTAATGTCGTCATCGGTGGCGGCACAAGAGACATGGCTCTTTCTCACAGCACCTGTAATACATAAGCAGATTTTCATTACATGTCATGAAATCACATTGAAGCTACCAGGTTGTTGTTTTTTAGAGGATAGACATAATTCTTTTTTTAACTTAAAATAATGTCAAGTCGTAACAGGGTGAAAGGCACTTCTGCCTCCGCTTTGCGGTCCTTTATCTGCTATAACCACGCTATGTAAGATTGCCAGATCGGGTCGCGTTTCTGTAGTTCTAATGAGACATAAGAAAACTACAGACTTTAATAGACTCCCTAAAGAATTTGGCACAAACACAAACAGAAGCTCAACTAAAATGATTAAGTGATTATAATTTTAACCATTATACAGCGTGACAAAAAAAAAAAAAAGTTTTCCTTGAATAAAACTTGAATGCCCATAAGTTTAGTTGACTAAAAAAAGAACTAAACAAAAACAGGATAAGGTTGACTACATATGATAAAAGTTAAATAGTAAATTTGACACAGGACTAAGCATGCATAAAAATAAAAAAGCTGACAAAATAAACTCTATTTGAGTCTTGTATCTAATGAGGTATTGCTCACCAGAGCAGGCAATACTGTCTGATCCACATCTTCCCCCCCGCCAGGTAGGTCTGTAGACCCTGCTTGCAGAAGGGGTTTGCTCTTCTGCTGGTCTCTGTGAACAGTGAGGCAGAGAAATGGGTGGAGGTGGAGCAGCTGTGCCGCTACTTAGGATAAAAGGTGGTGGTGCAATAACAGGAGCTGATGGTTGTGTTAAAAGTTTGCCTCTTTTTATGAGCATCTTCCTCCTCGCTCTCATCAGAGTCTCCCAAGAAATGACTATAAATTAGGGTGGAAAAAAACAAGCAGTAAACATCTTATTAATTACTCTTATTAATAATAACAATAAACGTAAAGCCTTCCTGTAGCTCAAACAGTAGAGTGTTGGCGCTTGCAATGCTAAGGTCATGGGTTCAATTCCCAGGGGAAGCAAGAACTGATAAGAATGTAAATGTGTACCTTAAAATGCAATGTAAGTTGCTTTGGATAAAAACGTCTGCCAAATGCATAAATGTAATTACATAAACATTTTCACTGGCCTAAGAACTTAAATTGTAAATCAATGTAATTGGTTGAGAATGGTTTCTCTGAGAAACCAGAAAACATACTGTCCATTTAACTCTATTTCAGCTGGCTTTACGTGTGGTGGTTGTCGGGTTCATCATATCCTAACACTAAATTATGTTTTTGAGAAAATATAGAGGCCAAAAAGTTCATGTAAAATATAAAGGATAATATATGTATACTAACATCGGCTTTGGCCTTCTTTTTGGCCGAATCTCCTCCTCTTCCTCTTCAGACTGTAGATCTGATGTGTTGCAATTTAGAGCTTTCTTCAAGAGTTGTTGTGCCACAAAGTAGTCATCTAAAAAATAAATAGCCTACATGTTAAACTTCAGTAGACCTTCAAATTAATAGAGTTAAAAAAGAACTATAGACAACAGAACAATATGAGAATATAATTAAAAGGATTTTCTTCCCATATAACATATTGGCAAAATACTTTGATATTTGCTTACAAAAGCCATTTAGATTATTTAAAAAGAAAATAGCATACCACATGATTTAATAACTCTGGCATCATATTTTTTCCAGTCAGGTCCAGGTTCCTCAGAATTTTTCACTGCCCCGTTCACTCTCTCATCATTTTTGTAGTTTGGCCAATAGGTAACTCCATCACTGTACCAATTTTGTGGCACCAAACATTCTTAAACGAGAAGGAAGTAACAAACAGCACCAGATAAATTTAACTTCCTGTTTCAAGAACAGGTCAGTATGTCTACTTTGGGTTATTTCACCAAGTGTATGGTGTAATTGCATATGGGTCACTTTTAAATTAAAAAAGCTGGTCCAAAAAATAAAAGAAATTCAGATATGGTCAACAAATCGGAATTGGGCATCAAGACCTGCAGTATAAATGTGGCCTTACTGAACTCAATTGAATCAACAATGAACTGTCAACTTACAGTGAAGTTGCTGAAGAACTTACTGTCTTAAGGTGGAGCTGGAGACAGGTACAGTTTTTCTATTCATTTTATCTAAAAGAAACGTAACAGAAACACAAAATACACATTTCAACTAGTGAGTTGTGGAAAATAACCAAAATTTTGAGTGTTTTCAAAAATAATTATACAGCAGGGCTCGACAATAAGGACTGCCTGATGGCCCGGGGCCAGCGTGAAAGACACTTGGGCCAGTTGCAGGAACTTTCACCTGCCCGACTGGGCCAGTGCTGCATCTTCAAGTTGATAATTTGCAAATTTTTAAGCCTTGACAATTGAAATGCTGTAGTGTGGACCAGTGTCAGTATTTGACAACATATCTGGCTAAATCAAGTTGGAACAGTATTAAATCTTACTTTACTCTGATGTCAGGAAAAGATGAAACTCCAAAATAAGACTGGTGGCACTTGAACAAACTGTGAACTGTAAGCTGCAACAGAACACACACACACACACACACACACACACACACACACACACACACACACACAATATCTTAATATGATATGAAATAATTATCTGAAACAACATTACATGGGGAGGTGGTGGAGAATATATTTGTCATGATGTAAACAAAAATGGACTCAAACAAACCAAACCAAACCAGTACAGTGCTAAATGCTGTAGTGTGGACCAGTGTCAGTATTTGACAACATATCTGGCTAAATCAAGTTGGAACAGTATTAAATCTTACTTACTCTGATGTCAGGAAAAGATGAAACTCCAAAATAAGACTGGTGGCACTTGAACAAACTGTAAGCTGCAACAGAACGAACACACACACACACACACACACACACACACACACACACACACACACAGTATCATATAATATTAATTATTTTTTTGAAACAACATTACATGGGGAGGTGGAACTGTCCAAATGTAAACAAAAATGGACATGCTATACCAGAAATTCAGTGAAAAAAGTAAGTTAGGTAACGTTAGGCCTAACATGATAATATTGCCTGACATTTTAACGTTACTGGAGGGGAGAAAATACGCGCTCAGGATGTGATAAAAATCCGGACAGCTAACGTTAATTAAATCACCTAACCTCCCAGACAGAAAGAATATACCATCCAAATAGCTTTTTACTCAAAGTTATTAATTATCAAATACATTTTTACTCAAATCTACGCTAATGACAATTTGCTAACTTGGTTTGCCACAATCATTTCAGAAATAAAATCATCGGTATGTTGAACGGTATGAACGGTAATGTTTTACAGCTAAGTAACTGTACAAATAAAGCATATTTGAACCATTCTTACCGTGATCCGTGCTTGTCGACCTGCCGGTTAGCTTTTCCACAGTGCGGAGAATGATTCTGTGACTTCTTCTTCTTCTTCTTTATTGTTTATTGGCGGTTGGCAAACCAGCTTTTGGATGATTCTGTGACGATGGCGACAGTTGAAATTAGGCGCGTTTGGTCAGCGGGTCCGCCCAGCGTCTGTAGCGAGTCCGCGAGGTGACAGTGCGTCAGGGGGCGGGGCACATGTTAAGGCGCGTCCGAAGTGCGGATCCGTATGTGATCCGTTCTGGGTTCGCCGATTAAAACCGCAGGCGGGGCCGATCCTGGAGGCGGGGCTGATCCTGTTAGCGCAGCGAAAACGAATCTGACAGTCAGGCGGATCTGGCGGCTTGAGGGCGGGTCCGCCACGGACTCCTTTGCTGTGTGGGTTGTGATTTGAGCTAATAGTTAACTGTGAATTACTCACACATTGTTTATTTGTTATATTAACTTTATTTATTTTTATTTTATACAAATTAAATTTGGCTACATTTTGTCACTTTCAAAGACTTTTATTCTTTCAAGAGAGGTTATAGCAGTACATTTAAGCACAATTGAGTATAGATAAATATTATAATTTTCTACAAGAGAATTAATTCAGCTAGTGACGTCAGAGGGGCCTAACTTCAACATCTGTAGGTATATAGTTACTGAATCTGGAGCGCTGCTGATCCTACTTAATTACAGGAAAGGCAAGTAGGGGGCGCTACATAAACAAATTTCAACAACATGAGGGCAGATCCTCTGAGCGCTGCTGATGACGCGATGAAGTGACGCTCGAGTGATCAAGGATTCCAATGTATACAAAAAGCTTTCATTCGATCCCTCCGTCCTCGCGTCTTTTCCTTGCAGCCCTCGCATCCTACAGGGGGCGGAGCTGAGACGCGAGGAAAGGAAGCGAGGAGAGGAAACGAGGATGCACAAATAAGAATTGAGAAGCACCCCAAGTCTTCATCCAGTTCAAAGTCAGATGATTGTCTGTGATGTCAAAAAAGCAAAGAAAGAAACAATTTACATCTTTTATGTATTCAACTATTTTATACAGAAACGCACGCACTCGAACAACCAGGCATGCGCAAACACACACACACACACACTCTCACACAAACATAAACATAAACCCGTGGATAAAGACACACAGGGACACAAACATACATTTACACCTCATAACAGCTCAAGAGCTCTCATGACACCAAACACACATTTTCTTTAAGACTGCAAGGGAAGCTCGGCTTCCCCTATAATGTCAAAAAATTAATGGTCAAATATGCACTATTGTGTTATCATTTTGACTAAAAATGCATTAGAAAACGTTCATCTCAAAGACGAGTTCGTTCAGAATCAGTTACATATAGCAGGACGGCTGACTCGATTTCCTTCTATGAAAGCGTAAGCGAAAGTTCTACCAGAAAGACTCTACTGTCACGTCATTAATTCACAATTACACGCTACCAATCACAGCCTGACATCAAATATAAAAGACTGTTCTTACCGTCCCATTTTGTTGCCTGCAGGTGTCGTAGTAAAGTTTTAGCTGCCAATTACGCTTCCATTCAGTTCGCAGAAACAGACGCCGGCGTTCACTTACTCGCGTTTCGATTCCAATCATAACAACACAAGTCATATCGTTGATTTGATCTCAGCAACTTTCGCGGTGCGCGAGTGCGACACGCTTGTGTAGGAAACAAGGACGTGGCAGCTGAAATCTCACGAGAGACGATCTCTTCACAGGGTAGTTCAAGTTCCACTTTCAAGGCTTTTACATTGGTAGGCACTTCCAGCGGCCACTGTTTACATGTCCCCATTACTATGATTAAACTTCATGATTCAGGTAAGTATAAACTTGCTCTTCTGCTCCCTTCATCAGTGGTAAGATCAAATGGTGACTGTGGCGAAGTGGTAGTTTTCTTAAACTGCCGATACATGTACAGCAGTCTGCAACGCAACATACTCACTGTAACGCTTTAAAAAGTAGGGCTGGATAGCTCGCTGAATGGTTGTAGCAAGTGTAAACAAAGATTCACGTAACTGATTTCCTCAGCGAGCGCAGTGTTCTATTTTTAGCGTTGTCGATCCCACGCACTCATGGGTAGTTGCAAAATACTAACAACTGGGTTGCTGAATAGATTTAAATTAAGCTTAAGAGCAACTAAGTTATTAAATCGGCTTTATGTATGCCATATTCACAGTCCGCGCTCCTCATCTGCTCACTCACCACGTGAGAGTGCCTTCTATCTTAAAGGAGCAGTAACTTGTTTTACGCCCTTCTCTGATTTGGTATTGCTTCGGCATTTATGAGATGTTTTAGCTAAATCACTTCCCGATCGCCGGGAAAGTTATAATTTAAAAAGGGTTGTAAAAATTTGAAAATGATACATGTAAATATGTCCACATATCATAAAGAGAAGCTGACCTTTAAAGCAAGTTGGTCATTGGATGTTATGCGTATGCCGTAGTAGACATGGTTATGAAGGGTAGGAGTTATGGGTAGCCTATATGTTGCAGGGGTATTTAATATAGGAAGTAAGTGATACATTTACAGTGCTCTACAACTGTTCTACCGTTTTCTTTTTCATATCAAGATCTTTTAATACTTATGTTTAAATTCTTCACTAACATAAATATGGTACAATCGCTGTAATACAAATTTTCTTGGTGTCTACTTAATCCATCGATATGCGTCATAGAAATATTTACATTATAGGTAGTTGATATTAAATGTACAAAGGCAGACTAGGATGCTCAGGTCAAATGTCACAGACTAAAATGTGCTTAACACCGTAGAACTAACAGTTATAAGTTTAGACCATACAATTCAAACCAATCACCAGACAAATCACAGTCAAGAAGACTCGAGTGACATTATATTTACTCATCTGTATGATTTAAATGTTCACTTATTTTTCTATTCAAGGGACTCCCTTGGTTGCCATGGCCAGTGATCTCTCGGCTGTGAATAAAACTTCACTCATACAAGAGCAACTCGAGAGTAATGTCAGGCGTGCGCTGCACAGCTGAGAAATACATTCTACGCTTAAAGTCAACAACAGAATATCTAGTGTGATTGAGGTTGTATCTTATCGGTATGCGTCACCATACTTCAGGTAAGTATCGTACTAATATTAATAAGATTAAGATTTAATGGTTATATAAAAAAAAAATAATAAAAAAAAAACACCATGTATCTCTTCAAGGCAGGCTCATCTCTCGTCTGTTATCACTGGCACTCAGTGCTAATTAAGCGATCCAATCAGTCGCTTTGCTTAATCCAGCTAGATCGTATATAACTGAAGGTGTGGCTCCCTACACCTTAAAAGCTTATATTCTGCAGAATTGTTTATAATGTTTCGCTTTTCTTTTCAGATTCCCTTATTTCCCATCCTGATTTTAATATACTGTTCTGGAATTGTCATTGCATTCTGTTTTGATATGCTATAGATCATATTCCGGGAGCTGGATTTATGTGACTTTGGGGTTTGTGATGCCACTAATCCAGAGGGAGTGCCGCTCAGTTCCTCTTAGCGTTGTTGCAGTCCTTTAAAATCATTCTCTTTAAATTAAGGCTTCCATGCTTGAAGTTTGTGCGTTGTAACTTTTCAGATGTTGTTTATGCTTTAACAGCAACATTACAGAAAAGTGAAATTCATTTAACCCCCCTTTTATTACTTCCCATCCGTTATGGTCTCTTCTCTTCCTATTTTCATATTCAGATTGTAGCCTACTAAATGCTCAACAAGCCCTCTCAACCCAAAATCGAGGCAAATTTCTTCGCTAGCTACTGGTGGTGGTTAACGATCCATACATCTATCATACGTCTGCTTTTCGCTGCTAAATCTGTTTAGTTATACACGCAGTCAATTTCTTTATCTTGTTCTTTACCGTCAACTCAGCCCATAATTTATTAATTTAAGTTTTGTGAAAATACCATAATAACAACGCTCCAAGGTTATTCGTATCCCTGCTTGCTTATGTCTATCGTGACTTTCTTTTGTTTGCTTTCTTCTTTGGCTTTCTTTGGCTTGCTTTCTTTCTTTGGCTTTGGCAAGCCTTTCGCTTGCTCAGTTGGGGATATTTTGGGGATATTTAATTTAATTTTATCAATCAATAAATTCCACTAGAAACAAACCTCGTTGTATTGTTTTAATTTAATACCATGAAGCTGCTTTGATACAATCTGTATTTGAAAAGCGCTATACAAATATATTTGACTTGACTTTCGTTTCTGATATCTGCAATAATTCTAAGTCTATCGCGGCTTCTGAAATTCTGCGATTACTGTTTTTTTTTTATTTTTTTTTTTTTATGGCCAATCGTGGCCTATTTCATTAATGCTATCGAAGCTTTCGATTTTGTTCTCGATGCATGAACTCTGCCTATCGAGGCATCACTTGTATGAGCTTTCATGATTGTACTCTAAAGGCAAATATTTCATGGTCGATCGCGACCTTAGTTCATAAACGCATATCGTAGCTTTCCTGATTGTAATCATCTTAATGTCATATCTCTGCCTATCGTGGCTCCTCGGAAAAGTCGCCTGGCTTCAGCCTTTATCATTATAAATGTAAGGTCAATCATGGACCTATTTTACGATCACTGGTATTGTTTCATGGCTAAACGTAGCCTATTACATTAATGCTATCAAAGCTTTCGACTAATCTTGGTTCTGATGTATGAACTCAGCCTATCGAGGCATCAGCCTATCGAGGCATCAGCCTATTGAGGCATCAGCCTATTGAGGCATCAGCCTATCGAGGCATCAGCCTATCGAGGCATCACTATTGAACAAGCTTTTATGATTGTACTCCAAAGCCAAATATTTCATGGCCGATCGCGGCCTTCGTTCATAAATGCATATCGTAGCTTTCCTGATTGTAATCATCTTAATGTCATATCTCTGCCTATCGTGGCTCCTAGGAAAAGTCGCCCTGGCTTCAGCCTTTATCATTATAATGTAAGGTTAATCATGGACCTATTTTACGATCACTGGTATTGTTTCATGGCTAAACGTAGCCTATTACATTAATGCTATCAAAGCTTTCGACTAATCTTAGTTCTGATGTATGAACTCAGCCCATCGAGGCATCAGCCTATTGAGGCATCACTATTGAACAAGCTTTCATGATTGTACTCTAAAGCCAAATATTTCATGCTGATCGCGGCCTTCATTCACAAACGCAAACCGTTGCTTTCCTGATTGTTATCATCTCAATGTCTTATCTCTGCCTCTCGTGGCTCCTCGGAAAGTTGCCTGGCAACAGCCCTCATTTATAAATATATGGTCAATCACGGTCCTATTTTATGATCACTGTCATTGTTTCATGGTTAAACGTAGCCTATTACATTAATGCTATCGAAGCTCTCAACTAATCTCGGTTCCGATACATGAACTCAGCCTATCGAGGCATCACTATTGAACGAGCTTTCATGACTGTACGCTAAAGCCAAATATTTCATGGTCAATCGCGGCCTTCGTGCGTCAACGCATGTCGTAGCTTCTCTGATAGGCATCATCCCAATGTGTTATCTCTGCCTATTGTGCTATCTCTGCCTATTGTGGCTCCTCGTAAAATCGCCTGGCGACAGCCCTCATTATTCATAAATGTAAGGTTAATTACGGACCTATTTTTAAAGAAAGACATGGGCGGGTGCATATGCTATTTAACTTTGCTTTATTTTATTTTCTCCCTTTCTTCAAGGTTATTCGTATCTCTGCTTGTTTATGTCTATCTTGACTTTTATTTTTATAACTGCAATATGTCTAAGCCTATCGCAGCTTTTGAAACTCTACACTCATTTATTTATTTATTTATTTATTTATTTATTACGGCCAATCGCGGCCTAATTCATTAATGCAAATTACATTTAATCTCGGTTCCGACGTATGAACTCAGCCTATCGAGGCACTAACTTATCGAGGCACTAATTTATCGAGGCATTTGCCTACTGAGGCACTAACCTATCGAGGCATTAGCCTATCGAGGCACTAACCTATCGAGGTATTAGCCTATCGAGGCACTAACCTATCGAGGTATTAGCCTATCGAGGCACTAACCTATCGAGGTATTAGCCTATCGAGGCACTAACCTATCGAGGTATTAGCCTATCGAGGCACTAACCTATCGAGGCAATAACCTATCGAGGTATTAGCCTATCGAGGCACTAACCTATCGAGGTATTAGCCTATCGAGGCACTAACCTATCGAGGTATTAGCCTATCGAGGCACTTGCCTATCAAGGCACTAACCTATCGAGGTATTAGCCTATCGAGGCATTTGCCTATTGAGGCACTAACCTATCGAGGCATTAGCCTATCGAGGCACTAACCTATCGAGGTATTAGCCTATCGAGGCACTAACCTATCAAGGTATTAGCCTATCGAGGCACTAACCTATCGAGGTATTAGCCTATCGAGGCACTTGCCTATCAAGGCACTAACCTATCGAGGTATTAGCCTATCGAGGCACTTGCCTATCGAGGCACTAACCTGTCGAGGTATTAGCCGATCGAGGCATTTGCCTATTGAGGCACTAACCTATCGAGGCATTAGCCTATCGAGGCATCACTTTTGAACGAGTTTATGATTGCATTCCAAGTCAAATATTCATGGCCAATCGCGGCATTACATTAACGCACATCGTAGCTTCCCTGATTGCATCATCCCAATATGTTATCTCGGCCTATCGTGGCTACTCGTAAAGCGACAGCCTTATCATTTATTAATGTAAGGTCAATTGTGGTCCTAATTTTAAGTAAGATGGGGACTAATGTATATGCTATTGAATTTTGTTCTCATTTATATTTTATTTTCTCTCTCTCTTCATACCTCGGATGTAGGCTATGCATCTTAAAATCTCAGCCTATCGAGGCTTCGTTTAAAATCTCCACCTCAAGTTTCGCGGCCAGACGTGGCTTTTGTTCTTGTTTTAAAGATGATAAGCTCAGTTCACATATAGTGTCATTTCCACACTCGATCTTGGTTAAGTTTCTAATCAATCATCTTTATCTCAGTGTATCTCGTAGTTATAATTTCTCACATATAGATATTCACATTAAATAAGCATTAAAGAAGTTGTCTAATTGTCTTTCCTTTTTTACTAATTCTCCTGCATGCTTTTCAGAATCCTCATAGGTACGTATGGAATTCATCTCTTATTCCTTATTTTTGGGGGTAGCTCCGCCCCTGCCTCTATCATCAGGCAGGACCTACAAGCTAACTTTCAGACCCGGACGGAGGACGGGGCCTACGCCAAAGAACTGAGACGGAGCTTGTCGTGCATCTATATTTATTTTTTCTGTAAAACCTTTCATAAAATAAATTCTATTTCATTCGAGAATCCTCCTGAGTCTTTTTGGTAGAACATACGTTCTCGTAGCGTCACAGTGCTTTTCCCTGTTGAAGCCAAGCGGCTATGGGGTGAGATTTCGGTCACAATTCTGCGCGCGCAAGATCACATTTTGAGCGTGCAAAAGGGCATTTCGCACGCGCGTGAACTGAGTTTTGCGGAGAAATGTTCGTCTCGCAGATAAGAAAATATTGCGAGCGAACGAAAATCAATTTTGCATTTAAAATAAGAATTTGGATGTGCGCGGACGTTCTCTTTCGCGTGTGCAAAGTTTAACTTTCTTGCTCCTTTCATACCAGCCGTGACCGCTCTCTAAGCGCAGACAGCTCGCTTGCTCAACACAACCCAGTGTTACAATATGCCATAATTCCAGCCAATCAGAGATGAGACTGCTAAATTCTGATTGGCTGGCTTGAAAACCAATCACAAGACTCCCTGCATCACCGACTGCGGAAGAGAACTAGTGTAGTTGAGTTTATTATTTATGAAAAATATTCAAAAACTTCACTGTAATTCACTGTATTGTTGGCAAATTCAGTTCACACATCACTGCTGTCCTGATGGTTATACTACAAGACTGACTTTGTATAAATATAGTTTTGCGTATTTTTTACGATTATTATTTATGAAAAATATTCAAAAACTTCACTGTAATTCACTGTATTGTTGGCAAATTCAGTTCACACATCACTGCTGTCCTGATGGTTATACAACAACGCTTATTTTGGGAAAAATATAGATTTTAAATTGTATATACTATTGTAAATGTAGAAGTTTTATGATTTTTATGAAAAATATTCAATAACTTCACTGTAATTTACTGTATTGTTGCCAAATTAAGTTCACACATCACTGCTGTCCTGAAGGTTATACAACAACACTTATTTTGGTAAAATACAACTACAATAAACTCAACTACACTAGTTCTCTTCCGCAGTCGGTGATGCAGGGAGTCTTGTGATTGGTTTTCAAGCCAGCCAATCAGAATTTAGCAGTCTCATCTCTGATTGGCAGCGAGCAATGGCATTGGCAATGTTGAGCAAGCGAGCTGTCTGCGCTTAGAGAGCGCTCACGGCTGGTATGAAAGGAGCAAGAAAGTTAAACTTTGCACACGCGAAAGAGAACGTCCGCGCACATCCAAATTCTTATTTTAAATGCAAAATTGATTTTCGTTCGCTCGCAATATTTTCTTATCTGCGAGACGAACATTTCTCCGCAAAACTCAGTTCACGCGCGTGCGAAATGCCCTTTTGCACGCTCAAAATGTGATCTTGCGCGCGCAGAATTGTGACCGAAATCTCACCCCATAAGCGGCAACCTCCCCGTCTCTCTCTTGAAACCAACACGGAAGTGAGTTAAACTGTAATTCGTTGACTGGCCGCTTGAGGCTGGCTGCAGAAGTGAGTCAAATCTGTATCTCCCCCATGTTAAAATTACCAACTTTACAGCAGAAAATGTTTACAGCCTGGATCTCTATGTGGCTTTGGTCTATACAGCTAATTTTGCCCTTCATAACAACTGTGAGGGAGGTGAATTTTTTTATAACTCATCCGTTTAGTTGATTAATATTTAAATTTCTGCATAATTAAGGGTGTGTCCACTTTTGAGTGACAGGTCTGCTGTTAGCCGCGTCACTACTCTCACTTCACCTCAGCAAATGTTGCTGCTGAACTTGCCATCTCTGCAGTGTTTTCTGTACTTTTTTCGGGATTATTTCATACAATTTAATACACCCATTACTTCGCCCACAGCTTTGGATTCCGTCGTTGTCGTCGAGGATCATTCGAGAGAACAACCAGCGCTGTATTTCAGTTGTTTTCCTCTGTGAACATGCACTAATGGATGTCTGACAATTCGTTTTTGGAGTTTTCCGATTTAAAAATGTCAATAAAGGCTCGATCGTTCTGCTCTCACGGAACAGATAGATTATAATATGCTTATGTACCGTCGGATGAAATCATGCAGGCGTCGGCGCTTTCTCCGTTCATGCAATAAATGAACATCCTTGAATGAGCGCGGATCTATGGTTTAACCCATTTGAGAGGCGGAGAAAATCAGAATTTAAAATGGACTGAATAACGTTAAGCTCTCTACGAACTTGACGAGCGATGCCGCGCTGACGGACCATAGACTATAAAAAAAAAGAGTGACTGACATGTAACTGTTATGCACATAAATCACTGTCACACACACTCTCTCAGAGTAATAGTTACTGCATAATACATTTTCAACTAGCAAAATAGTACAGAATCACGATACACAGTCTCACTTGTTTCCATGTCTTTTAATAATATTTCGAAGGGCAAAAACAGTTGATGATGTAAAGCCAATTAAAAGTTCCTGTCACTTTAGCGCGAGCCCCTGTGCAGTCGTAGACTTGGTACTTTCAGTAGCATATAGACCTTATGTAGCCCCGCCCCTTTTCAGCACTGTGCTCGTTGTCTTTTGACTTCCGGTTTTATTTTCACAGCGATCTTGTGTATTTATGAATGAACGGCTCATTTTAAAATATTCCCGGTCTACTGACATTTGTTAAGACATCTGGTTTAAACATTACAATCCTCATGATAACTTTCGTTAACTTTTGTTAACTTTATATTAAGTAAATCCACTACAAAAGCTAATTACTCCTGGACAGCAATGCCATAGGAATATACAGAGCGACCGCAAGAACGGAAGTTCAAAGACAATATTCTAAAGATGGCGGCGCCCTTGTTTCTCTGGCGCATAAGGTCTATAGCATTACCTCCCAAGCCTGAGCTAACTCGATCACGTCGAGTGGTGAGCGTGGTTTCAGATAGCCAGCCTCCTCCAGCTCCACACACGCCCCGCCTCTTTGCCCATTTTCTGTTCTCCGAGAGTGACGCAAGGTGACGTGAGGCCAAGATGGCGACGGCCGACTCCGTCCACTTTAGGCTTCAAAAATGCTCTTCAGAAACCTACGGGTGACGTCACGGACACTACGTCCATATTTGTTTACAGTCTATGGTTGAAGCCTATGGAAGGCATTTTCTGCCAAATTTAAATAAATAAATTAAATGATTAAAATTAAAATTAAAACCAGATTAACAATTTCATTACAGAAAACAGTACGCAAAAAATGTGACAAAATTGAGAATGAAATTAAATGATTTCATTTTCACAGCATTATCCCTGTCAAATTGAAAAATAAAATGCAATTGGTGATTTCACATTTCATTTCCACTACAGTCTCGAGGCAAGACTGCCAATATTAAAATAAAAAAGCGAAACGTGAAAAAGAAACTACAAATACAGTTTTTACAATGCTCGTTAGTAATGCTCACGCAATAATAGTGACACAATTCAAATACAAATGTAAATTTTCGTTTTCATTTTAATTCCTCTTTTATTTCACAGTTTTCATTTTCGTTTTCATTTTCAAAGACAACCTGCATGCAAATTATATGTTAATGAGTGTGTGTGGCTTATTCTAGTAACGGCGCTGAGACACGCCTTCTGCAAAGCTAAGTCATCGTCCCGTGTGCATGAATTGAATGTGTGAAACAAAATTATTTAAATGTGATTATATTGTAATCGAGACGACGAGATATGGTGAAATCTGTTAGTGAGCTTTTGCGGGAAGCTGCCGCAGCATTAGAACATGGAAACAACCAGCCTGACCATGTTAGATATGATGTTAGACTCAGACTAGACCATAATCGACGACGAGGTTCATTCATGTATTAGGCTGTTTTGGAAATTCAACTATTTGGGTGTACAGAAGTCTTAGTAACACAGTTTCTACAACAATTATAGCCAGACATTAATACCCAATGGCTTTAACCGAGGACCTCGGCCAATGTTTCATATTCGCGTCGTGCCTAACAACGCCCTTCAGCCGTGACTTATTCAGATGATACAGCACTAGCCTATAGTAGCCTGTTTTTATAAAACGGTTACCACGCAATACAAATATTAATCCCGAAACATGTGTATCTATGCAACTTTCATGAAGTAAAATGAATCTCTAAAAGCCAATTCCTTCCGCTGGAGAAAAAAAATAGTCCCTGACCATAAACAGCAACAGAAGAAGTTACATTAGTTCTCCATTAGATGGAGACAAAGACTGTCTTAATGAGTGAGTCAGTCAGTAGAGAAGACTTTTGAAATGACTCAAACTTGTGATCACGGAGAAGAAAGACGCAACTGACATGACTATAGGCATGGACAACCCCTATTAACTGTTAAAAGTACAAGATATCACACCGGACATTCAAACAGATTTTTTATTATGAATATAGGACTGACCTGAAGGAAAATGCTAGCCTACTGTAAATGCAGGTACACTCGCTTTCTCGGTCTCATCCAGAAGTTGTTACTGGAAATGAAAATCAGCATTGTGATTCTTTTTGTACACAAACGCAAAATAACCAAAAGACACGTAACAGTTAAACAGCGGACAGATACTGTATCTGAATAAGTCACGGCTGAAGGGCGTTGTTAGGCACGACGCGAATATGAAACATTGGCCGAGGTCCTCGGTTAAAGCCATTGGGTATTAATGTCTGGCTATAATTGTTGTAGAAACTGTGTTACTAAAACTTCTGTACACCCAAATAGTTGAATTTCCAAAACAGCCTAATACATGAATGAACCTCGTCGTCGATTATGGTCTAGTCTGAGTCTAACATCATAACTAACATGGTCAGGCTGGTTGTTTCCATGTTCTAATGCTGCGGCAGCTTCCCGCAAAAGCTCACTAACAGATTTCGCCATATCTCGTCGTCTCGATTACAATATAATCACATTTAAATAATTTCGTTTCACACATTGAACTCATGCACACGGGCTTAAGCCTGTTTTATACTTATGCGTCGGACCTACGCCGAAGCCGCCCTCTACGCTGTAGAAGGCGTGTCTCAGCGGCGTTACTAGAATAAGCCACACACACTCATTAACATATAATTTGCATGCAGGTTGTCTTTGAAAATGAAAACGAAAATGAAAACTGTGAAATAAAAGAGGAATTAAAATGAAAACGAAAATTTACATTTGTATTTTAATTGTCACTATTATTGCGTGAGCGTTACTAAAGAGCATTGTAAAAACTGTATTTGTAGTTTCTTTTTCACGTTTGGCTTTTCATTTTAATATTGGCAGTCTTGCCTCGAGACTGTAGTGGAAATAATTTTTCAATTTGACAGGGATAATGCTGTGAAAATGAAATCATTTAATTTCATTCTCAATTTTGTCACATTTTTTGCGTAGCCTACTGTTTTCTGTAATGAAATTGTTAATCTGGTTTTAATTTTCATTTTAATCATTTAATTTATTTATTTAAATTTGGCAGAAAATGCCTTCCATAGAAGCCCAGCGTCCATTGACTTCAATGGGGCTGCTTCGAACAGTTTTTTTCAATGCTTCGAAACTAGACGGTCATTGGATAAATGCTGTGATTATGTCCCGCCCACGGACTCTCAGGGTCTCTGGGGGTGAATGAGGAGTGGGCTGGCCTGGACTCCGGCTTCTGCGTGATGATTGGAGGGTGTATCGAAAGGCTGCATCTCCTTTTGATTGACAGCGATTTCATAAAATAAAAAGTCGCTGCCGCTGAAGCTATTCGAGCTCAGTCCCATCGCTGATTTTTCAAGTGTAGTCGAAAGACAAACTTCTGCAACCTAATTCTTGGTATTTGCTTGTCGAAATTGCTAGCCAATTTTCATAATACATTTCACACAATTATATATATATAGCTTTATTATAGTATTACTTATTATATTTTTTATATTATTATTATTATTAATAATTTAAAATAATTAATAAAATAATAAAAAAATATATAGTATTAGTAGTGATATTATTATACTTTATTATATTATTATTTATACCTTTATTATATTATTACATTAATACAATTATATTTAACTCTGCTGGCCATTGAGAGGACACTGGTCAAGTCAATGGAAAAGCCTTGTTGGTACAGGGTCACAGAGCATTTTCTTGAAAAGGAAAATTAGAATTTACGTATAAATAAATGGACAGTTTTTATGATGTAGGCCGAAAATGAGCTTCCCCTCTTTGAAAGACCAGCAGCCGCCGCCCCATACTGCGCGCTGGCTGGCTTAGGCGGTCTGGAAACCCCCCTTGCACTCTCGGATTCGCTCAAATCAGCTGTCATTCAAAAGTGCAGGGGTCAGCGGCCATTTTGACGTTGAAATATCTGTATTATCAGAGAATGTCTAATAAGGGGAGAACTTCCACTCTCAGTAAACTTCCGGCTTCTGAACTGGTTCCAGTTCCACTCTGGTTCCATATGAGGGTGCTCACAGGACGAGTGCAGAATGAATGGAGGTCTATGGGCTATATACCCCTCAAAATCCACTTTTCTCAGGATATAATTTGTCTTGTAATTTGAATGTTGTATTCGAAAGGAGATGCAAAGAATTTACACATTGCTGGGTGATAGATTTTTTAGAGTCACTTATCATTGTACGACCAAAGATACTGCTTTACGGCAATCCTTCAGTCACTTTGGTGCTTTCGCGCTCTGCACTTTCTTTTCTCTCGAGGCATCGACAACACAGCTGACACAGGTAAACACACGTGCTAGACAAGTTTTTCTTCTGTTTGTTTCTGGTCCCGCTTCGGATGCCACGATGCCATCAAGCGGTATCTCTGGTCGTAATCAGTCCTTCACTGACCAATCAGCGTTCATTAGCAGAATGCTAGCATGTTATGGGCAACAACAACTCAACCTGTAAGAAATCAAAAGGACATAAAGTACTCGTTCATTCAACTTTCAACCTATAACTCATGTTGAACTTGCAAAACCTACAATCAAATCTGAGATTTCTCAACGGCAATCGGGTGAAAGAGACACATTTAGCCGTCTAGCCCCATAGACTCCCATTCATTTTGCACTCATGGCGATCGCCCCCAGTGGAACTACAACCAAAATACGGTACAATAGGACTTAATAGGGAGTGGCCAGGCTCTCCATAGACGGGCTCTGGTATTATTTACATGTGAGGAGTAGTTTTACCACAGAATGCATCAAAGTTGTGACAGCTCTGTTGGCTAACTTGAAATGCTACTACTACATGGATGTTTATTGATATATAAATGTGTTATGGACTAAATACTTACTGTAGCTGAATTGGATTGTATGGAGCCTTTACAGTGTAACTAAACCATTGTTGTTGGAATGTAATGGATCAGTGCATGAACAGGAGGCTTTTTAGGTGAGTTTCTTCCAGTTGTTGTTGTTTATTTGGCATGTCTGTTGGTGGTCTGACAAAGAGACAGATTGTACCCGCTGTATTGATTGTATACTAAAATGGTTTACATCGTTCGAATCACTTTTTTTTTTTTTTTTTTTTGAGTTTTGAGTTTTGTCTTTCAAAAAGTTTAAATCTCTTGACAAACTAAAATACATAAATTACATTTGTATGTATTCTAAATTAAAGACACAGGTTGTACTGAATTTCAGTTTGCTTATTTTACTCAAGATAAGGATTTATTAAGTCCACATGTCATGCAAACTAGAAACTCTGCTTCTAACCACAGGTCGAGAGCTGTTGCTCCAAACACACAACTTTGCGATGCTGTTTGCGAATGTTCGTTGGAACGATGGTTTCAGGAAACATAGACTCGTTGAACTGTGCTGATAACGATGGAACTTGCGAACATAGTTGGCCAACGATGCTTTTGGGAAACGCACCCCTGTTCGAGTTCTGCTCAATATAATCAGTTATTAAAGGAGAACTCCGGTCAATTTTAACATTGAGCTCATTTTTTTGTAAATTTGGAGTGCTGTCAATACAGAGAACAACGACAAAAATCAGTGTTGCCTACACCGTGTTATCCTCTTTTTAAAATTTGCACCCTGTTAAATGGGGCAGGTTTTCAACCTGCGTTTAGCCTGCTTTAACACACTTGATTTGTCATTACAAGTGCCCAGCCAGGTGAGTGAGTTTATTTAGAGTGAACACGGTGAATCTGACTGCAGTAGATGTGAAAGAAATGAATAAAAGTGATGTTAATTCAGCCAGCGAAAATACCTGTATTTACTTCCTGTTTTCGGTTGAAGTCCACAGTAGTCGATTGTCGAGTTCACGCGCGTGATCATAGATACTAAACCTATGCGGGTGAACTCGACAATCGACTACTGTGGACTTCGACCGAAAACAGGAAGTAAATACAGGTATTTTCGCTGGCTGAATTAACATCACTTTTATTCATTTCTTTCACATCTACTGCAGTCAGATTCACCGTGTTCACTCTAAATAAACTCACTCACATGGCTGTGCACTTGTAATGACAAATCAAGTGTGTTAAAGCAGGCTAAACGCAGGTTGAAAACCCCATTGAAGTCAACAGGGTGCAAATTTTAAAAAGAGGATAACATGGTGTAGGCAACACCGATTTTTGTCGTTGTTCTCTGTACTGACAGCACTCCAAATTTACAAAAAAATGAGCTCAATGTTAAAATTGACCGGAGTTCTCCTTTAAGTTTAAGTTTTTTTTATATTAAGTACAATGAACTTTAAGTGATGTTGAGTAATATGAACTCACTTTGTTTGGTAAATTTGACTTTTAGGTTAACAATGTGACTTTTAAGCATAAAGCTGCCTAGCATGTCCAGAAATCAGCCCTGGACAAAAACTCCAGCTTTGAGCGGGGAATGGATTCTAACGTAAACACTTCTGATTGGCCATTGCGTTCAAGAAATCAACAGATATGTCTGTGACTGGCTACATTGGTCCAAGATGCGAAAACACAAATAAAAACCTTTGACGCTCTCCAGAGCACACACAGATACGCACCTGGATTGTTTGCCAAATCACCAATATGCTATTATTACGGAGAAAACTGATCCTAGACCAGCAGTAATGGGCAGCTTTTTCCTCTAAAAGCATAAGCAGCAGCAGGCAGTGGTTTGAAAAATATTTTAACTCTAGTCTCAAGTCCTTGCCCAGCCTTACACACATTCCACCTGTGACTATTTACCTTCGTTATTGTTTGTGGCAAGCAGGACAAGGCCGAGGGCCATGAGAATGGGACAAGGCCGGTGGAGGTCACAGAAGAGCACAACATTGTAAATAAGCTAGAATATATTGCATTCTTTGAGTGTGACATAAGCTGCGACATTAACAAAAATGTATCTGTTACCATGTATTGACTGTCTTCTGATTTGCTGCTCCTTTTTTTAAATGTGTGTTTTGTGTTTTCATTTTCATTTACCCAGACAGATCTCTTGAATTCATTCCTAACAGCTTTATACATCCCTCTGTCCCAATGCTTAAAGTTATTTTAATAGTTTGGCAGAACTGTTTGCTCAGATTAGCTTTCCACATCTGCATTGTTTGTTACTCGTGTTCTGATTCCTGGAAATCGGAAAGCCTTCCAAATCTGCCTTGTCACTCTGAACTCTGCAAGTTCCTGCAAATCACATGACTGAAAGGAAAAAAAAGTGAAACTGAAAGGAAAAATAAAACTGAAATAATGAGCATCACCTGCGCAAGGCACCGGTCTCAAGTTTCTCACGGAGGAGCTTCAGAAGCATAAAAGTAGGAGAGAACGACAGTGAAGGTGTCATGATTCCTGTCTTGTGTGGACTTATGTTATTTCCTGTTCTGTGCCATGTTTTGTAGTCCTTTGTAGATGTTCTTGTTGATTAGTCATTATGAGTTAAGTTTTACTGCTGCTAGATCCTATGCTGGTCTGTCATTCTGTAACGCTGCAGGTTGAAGCAGGGAAGGATG
The DNA here is from genome assembly GCF_949319135.1 of Squalius cephalus. Classification (NCBI taxonomy): domain Eukaryota; kingdom Metazoa; phylum Chordata; class Actinopteri; order Cypriniformes; family Leuciscidae; genus Squalius; species Squalius cephalus. Next base: position 23,510,911 of record NC_137145.1, read on the forward strand.
CAGGATCTACTTGCAGCAGCTTTTATTTAAACAAACTCTAACAGTCATAAACTGGATCACAAGAAACAAGAACAGAACAACTGAACAGAACAACCAACATAACGCAACAACGACAGACAAGGAACAGACTGAAACACAGGGCTTCAATACACAGAACAGATCAGGGAAACGAGACACAGCTGGGACAAATGAACTCATAATGACTAATCAACAAGAAAAACAAAGGACTACAAAACAGGAAATAACATAAGTCCACACAAGACAAGGGGCACACAAGACAGGAATCATGACAGAAGGATGAGAGAGGACCAGGCCTGGACTATTTTACGTTATGTTTGGTTTATATGTGTGTGGCAGTCGTCCGTCCGTTTTGTATTTTATGATAAAGTGTTTAAAGGTTTGCCAGTTCCCATCTTCTCCTTCCCTGAATAACAAACCTTGTTACATTGATCTTATTCTGTTTATTGTTTATTTTATTTAACAAATTTTGTTTTTACGAAACTGTCGGCTGACAATGAATCACATTTAACAAATCTTAATTATCACATTATTTTTAACCTATTGTAAAATTATGTAATTTGAGTGTAGGCATTGAGGTCCACCCTTTTTCAACAAGGTCCACTCACTTCACAATGGTCTAACTGAGTGTTGTTAAATGGGACAGTCTAGTCGCTCTAGCCTTTGAAAGATTTCTCATCACCTAAAAGCGGCAGTAACGTTTGTACTGGACTTTTTTTGAAAGTTATATTTAACTGTCTAAAAACAACAAAAAGGTTCACAACTTGTCTAAATACTGTTATGGTTTGTGGAGAGATGAACCCAATCGCAGATAGTATGCAATTAACACGGTTTTATTCAGACAAAACAGGGAAAACAAAACCCAAGATGGGGCAAAACAAGGCTGGTGGGCAAAAACAAAGACTAACTACACTAGACTAAGACTTGACATACCTAGACAAATAACTAACAGCAACAAGATCAGGACTTTACAAGACAGAGTTCTTCACAAGGTACTCACGGGAAGGTTTACAAGGTTAACTAAATGATGAAAAAGTGGTATAAGAGTACTGGCATGAGTTTTAAGAAAAATCATGTTTAAATTATTTACATCACAAGCATGGGAAGCGTTCAAAGAACACAAAATATTATATAATTTTGTGCGATTTCAGAAAAATAGAATTGCTGAGATTCTGCTGGTACTGATGTGAGAAACAGAGGAACAGTAAATCTAGCGGATAATTCTTGTACAGATGCAATAAAATACTCATTGAAAGAATTAGCAATTTTATCATGATCAGTGAGAAGAGTACCATTTATGGATATTTGTAAACGGTTGTTATTTTTAATTTTGTTTTCACCAGTTATAGATTTAATTGTTTGCCATAATGTTCTTGGGTTGGAAACCGTTCGATTAATTTGATTTTCAAAATAAAACTGTTTTGCTTTGTACAATTCAAAATTACACTTATTTCTAAACTGTGTGAAAATAAGCTTAGCCTCAGGTGTTTTTAGTAATCTGTAGGCTTTCAGAGCCTTTCAGGCCTTCTTTTTTAAAAGCTGCAAAATGTCAGGAGTTACCCAAGGTACTGTATTTTGCCTAATATGTATTTTACAGGTAGTAGTACATTTTTGACGTATTGTCTCCACTCTTCTATGGAAATTTGACAGAACATGATCAGGATTTGGCAAAGACATCTCATTACTCCAATCAGTATCAGCAAATTCAGCATTAAACTAAGATGATTTAGAGTTTGGTACATTTTTAATATAATTATTTTTATGACATTTTGGCTGTTTAAAATATTTCCTTATGACATATATGAGTGAATGATCTGAAACTGCTGTGTTTATCACTCCAGATATACCATACTTGGAGGGTTGATTAGTGAAAATAAGGTCCAAAATAGAATTTTGTGTTTTACCAAATCTGGTGGGATCTTTGATTAATTGATGAAGACCATATTTTATGGCAGTTGTTTTCAGAAGTTTTGATGAATTATCAATCCAATTCAAGTTAATGTCACCAAGAATAACAAGCTCCTTAGTTTTAACAGATTTTATTAAGTCAGAGAACTGCAATAAATATGCAGTTGGACAATAATAGTAACTGAGAATTGATTTGTAAAGTAAACAACTAGTTGAAGTGACTCTGAAACTGTTGAAAGTTTTACTATAGAATGTACATATTTTTTATTTACATAAAGAGCAACACCACCACCAATTTTATCAGTCCTGTCTCTGCCATATAATGAATAGTTTTCAATCGCAAGAAAGGAATCTGATATAACAGGGGTCAGCCATGATTCAGATATTGCCATGACATGAGCCTTAGTTTGGGCAAGCATGATTTTAAATTCATCCAGTTTGGGAACAAGGCTTCTCATGTTTAGATGACAAATTTTGAAACCTCTAATTCTACCAAGCTGGCATAAAGTAACTGGATTTTTCCTTAGACACGATTGTCTTTTTTGTGCTCTAAAAGGTTTAGAATTAAAGCCTAACAGGAGGAGATTTAAATAGCAACTGAGGTATAGTCGATATGCCTACAGGTTGTTGAATGCACTGCAGTTGAGATAGATCCATGTGTGGGACACCTGCATGTAAACCCAGGCCCAGAGTGCTATTTAAAACATGAGTATAATATTCCAGGAACATACGGAACATAACACACCCCAGATCTGTTACCACACACAGATGGAAAACTCTCCACAAAACACAGACGTCAGGAGAATAACATAACGCTTGGTATTTTAATGTTCCATGGTATAACATGAAAAAGGCAAGAGCTTTTTTCAGTCACTCCATTCCTGTCCCTCTGCTTATTTTCTTTTTTTCCCCTTTTTATTCTGCTGTAACAGTATGAAAAAAGACAACAAATACTATGAATATGTGGTCTGCTCTCACGATTTTCAATGCACTAAGAATCTCTTTTTTCTCCCCAAAACCTTACATCTCTTTCCAGGTTTGTTTTCATGCAGATGCTTTACAATTTAATTGTTAATAATACCCATTAGCAGTGTTTGTTTCTAAAGGAGGTAAATACAATATTTATTGTATGTCAAAAAAAAAAAAAGACAAATCACTTATAAATGATTTTAATTAGTGTCTGAATGTAGGTCTACTTTAAAAAGAGATGGGCCACCTTGCAAATAAAAATGAAACCACATGTAAGCTGTGAGGCTGACAGTAGATTATGAAGTCTTACAGAAATATCAGGACTTCCTCTGTAGAAAAGTGCAGAACGCTTTATATTTATTTACGGGCCGCATTATGGCCATGCAGGTCAATTGTGATTGTATTGCTTCTGGATGTAAGCTAAATGGTTAGCCTCAAACTAACTTTCTTTCTTTCTTTCTTTCTTTCTTTCTTTCTTTTTATTGTGTGTGAATGGTATCCAGTAAAAATTAAGCTTTTGGTTTCTGACATTACAGCTGTGGCTGTCACAGAAAAGCACAACATTGTAAATAATCTAGAATATATTGCATCCTGTGAGTGTGACATAAGCTGCGACATTAACAAAAATGTATCTATTACCATGTTTTGACTGTCTTCTGATTTGCTTCTTCTCCTTTTTTTAAATTGTGTTTTCATTTTCATTTAGCCAGACAGATCTCTTGAATTCATACCTAACAGCTTTATACAGCCCTCTGACCCAATGCTTAAAGTTATTTTTATAGTTACTGCAAATCGCATGACTGAAAGAAAAATGAAACTGAAAGGAAAAATAAAACTGAAAGGAAAAATGAAACTGAAAGTGGAAAGTCTTCAAAATACTGGTACAGCCCAAATGGATAAAAGAGAGGGGCTCCAGCTGGTCCTCCTCATACTCTTCAAACATCAGAGAGAAACATTTCAAATTCAGGGTAAGTATCTGTTTCTTTTCAGGTGTATTACTGATTTATATTCATGTCTGCTTGTGATATTCAGTGTTTGGATATTCTGTAAACAATCAGTGGAGAAATGGCAGTGTGTGATTTGGGGAAAGAATTAAGGACAGATTTGAATGAGGCAGAATTTTTAAAGTTTCACTGATGAATTTTAAATTAGACCAGGTTAAATAATAAACATGAAGAATGGATTTAAGATGAACTGCTTTTTATCATCTTTTGTTGTTGTTGTTGTTGTTTTGGTATGTTGTATTTTAGAATTTTAAGCTTACATTTACAAATAGGCTCCAGGAAGAGGGTTGAGAACCACTGAGATAAATCAGTTAATCAAGAGTGCATCAATACTTAAATACTTTTTCCCTAAGAATGTCTTTGTTAACAAAACAATATATATTTTTACAGAGACGTATACTATGTTGTAGCAACTCATAATGTAATAACTGCACATAATGTGGTATCACATTTATTACACAAATAATTACATTACATATTACATACATTATTGTAACAAAATATTCATAATGTAATAATTTGATCAAAATGTAATAAAATCCTGAGCTCACAATGTAATAACGATTTTAACATTATGAAAAATGTATTACATTATAAACTCACCAAAAAACGTGCCATATTTTCATAATTGTAGTAGCTTTTAAAACATAAAAAATATTAGTATTCCATTACAGTAAATTTCTGTCAGCACCACTGTCGTCAAATACGATTGACTAGCATTCAGTTTGGATTGGCGGTATGGTTCTGTTCTGGGCAAGAACTCCCTGCGCATTCATGCAGCCTAGCATAAGAGCAGGGAGAGCAGTGATAACCCCCCGAAACAAAACCATACGCCAATATCCCCCAACACAAACTGACAGCGAAATTCTGGGTGCCTTTTTTTTTACACACTACCAACATTGTTAGTCGCATATGTTCAGCAGCACTACAGATCAATATACTGTGGGAAGCATCACCCTAAGCTGGAGCAAGCAAGGACTCATTGTAACAAGCGTGTTGCTGTAGCCAATAGTTCTTATTCGATCTACGTCATCAATGTTTACGGCGGCCATGTTGTTGACATAGAAACCACGGCAACTGTCGAGGCAGCGTCCATGGTATTATCGCTGTATTTTATTTTTTTTTAACAGCGCGATGGTGTGTTGTGTAATACACGGCTGTTCTAACAACAGAAATAAGAATCCTGAAGTTTTTATGCGATACCGACTGTCAGAAAACGTGAATGGAAGGAGACAGAGGAGTTGGGCCAGCGCAGGAGAGACTTGTGGCTAACGTTAGCTATATAGTCTCAACTCCCCACAGCAAAGTCTGTTCCCATCATTTTACCACATGTTAGGGGGGATTGGAGGGATGTAAAAAATGTTATTGCATAACAATAAGTGTGTTGTGATTGTCAAAACATTTTAGCAACTAAACTGAATTTTATTAGGTTTAGTGACAACATGTTACAATGTTTACATGGTACAATTTCTGGTAAGCTACGTACGCTTTTTTATTATTTCAATTCAATTATTGTGATTTGATTTAATATTGACTCATTTTGATAAATATTAGGTAGGCTACACAAGATAGGCATTAATTTTTCTCAAGAAAAAACAACTCACCTAATGCTGTAAACATACCCTTGTGAAAAAAAAGTGCACTTAAGTGTACTTTTATAAAGTGTACTTATTACATAAATAATATACTTTAAATATATACACTTAAGTGTGAATTAAATGCCATCTTTTCGGCGCACTTAATGCACATTAAGTGTAATTAATTTCAAATATATCATATATTAAGTTGAAATAAAATGTAATAAGTTGCCATTAAGAGTGATTTTTTGGAACAACTTAATTGGTACTTTATTACAACTTTATATATACTTTCATAATTGCTTCTAGTGCTTTTAAAATATACTTAAAGTGCACTGCAAAATGTAATGACACGCAATTAATGTGATTTAAAATATACTTTAATATCAGTTAACAATACACTTAAGTGTGAATTAAATGCAATGTTTTCGACACACTGAATGCACATTAAGTGCAATTAATTTATAATATATCACATATTAAGTTGAAATAAAATGTAATAAGTTGCCATTAAGAGCGATTTTTTGGAACAACTTAATTGGTACTTTATTACAACTTTATATCTACTTTCATAATTGCTTCTAGTGTTTTTAAAATATACTTAAAGTGCACTACACAATATAATGACACGCAATTAATGTGATTTAAAATATACTTTAATGTCAGTTAACAATACACTTAAGTGTGAATTAAATGCAATGTTTTCGACACACTGAATGCACATTAAGTGCAATTAATTTAAAATATATCACATATTAAGTTGAAATAAAATGCAATAAGTTGCCATTAAGAGTGATTTTTTGGAACAACTTAATTGGTACTTTAATACAACTTTATATCTACTTTCATAATTGCTTCTAATATCTTCAAAATATAGTTAAAGTGCACTACACAATATAATGACATGCAATTAATGTGATTTAAAATATACTTTAATGTCAGTTAACAATACACTTAAGTGTGAATTAAATGCAATGTTACAATCAACAAAACTAAATGTAAAACCCTCTAAATTTACTGACAAAATAATCTCTAAAAGAAGTACATAAAAACCTTTCTGTTGATGCACAAGAAAACCCCAAGAAACACTATGCATAAACACAAACAGTTTTGGAAAGAGACCTTTGGGTAATGCTTTACAAAAATATATTAGTTACCTACTTCAGTTAACATGTCATGAACTAAGAATGAATAATACTTTAAGCATTTATTAGTCTAAGTAAGATAATATTAGTCTTGGTTAGATCATGTTGGCTAAAAAATAAACTAATATTAACAAATGAGACCTAATTAAAAGTTACCGAACCTTGTTATTTAGCTCTTAAAGGGATGTTCAGCAGAAGAAAGAAATTCAAATTTCAATCCAATTTTTTAAGTTGTTGGAAAGTGCTGTTTATGTCAATGTCCCAGATGCTCTCCAGAGTATATGTGAATGGAAATGTTTCAAAGATGCAGGAAAGTCAGAAAAAATGCCTTGAGGAAAAAAACAAAAAAACAGAAAATTTGTTTATAATACAGATCCAGTCCATTATTATATTTGGCTCAATTGAATGAAAGAGATAGATATACAGTTGCGCTTCAAAGTTGATATACACCTTGCAGTATCTGCAAAATGTTAACAATTTTATCAGTAATAGGGATCACAAAAATGTATACGTTTTATCTTTATTTAGTACTACCCTTATGAAGCAGTTTATTCTGCAAGGTGTATGTAAACTTTTGACTGTTAACTGTTGATAAATTGTGTGATGTGATTGATTACCTCAGTCACCAGGGCCACATCGTAGTAGAAAGCTGGGCATGGTTCCTTCTATTTCCCACAAACACCAGGATTCCACTGACTACGCCATCTTTACTGACACTGGGCTTAAAGTGATTAAAAATAGAGAACCTTTTTATTGCTACTTTACAGGGAATTAAGCATAACTTTATCAATTACACAAATATAGATATATGACCCATGCAAACCCAGGACCAGTGCAAATTAAGAAAGGTATTCTTACATTTTAAGCTTGCCCCACATAGCTATCTTCATGAAGGATGTTCCTGTTCTTGTATTTACCACGGTTGACACAGCAATGCTGCAAGCCTTCTTCCTTTGGTTTGTTACCTATAAAATATATGATGATTATAGGGCAGGTGTAAATGCACAGGTGGGAATTTATTACTTGCACATGCAAAAGATTCAAAGCATTTAAAAGCTATAGGGATAACGTTAGTTAGTGACTTGAAAGTAGTGTTTTAACTTGATCAGGATGTGCTGTCATGATAAATCTTGTAAAATCACCTCATCAATACAGGTCTGTGATTCCACACCGCTTGCACTGTATCTCCAATAACAAATATGAACTGATCCTGCAAAATGAATGTTTAAATCCAGATAAACACAAAAATATTACATATTCCAAAACAAATAGTAATTGAACAACTCTTTAAATACAAAATGAAATTGAACACATTACAAGCATTTTTTTATAGAGGTGGGTAATATATTAAATATTTATGGTGGTTATAAGATTGATTATTTGTATTAAATGTATATAAACGTCTTCGAGTGTTACAATATTGGATCAGCATTCAGCAAATGTTTAGTAGCTTGTTTAAAATAATTTAAAAAGTCGGTTTAGTTTAAAAAAAAAAATCAGCAACCAAATTCCTCGAACACGACCACACACGCCTTCCTCACATTACAATGTAAGACATTATTAGAATGCAATCATATATAAATTATTGAAAACATGATTAATTCACCTCCCGAGTCTATTGAGTTTATAATATATGCGATTAAAATGCACTCAGCAACTGACATGTTACGGAGAAAAAAATAATTAACTAAAGAAAGCATCAATATATACTTACTTGACTGATTATTTGCAGCATAACGTCTCATCTGCAAACAAACATCCAAACGTGGTGCTCCTTTTGTTCTCTTGTTTGGCTAGCTTCAGTATCATCACGCATCGCAAACGGATCGCAAAACATAGCGCATTTTTCAAACTCTAGTGAAGTAGAGCGTCATAATGACGTAGTATTTCTCGCGCATGCGCATTAAACAAAATTTTCATATATCATGCATGGTTAAATGTTATTTCAGCTTTTCTGTTTAAGTTGAAGTTGTTCTAACTCATTGTGTTGTTAAACTGTAAGTTCACAAAACTTTACTCATTAACCTAACTAAAAGTCAATCTTTTTTTTCAATGTAGTCTAGTGTGATTAAAATTAAATGTATTTTAACTGAATTTAAATGCAAATTCATTTTGTTTACATTTGTTTAACTTTTGCTCGCAATTAATACAATTTTAAATGTGTGTTTAATTGACTTAGAACAACATAATGATATTGAAAGTATTATGTTCACAGATGTAAAGTAGCTACAACACATTACTATTAGACTCCTCTCATATATTACATTTTATTTTCAAATATTATGTAGAAAGCTGGCACTAGTTGAGTTCATAGAGCAAGGGCTGGTGATAAAAATGTCAACAATAAGTTGTACTGGATTATACTGTATAAGCAGATGTATTGGAAAAATACATTTCAACTGCATAATGCACACAGTATATATTATAGACAAAACACATTTAAAATACATTAACAAATTAATTTTGGACAACACACTTGAGTTGGAATTAAAATCAATTATTTTCCATGTTTTCCATTAAAACTGTTATTTTATATATTAGTCAATACATCAAAATAAATTCCCTTTAATAACTTATAACTTTAATACATTTAAAACACTATAAATCATAATTATTTAAAATGTATGTTTAAGTAAAACTTAGTAGACATTGCAAAGTGCATTTTTTAAAACATGCACTTAAGTGTGTTTATAAATATTGTCATGAAAGTGTTCTTTCTTTAAGTTAAGCTTAATTAGACAGTATTACAAAGTGCATTTTTAAAAAGTGTACTTAAGTGTGTTAATAAATATTGTGATGAAAGTGTACTTACTTTAAATTAAACTTAATTAGATATTATTACAAAGTGCATTTGTAAAAAGTGCACTTAAGTGTGTTTATAAATATTGTGATGAAAGTGTACTTTCTTTAAGTTAAGCTTAATTAGACATTATTACAAAGTGCATTTTTAAAAATGCACTTAAGTGTGTTTATAAATATTGTGATGAAAGAGTACTTACTTTAAGTTAAACTTAATTAGATATTATTACAAAGTGCATTCGTAAAAAGTGCACTTAAGTGTGTTTATAAATATTATGATAAAAGTGTACTTTCTTTAAGTAAAACTTAATTAGACATTATTACAAAGTGCATTTTTAAAAAGTGTATTTAAGTGTGTTAAGAAATATTGTGATGAAAGTGTACTTACTTTAAATTAGACTTAATTAGATATTATTACAAAGTGCATTTGTAAAAATTGTACTTAAGTGTGTTTATAAATATTGTGATGAAAGTGTACTTTCTTTAAGTTAAGCTTAATTAGACATTACAAAGTGCATTTTTTTAAATGCACTTAAGTGTGTTTTTAAATATTGTGATGAAAGTGTACTTACTTTAAGTTAAACTTAATTAGATATTATTACAAAGTGCATTTGTAAAAAGTGCACTTAAGTGTGTTAATAAATATTGTCATTAAAGTGTATTCCCTTTAAGTACACTTAAGTGGTCTTTAATTTTAATTTTATTATATTATCTGCAAGTGCACTTTTCAAAAAGTATACTTTGATTATTTTAAGCACACAAAAAAGTACACTTTCAATACAATTAAGCACACTTCTTTTTCACAAGGGTACAGAGAGAGATATAATGCGTTTTTTTATTATAACTTTATTTAATGATATAAGTAAACATATAATAAATATATAATATAGTATATAATATAATATATAATATAGTACACATATTTAGCAAAATACTCTATAGCTCTTTTTTTCTAGCTAACTAACATGCTATAGCCTATATATTATGGTCATCAAATGGCTTTCCTGAGGTAGGCTAAATGTTATGTGACATAATTGTTCTCCAGCAGTTTTATTGAACCCTTTGTTTGTTTGATTGATTGGTCGATATTATGTATGAGGAATATACATTTCGGTAAGTTGTACTGTATCTTTCAACAGGGTTCGTGTTTATTTACTATCAGCTAGAGATGATCGGTTCACGTGCCGCTAGGGATATGTCGCGTCACATTTACAAGCAAAACGGTATTTATTGTTTGAATTTCGTAATAAAAGTAACAGAACCTGATAGATACAAGCATGTTGTATAATCGCAGAACTATTGCTAAAACTAGTGTAGTTTGGCAGGGGAAACATACAGCAATGGCTCCGACTAGCGACAACAAAATCTGATAAAACTAGTCTGGTCAGAGGAGTCATATTCCGTGCGCAGCTAAGCAATGAAAGTACATTGTGCTTCCTCATTCAAGAAAATGATTTCTGCTCCCATCGTACTGAATTCCATCGGCTGTGGAGGTGAAGATGACGACTCCCATGATTCCACACTCCTTCACAGTGACAGGACCATCAAGCTACGATGTTGTTAGTGTTGAATAACAGATCTCTGAGGTGATCGTCCCTACTTTATTTTGCACAAGTATGTTACCGATAATATAGATTAGCTTTAGCCACAAGCATGTGCTACTTTAACACAGCATGTTGCAATAATCAGATAGAATCAAGAACAAGCATTTTTCCAATGCAACCAGATAAGCCTAGAACAAGTGCGGCGAATCTCGTGTTCAAGTTCACAAACTTGAATTAATCTGAGGTGAAATCCTTGTGGGGAACGAATTCCTCTCTCTTAATTTACGATTGCACGATTCCTTGTGAGATGATGCGGTTTGCCTGCCGAATTTCGCCTTTTAGTTGGCTCCTTAAAGAAACGCGATAGTGTCATAGTTCTGATAATACTGAGGAGCTTATGAAAGGTGTCGTATTCCTATAGGTAGACGTGGATCAGCTGAAAGTCAGCTGATGCGAGTTGACTAACGTGACATGCCAGAACTGATGCTATGCTTAATTTTTTAAAAATGTATACAGTATGTAAGAAGTAGAAGTAGAAGTCGAGGTAGGTCAAGGTACTTTTTTATTTTCTCCCCTATGGGGGAAATTTGTCTTAGATGAGAGAACTGCTGCAACATTTTTTAGGAATCTTACTGGAGTCTCGGCGCGCTCCCGTCGTCTCGATCGTTAAATGTGAGGTGATAATCTGCAGTCGGCGACCCGATTTATGCCCGTCTTTCTCTAGTCTTTCATATCAAACATGTTTGATATTATCGCAAGTCTTAGCGTAGTCATAGTGACGTAAAACAATCAACAACCAATAAATTCGCTACCTTTGCTGTGAGTATTGTCCATTCTCTGTATTCTATAGTAGATATGTATCTTTTCTTGTATTATGTACCCTCGAATATTCACTGTGAAACACTTGTTCATAATTTCAACACAGCATTTAAAATTATACCCTTTCAAGATATTTAGTTCAAACTATTGTTCTCATCATATAATGATATAGATTCATAACCCCCATATACAGTCATGTGAAAAAGTTAGGTCATACCATTAAATAGTCAACTCTTTATTAAGAAATGTTCACATAACAATGTCTAATTTGATTTTTTTTTCATTCCTGAAAAAGAAAGCGATTTATTGTAATTAAACAATATAAATTACATATTTTTACTCATCAAACTAAAAATATGCATAAAAATGCCTATTTTAATGTAGGAAAAAATTAGGACCCCTAATAACTAGTGATGTTGTTGAAATTACTTCAGTGAGGTAAAATTGTGGAATGGCTGATGTCAAAGTCCTTTGATATCTTTTGAAATCCTTTTCCACACTCATAAGCAGTGTGGGGGAAATATATGGGGGTTATGTACCCTCAAATTTATTATTTGTCCTAATTTATTCCTCCTCAAAAATTGCATTCTTTTAAAATTACATTTCACAGAGAGTCTTAAAAAGGCCTTCCTTATTTTTAAATAGTTTAGTTAAATCACTGGGTCCTTCAGTATTGTTCAAATTGTTATTACATGTCCATATGTTGAAAAATAGACAGGCTTTCGTGGTGTCCTATTTTTTTCACATGACTGTATGGTTGCCTTTATATAATTTAATAATAATGATAATTTATTATTAATATTATTATTATTTTAATTATTATTTAATGATGATAATCACATAATTTGGACAGTGACTCCCACCCCCTGCAGAACACCATCACTGCACTGAGCAGCTCCTTTAGCGATATACTCCTTCACCCCAAATGTGTGAAGGAGAGATCTTATCTGATATACCACCACTGGCCTACCTTCAGAAATATTTTGGATCATGCAACATAATGTGATACATTATGATATTGTAAGAAAAAATGATGTGGACGTCGAAGATCTCAAAAATGAAGTTTATTACAGCATAGCAGTGGCAAGGTACACAAAGCACCTTGGGTTCACCGGCGTCAGAATGAACCCAGAACATCCAAATCTTAAACCTTTTATCCTGTTCTTAATGTAAATTAAGTTGATCTTGTTGCAACAGCTGTGGTCTGTATGTTAATGAAGTTGAGACACCCCATTGTCTGAGAAAGTTCTCTGTGTCCCACACCCAGTCCCATTCTACAATTGACTACCATTTGCTCAGGATGTAATCAACCCAAATGGTCAAGAAACAATAGAACTTGACTGCCTTAATCTCTATGATAATTAAGCCATTTTGGGGATGAGCTTATTCTAAAATATATTTAGGAGTGGAATCTGGGTCGAGGCAGACTACAATTTCTTACAATATCTAACTTTAGCTGCTTCTCCTCCATTTTTGTTAAATCACTGCTGAGCATGATAGGAGGAATTTGGTGGGAATAAAAAGCTAATATAATCTAGTTGTAGTCTTGTAAATAGTGTCACTACAAGATTCAATGTTTGTAAAATCTTTAGTCTGAGACTAAAAACTGTGAACCCCAAGTCTTTAGATGTGAGCTGACAATCTTATAAAGTCTTTTCTAAATCTTTTCAAAGTCTTTAGGTGTACAGAAAGCATTATGCCGAGTTCAGACTGCATGATTTTAGCCCCGATTTTGGCTCGCCGACAGGTTTTGAGAAATCGCCGACAAATGCCCGAAATCACAGGCAAATCGGTGCTCGTTCACGCGAGTGACAATCACGCAGTGTGAATGAGCAAAGACGCGATCTGAGAGAATCACCGACGAGTCGCCGACGCCCGTGAGATATTTGGCATGCTAAATATCTGGACCTGTCGGCGATTCAAAATCCTCCTGTGTGAAAGTGTTCTGACTGAAAACTACATCGGCGATGACTGACAGCCAATGAGAGAGCAAGATACAGAGCAGCGGGGAGTTCGGGGAGGAGTTATAGACCACAATATCAGTATTTTAATAGATATATTTACAATTATATCAAACAGAAACAAAGCACAAACATTTGCTTGACCATCAGCAACAGCAGCACATTGCAAAATTATTTATTTACCCCAAACTCTCTTTGCAGAACACACAGTCCTTGCTCCCCTTGTCTTCCCAGCCATTTCCTCAGGCATAATGTTTTTCTTTTTCTCCTTTTCGCTGCAAATCAGTGCACAGACAATTTGGATCGCAAGCTTCTTGCAGGCTATCATTTTTAATAACAATTTCAAACTCGCGCGAGAACTGCGGTCTTACGCACGCGGGATTTTGCGTTATTTCCTTATCACTTCTCGCGTGTGTTTGGTTGCGAAACGTAGTTTGCGGACCAGACAGAAGTTGTCTGCGATTCTTCCTCCTGAAAGTCATGCAGTGTGAAACCTCCTGTCGCCGATCCATCGCGCAGTGTGAACACACCAGCAACTGAATGTAACCCTGGATAGTCATGCAGTGTGAAAAGAACAGTGACCCGACTACTTTGAAAATCGTGCAGTCTGAACTCGGCATTACTCCACACATTAATCCCAACAAAAGAAACACAATGCTGCTTTGCACTCGTTCTCACATATGTTTTTTGAAACATTTCTTCCTTTCGGAAATTATAAACACAATCTCGTTTTTGGAACAAAACAATCCCTGGATATGCACTGGTAACCTGTTATGGCTTATATTATACATAAATTGTGCTGTTTTAAACTCGACCAAATCCTTCAATTTTAGTGCTTTAGTGCTTACTTTTAGTGCTTCTTTCTCATTGAGACGTGGGGTGCTTCTCAATTCTTATTTGTGCATCCTCGTTTCCTCTCCTCGCTTCCTTTCCTCGCGTCTCAGCTCCGCCCCCTGTAGGATGCGAGGGAAGGCTGCAAGGAAAAGACGCGAGGACGGAGGGATCGAATGAAAGCTTTTTGTATACATTGGAATCCTTGATCACTCGAGCGTCACTTCATCGCGTCATCAGCAGCGCTCAGAGGATCTGCCCTCATGTTGTTGAAATTTGTTTATTTAAGAAATTCATAATAAATAATAATAAAGAAAGATACCCTGTTGAAATATGTGAGGTGTGTGGTTTATATAAACTGCAAAATTAAAGTATAAATCAAAATTATTGTGACCGATGTGAAGGGGGAGGAGTCGAGGAGAATTGATACGTGCCTCATGTTTTAGTCGATAAAACTCTTCCGCATAGGATGCACCTGTGTATCCTCGCTCATGACTCCTCAGGAAGCCTCCTCACTCCTCGATCCTCGACTCCTCGCGGTGCAATTAGAGAATTGAGATGTCCTTCAAGATGGCTGAGCTCGATCGGTTTCCGGGTCATAGGATGGAGGACGGAGGAGAGAGGAGACGAGGAGGGAAGCAGTTTATTGGGCGCTACGAATGTCTATCAAATGCGCCTGTACGTAGCTCAGCCAATCGTTTCAATTATACCAGATGACGTATGTAGAGCGACAGAACTTCGACGAGGAAGAAGACGAAATAAACTTGCGTTCTAAACTACTTAGAACACTATCTAAGGCTGCATCGAAAGGTAACTTCGCATCTGCTGCCATGTTAGATCCATAGATATAAACAAACTGCTTCGGTGTGTCGCATAGACGTCGTCATCGTCTTGCTGCTCCCTCCCCGTTCTGTGATTGGTCCCCTCGCTGAGGCGAAAATCTAGTCCATGGAATCCAGGCTTCCTAGCAGCGTGAATAAAATCGCGCTGCACACAAGGCAGCATGGGGAAACCGTACTCGGTTACCTAACGTAACCTCTGTTCTCTCTAGAGAGGGAACGAGTATTGCGTAAGAAGCTTACGCTACGGGTAAAGTCATCTTTTCTCGAGATATGAAGCCAAAAAATTATCCTTAATTTAATATCTTGTCAACGCAGTGCGGCAGCAAGCAGACCTAGAGCAAGCGAAGTCGCATGCTCATTGGCTGCTCTGCGGCAACTGCAGCAGCCTATCGCTGAAACCTTAGCGTGACGTCACGCCCAATGAGCGCGCTGGGCGCGCTCACGCATCACAGCCCATGTGAGGAGGCGTGGCTTAGCTTATAAAAGAAGGTTCAGAGGCTGCTATTCTCTGGTTTTTGTCGCTGAAGCGAGTGAGCTCGTGGCGCGAGCACGGCGGGTTACGCAATACTCGTTCCCTCTCTAGAGAGAACAGAGGTTACGTTAGGTAACCGAGTACGTTCTCTTACGAGAGGTTCTCTCGTATTGCGTAAGAAGCTTACGCTACGGGAACTTTCCTTGTCAACGCCGTGCGCGCCCCGCATCCACTGAATGAGTCCCAGGGAAAAACCCGGGGAACACTATAACAGGGAACCGGGCGGCCAAGAATGGCTAGCGCAGTACATAAGCACACACATAAGGGGCTCAGAGCGGCGTGGCCGGTCTGACTAACAGCCCCAGAATTGAGCTCAACCAGGAGAGCTAAATCACACAGCAGTAGTCTGCACACAGAGTGGGCTGGCTACGCGGGACTTAGACAGATAAGAGTTTAGCCTGCAGGGCAGGAACTTCCAGATTGTAAAATCTCACAAATGTAGAGGGGGAGGCCCAGCCTGCCGCTGTACAAATGTCATGAATGGAAATTCCGCTAGACCAAGCCCATGAAGAGGCCATGCCTCTGGTGGAGTGGGCTCTGATACCCAGCGGGCACTGCAGATTTTTAGACGCATAAGCGGCTGCAATCGCGTCCACTATCCACCTGGACAGGCTGTGTTTCGAGGCGGCGAGACCTTTGGTGCGCCCACCAAACGAAACGAAAAGCTGCTCCGAGCGCCTGACAGCGGCGGAGCGTGTAGTATAATTCCTAAGCGCTCTGACAGGGCAAAGGAGTTTACCGTCGATCTCGCTGCCGGATGACGGCAAAGCGGAGAGAGAAATGACCTGCGCTCTGAACGGTGTGCCCAGACTTTTGGGGACATAACCGTGTCTCGGTTTGAGGATGACTTTAGAGTCATTAGGTCCAAACTCGAGGCATGCAGCGTTAACTGACAGCGCGTGAAGGTCACCCACGCGTTTAACTGACGACAGTGCTATCAGAAAAACGGTTTTTAGCGTGAGATATTTCATATCCACTGTTTCCATGGGTTCAAAGGGATGCGCTTTCATGGCCTCTAAGACCAGGGAAAGATCCCAAATAGGAACCGACGGGGGTCGCGGCGGGTTCAATCTCCTCGCTCCCCTGAGGAAGCGGATGATGAACTCGTTCCTCCCTAATGCGCGGCCCAGCGCCGAGTCGGCAAAAGCTGAGATGGCCGCAACATAAACTTTGAGCGTGGAGGGGGACCTGCCCGCGTCCAACAGCTCTTGGAGGAAGCACAGCACCTGCGATACCCCACATGTTAGTGGATCCAGCCCTTTGGCGGTGCACCATTTACTAAACACAGACCATTTTGAAGCATAGAGCCGCCTCGTAGAGGGGGCTCTAGACTGTGTGATCGTGTTCACAACCCCTGTTGGCAAGTCAACGGGTAACCGTTGATGACCCACGCATGCAGAGACCAGCGCTCTGGATGGGGGTGCAAAATCGAGCCGTGGGCTTGAGAGAGAAGGTCTCTCCTCACCGGTAACGGCCAGGGGGCTGTGTCCGCCAGCCGTATTAGATCCGGGAACCATGTTTGATTCTCCCAATACGGGGCTATGAGGAGCACCGTGTGGCGCGCTTCCCTGAATCTCTCGATAACCTGCGGCAGCAGGGAGACCGGGGGAAAAGCGTAAAGCGGGCCGCTGGGCCAGTTCTGGGCCAGCGCGTCCTCGTTCTTTGAAAAGAACTTTGGGCATTGCGCGTTGTCTTGTGACGCAAAGAGGTCGACTTTCGCTCTGCCGAAACGGCGCCACAGTAACTGGACTGTTTGGGGATGCAAGGACCACTCTCCCGGGGGAACATTGTCCCTGGACAGTCTGTCTGGACCATCGTTCAGGCGACCCGGCACGTGCGCGGCTCTCAGTGAGCGCAGTGAGTGCTGAGCCCACACTAGGAGGCGTTCCGCCAGGGTGCAGAGCATTTTGGATCTGAGACCGCCCTGGCGGTTCACATAGGCTACCACTGACATGTTGTCTGTGCGGACCAGTACATGGTGGCCTTGCAGGTATGGGAGGAAGTGCTTGAGCGCATTCTCGACCGCCAGCATCTCTAGACAGTTTATATGAAGGCGACACTCCTGGTCTGACCAGCGGCCATAGACCGGTCTGCCCTCGAAAAGCGCTCCCCAACCTCCGTTGGACGCGTCTGTCGAGATAACTTTCCGGCGTGAGACAACTCCCATCGTCACCCCAGTGCGATACCATTCGGCTGCCAGCCAGGGTCGAAGGGCTGAGACACAGCCCTGACTCACTCTGACTCGTAAGCTGCCGGCCGTCCAGGCTCGGTGAGGCACTCGCGCTCTTAGCCAGCGTTGAAGCGGGCGCATGCGCAGTAAGCCCAGCTGAAGCACTGCAGCCGCTGAGGCCATGTGCCCCAAAACTCGCTGGAATGTTCTCAGCGGAGTCTGGTTGCCCGTCTGGAAAGATGCGGCTAGGTGTCGAATGCGGCGCGCGCGCTGCTCTGACAGTCTGGCCGTCATAGCCACCGAATCCAGTTCTATTCCGAGGAACGAGATAAACTGGCGGGGCAGTAATGAGCTCTTGGCCCAATTGACCGAGAGACCCAAATTTTCCAGATGGCCGAGAAGCGCTGTCCTGTGAGACAAAAGCTCTGACTCTGAATGCGCTAGAATTAGCCAGTCGTCCAGATAGTTCAGTACCCGTATCCCCTGAGTTCTCAGGGGAACGAGAGCCGCGTCCATGCACTTCGTGAATGTACGGGGTGCCAAAGATAGACCGAACGGCAGGACGGTGTACTGATATACCCGGCCGTCGAAGGCGAATCTCAAGAATGGCCTGTGACGGGGAATTATCTGGATCTGGAAGTATGCATTCTTCAGATCGAGAGAGATGAACCAGTCTCCCTGGCGAATTTGCGCGAGGATTTGTCTGGTTGTAATCATTTTGAACGGCCGTCTCATGAGGGCTTTGTTCAAGTGTCTCAGATCTAAAATGGGTCTCAGCGTCCCGTCCTTCTTGGGTACGAGGAAATAACGGCTGTAGAAGCCAGACTCGCTCAGAGAAGGATGCACTTGTTCTATAGCCCCCTTGTGCAACAGCTTTGCTATTTCTGCCCGAAGCAGATGAGCCACTTCTGTGTTCACACTCGTCTCGGTTCGCGCTAGAAAGCGAGGCGGACGGCGAGCGAATTGAAGCGAATAGCCGTGCTTTATGGTATTCAGCACCCATTCTGACACGCCCTGGATAGCTTGCCATGCGCTGGCACATCTCGCTAGGGGTCGAATGGTCTCTGGGTTCAGATCGCCGCGCTGTGCGGGATGGGGAACCTGTATCAGAGAAGATAGGGGGACGCGCGCATTGCGCGCGTCGCCGGTGCTCGAATACGGGGGCTCGCAGACAGCGGGGACTGGCTGTGCAGCATTCAATGGCTCGATCACTGTGGACGGGGCACATTTTGAAGCTGGGAGCCCGTGGCGCGAGAGCGGCATGGGGATAAACGTGTCTGATTGTAAGTGCGCGCGCTCGTGAGCGGGCGCGGGGCTTACATACACAACACGGCCAGTGCTGGGGAGCTTTAGAAGATCTGCATCCCGGGATAACTGAGTGACAGAGCGTGCAGCGTGTAGATGTGGGCACAGATTCGTGGGCACATTTTCTACACTTAGCACTCGAGCGGCACTTGCCCGCTTTATGAGAGTGCGCTCTGTGAGCGTTACCGGGGAAACTGTGTTTGTGTGTAGTGGTGAGCACGTGGGTGTGGGCACATTTTCTACACTCATGACACCTTCGGCGTGAGCCGGAAAACCCGAAACCAAACTCTTTATGAGATATCTCTGGGTCGCCGTAAAAACGGCGTTTGTGTGCAGGCGAGCGAGTTGTGTTACTGGCTCGTTGGCTGCGATGTGAACCACTGCATTAGCCTTTTTTAAGGGGACTGACAGGGCTGAGCGCTTTGATGGCGGTCCGGCCGCAGCGGGACTCAGCCATCTTTTCCTCCCTGCGGCTGCTAGGAGGACTTCGCGGGCTCAGGTTTCAGCGCTATCCTAGGCCGGGGTCCCCGGGGGGGAGGCGGTCTGCGACGGCTGACTGAGCGCTGTCTAGGGCGGCCGCCCTGGCGTCGCGAAGATGGAGGCTGAGCAGAGCGCTGTGTCGAGCTGCGTGCAGGAGGCTGATCCTGAGAGCGGCCTGCAGCGGAGCTCGAGCGGCGGGGCAGAAAGAGGTTCATAGCCTGTGAGGCTTTGTGCACCTCTGAGAAGCGATCCACAATCCCGCTGACCGCTGGGCCGAACAGGCCGGTGGGGGAAAGCGGGGCGTTGAGGAAAACTGCGCGCTCCCTTTCGCTCATATCCGCCAGCGTCAACCAAAGGTGCCTTTCGGTGACGGTGAGCGAAGCCATGGACCTTCCGATGGCTTGTGCCGCTGACTTGGTGGCGCGAAGCGAGAGGTCCGTCGCGCTGCGCAGGTCAGTCAGAGTGTCCTGATCCGGGCCTCTCTCGTCCAGATCACGGAGGAGATCGGCTTGGAGGATCTGGAGCACAGCCATGGAGTGCAGGGCGGAAGCGGCCTGGCCGGCGGCAGCGAAAGCGCGGCCGACGAGGGCTGAGGTGGTCCTGCAGGCTTTTGACGGCAGGGCAGACTTTGAGCGCCATCTAGCGGATGGCGGGCAAAGGTGCGTTGCCACGGCTTCTTCGACCGGAGGGATCTGTGTATATCCCTTCTCGGCGGCCCCGTCCACTTGGGAGAGGGTCGCGGAGGCCGGTGAGCGGAGTCTCGCGGAGAATGGGGCGTTCCACGACTTAGCGAGCTCAGAGTGGAGCTCAGGCAGGAAGGGTGCTGACCTAGAGGCGGGCGCTTGGCGGCGGCTAGGCAGAAAACACCCGTCGAGCCTGTTAGGCGCGGGGGCCTTGGGTGGGGACCAGTCCAGTCCCAGCTGGTCGACCGCTTTGGTGAGGAGGCGGAGGAGTTCCGCGTCGACACTGGCGCGGGACTTGCTAGACTCCTGTGTCGAGGAGGCGGAGCGGCAAGACCCCGACCATGCCTCGCTGTCCGAAGCCATAAGAGAACAGCTGTCTGATAAAGCGGCGTCGTCCGCTTCATCCCCTAGGGCGACGGCAGTGCGGGCGAAGGCCGGCCGCTGCGCGTCGGGAAGGAGAGAGGGAGATAGCGAGGCTCGAGGGAGGGGCTCCGGTGAGCACTCAGCAGCTGCCGCGGGTTCCGGTGGCCTCTGAGAGCGGCGCTTCTTCTTGCGCGGCCCGGTGGAGGCAGACGGTGAGACAGCGAGAGCGTCGAACGAGGCGAGTCGAGCCCGCAGGGTCGCCATCGGCAGTTCTTCGCATAATTCACAGACGCCCGCGGAGAGAGCGAGGGCTGCGTGGTCACGACCCAGGCAGAGAACGCAGATCACATGGCGGTCTCTTTCGCTGAGCGGAGCTTTGCAGGAAATGCAGTTAGGCATGATGCAATGAAAAAGGATATAATCGCCGGATAGCGAAGCAGGCAGGGATAGCTGAAGGCGGCGAAGACGACCGGCTTCCTCAGGTAATCCTCGGCTTGCAAGGCGCTTGTTTCAACGGCGGCTTCCTCAGAGTCCAGCGATGCGTAGTGCGTCGCTGAAGAGACAAAAATCAGAGAATAGCAGCCTCTGAACCTTCTTTTATAAGCTAAGCCACGCCTCCTCACATGGGCTGTGACGCGTGAGCGCGCCCAGCGCGCTCATTGGGCGTGACGTCACGCTAAGGTTTCAGCGATAGGCTGCTGCAGTTGCCGCAGAGCAGCCAATGAGCATGCGACTTCGCTTGCTCTAGGTCTGCTTGCTGCCGCACTGCGTTGACAAGATATTAAATTAAGGATAATTTTTTGGCTTCATATCTCGAGAAAAGATGACTTTACCCGTAGCGTAAGCTTCTTACGCAATACGAGAGAACCTCTCGTAAGAGAACCAGGCTAGTTGAACGCAGAACTAAAATTAATAAAAAGCAGTCTAGCATAGACAACCAGACTTTCCAAATGTTTCAAAATATGGTGCATTAGTGTAGAAATAGCATCATTAGTACTGCGGTTACTCTTGTATGCAAACCGATAATGATCTAAGGATGGCTCCACTTGGCTTCGCAACTCTTCTATAATAAGTTTTTCCACTGATTTCATGACATTAGATGTCAGGGCCACAGGCCTGCCCTGCAGTCATTATTATCCTGCGGATATGAATTTTTTTGGAGTTGGAATTATGATTATATTCTGGCCTTGGCTACATAAGCGTCCTTAATATTACCATAACACTTGTCTAGAATAGTATTTTTCCTCGTACCACACTTGACATATTGGAAAAAAAACCTGGTAAGGATCTCTCCAATCCACACTGGTTAAAGGGAGTACTGTAAGGGAGTACTAATACAATTATGAAACTATGAAATGTTTCTGGTGAGTTTATATACATTTCTCATAATGTAAAAAACATTACATTGAGCTCAAGATTTTATTACTTTTTTAGAAGATTATTACAATATGAACATTTTATTACAATAATAATGTAATACTTCTTACATTATGTGCAGCTATTACAACATGCTTCATATGTTCTTATACGTTGATAATTGTCTGTAATAATGAAAGTCTAGATTTGTCTTTTATTCTAAAAGACAAAATAATAATAATAATAATAATTCTTTACATTTATATAGTGCTTTTCTGGGTACTCAAAGCGCTTTACAGAAGGGGGAATCTCCTCAGCCACCACCAAGTTGCAGCTTCTACCTGGATGATTACAACATGTTCTTGTTTAAAGGTATATTTCATAGAAAAGTGCTGCCACCTGCAGACCTCAGAGAAGCATTGCCTGTTCAGGGTAAGTACTAGTACTATCTTTCTATCTACTAGTACTATTAGTTTAATTTGTTGTTGTTGTTGTTGTTTTTGTTCTACAATGTTTGTATAGATCAGTGGATTTCAATCCTGGTCCTCCTGGGGACCCAACGCTCTGCACATGTTGTATGTCACCCTTATTTAACACACCTGATTCAGATCATCATTACAGCTCCATAAACTGCACTGTGTCAGTTATTAGAGACATATAAAACGTGCAGAGCGGTGGATCCCCAGGTGGACCAGAATTGAAAACCACTGATATAATGAATCTATAATAAATCAGGAAATTAGATGAGATGGTGGTTATATGGTAAAATAAACCATTCATATGGGCTGACATTCTCTTGATTTTTCTGCTTATAGGTGAAACCGTAATAATTCTAATGAAATGTAAAAATAAATTTATATTTATTATAATTTATTATAATTTTGAACAAAATAATCAGGATTATCAATTTAACCATTATGCAGCATGATTAAAATGTGGCTTAGTTTTCATTAACTAAAACTAGACTAAAAACTAGGACAAGGTTGATAAAATATGATAATACCTCAAACACAGTCTCGACAGTTCACGAAAGCTGTCACATTAACAGGTAGGCTATGCAAGACAGTGGTTGAATCTGCAAAATTAGTCTTTTTTTTATTTATTTTTTTATGTCGGTAATGTTTTGCTCTTGGTCTTCTACTAGTGCTAACAACTTGTACAACATATCCACGTTCTTAGAATTAGCTGCTTGTCTAATCAAATTATTGTACTCTAGATCAGATCTAATACAAATAACTAAATGTTCTGTTGTTGGCACACTTTGTAGACAGCACCCCCCCAGAAGACAACAAAAACAAAACAATGCCTTCACAAAAAAGAAAACAGAGACAGAGAGAGAAAGCACGACGAGAGGCTTCTAAAGGCAGTTCAACACTGCAAACATGGATTCAAAGCTTCAGCAAGCCAGCAGGTAAATCATCATATAGAACAGTTAGCAGACAGTGTGTGTTTAATTCTTGTAAGTATATTTCCCATTATAATCACTTGTCTTAGTTGAGACTAACACATCATAGGCTCTAAATGAGTTGTATATTAGCACAGTATACGGATTTATGCTGTATTCTATATGAAATTAAATGTCTATTACTTATTACTCCATTGAAGATGAGGCAGAGGCAGAGGCAGAGGCAGGCTCAGAGAGTGAGGGAGAGCCCATTGAGCATCAGCCAAATCAGACACTTACAGGTAAGTGTTGTTAAACTGGCTGACAGTTGTCAATTTTTTTTTTTTTCCGTGTCACGTGATTCCCTGTTTATCATGTGATGCTGCCATGTGTCTTGTCATTGGTTAATTGACCAATACATCTGTGTATTTAAGCCCTCATGTTGTCATGTGTCTCTGTCAAGCATTGTTAGCTGTAACCACTGTTTGTGAAGTTCTGTTCTAGTTCATGTCTTGTTTTTGAGTTTTCATGCCCTGCCATGCCATGTTTTTTTTTTTTTCATGTTTGCTTTTGTTTATAATAAACTGCACTTGGGTTCTCATCTCTCAACTCACCTCCAGTGGATCTATTACAGAATACTTGACCTACATCAATGAACCCAGCAGTTGCCCTCCTAAACTTACGCCAGGGAAATCTTCCCCTGGAAACGTATGTGGAGGAATTTTGTGGACTGTGCTACCAGGTAAAATTTAACGATGTGGCTCTTAAAGACCTTTTTCGTTTTGGGCTGAACGATCCGGTGCGGTCCCAATTGCCTGGGGAAAAAAAACATTTTTCTCTGGCCCAGTATATTGACTATTCGCTTTTGTTAAGCGGCTCAGCACTTACTGTGGGTTTAACAGATGAGGAACACCGCAAACCCCCAGAATCCTCTCAGTCTGAGCCTCTTCACGTCATGCCTGCCAAGCCTGAGTCTCTTTATTATTTTTTTTTATTATTTTTTTTATTAGGAGTGCAAAACTTACAACATAGGGTGACAGAACACAACAACAAAACACAAAAACAACAATAAAACAGCAGTAATAATAACAGCAATGAAAAAAAGACAAATAATAATAGTAATAGTAGAAGTATTTAAATAGTAATAGCATGTATAATAATAATGATAATATTTTGTGGTGACGGTAACAGTAATATCAGTAATAATAATAACATTAATAATACAATAATGATACTAAGGATGGTGATAATTTGTGTTGACGGCAATAGTAATATCAATAATAATAATATATAACATTGATAATAGTGATAATAATGATAACAATAACAGTAGTGGTACGCATACAAACAAAATAAAAAAAGAAAGGTGATGATAAGATTTGTGTTGACAGAGAGAAAAAAAATAATAATAAATGAAATAAAATCAATAATAACAATAATAATAATAATAACAACATTTATATCAATAATAATATCAGCAGTAATAACAGTAATAATAGTAATATTAAATATGGCGATGATGATAATATTTTGTATTGACAGTACACTGTAAAACCCAACAAGTTAACTCAACTCAAACCGATTGAGGAAACTGATTGCGGCAAACCATTTAAGTTTAAAAATAAATACATATGAGTATTGTGAACTTATATATATAAGTTCACAATACTCATATGTATTTATTTTTAAACTTAAATGGTTTGCCGCAATCAGTTTCCTCAATTGGTTTGAGTTGAGTTAACTTGTTGGGTTTTATGGCTCGTTTCCACTGAGCGGTACGGTACGGAACGGAACGGAACGCATTTATTTGCGTTTCCACTATCAAAAGTTGTGAATGGTACCAAAATGCCGAACCGTACCGTACCACTTTTTAGGTACCCTTCCATTGGGGTACCTAGCACAGTGGTACGGTACTAAAAGGTGGAGCTAGACTCACTGCAGGACGTTGATTGGTTGACAGAGAATCGTCACTTGCGTGTGCTACAAGAGGAATGACAACATAAGAAGCGCCATTTTTTAATATAAAGTTTAATATAATACTACTGTTACTGTATCACGAAATGTAATTTTAAGAGTTTTTCAGGCGAGAATGTAGTTGTTTAAAGCTCAAATCTGTGGTTTATTTATAAAGATGATTATTTTTTCCCCCGGTTGTGAGATCCATGCGTTCAGCGGGCGCTCGGCGCTCATGTTTCCCAGCTGGATGAGCCTTTCCTCGGCTAGTCCTCGGCGTTCGTCGCTGACTCCGACGGTAGTGGTTAAACATAAGATATAATTCGTTTTGTGTAGACCTAACGGGCGATCTTTGATTCTTGTCATTTTTATTACAAGATTATCACTGATGTTTATTGCAACATTTGTACAAATGCATATATTGCCTGGAATATGTTTATTTTATTTATTTTTTTAAACGAAAAGAGGTAACGTTAGGGTTGTGTTTTAAATTTCGTTTTGTTATAAATAGAATAACGTGCAGTGAATAATCAATATGTGTTGCGCATGAACCACATTTGTGTCCCTATAATGTTTAATTTATTTAAATGAAAACGAACAGAGGCAGAGTGGTGTTTTATAACATATTTCGTTTTATTGTTGCTTAAAATGTAACGTTACATACAGAGTAAGTTAACAGAGATAACCGGAGTAGCAGAGCGAACTGAGTGACGCTTTTAAGAACGCGCTGTACCATGTAGGAGTCGCACATGGCAAGTACAAACTTTGCGTACTTGATATTGAGAAAAGCCTAATGTCGGTGCTTGTCTTCTTGTGACAAACATGTCGAGAAGCAAGAACAAGATCTGCTGTATGTCATCCATTGTAGTTTACTATGTTGTTCTTCGCGCGAAAATGACGTCGATCGAAACACCACGCCTATCAAGTAAGGGTACTGTTGGCAGTGGAAACGCTAGCCAGATCATGGTTAACAGACCCGAACCGTACCGTACTGCTCAGTGGAAACGAGGCATTACAGTGTACAATTGCAATAGTTATATCAATAATAATATAATAACAATAATAACAACAACAATAATAAAATTAATAACAACAATAACAAAAAAATAGTAATGCTAAAGATGGCGATGATGATAACATTTTGCGATGACGGCGACAGTGATATCAATAATAATTACAGTAATCATAATAATAATAATACTAATAACAATAATAACAATACAAAAAAAAGACAAGCCTGAGTCTCTTCACGTCATGCCTGCTAAGCCTGAGTCTCTCTTCACGTCATGTCTGCCATGTCTGAATCTCTTCACATCATGCCTGCCAAGTCTGAGACTGTTCTGAGTTGGTTAGCCAATATGACAGTGTCCTTAAGCTTCATCTTGACAACATCAAAGAAAAACAAGCATCATGACATGACCATAAAGGAGCGCTTCATTCAGCTCTGTGATGTTCAGTCAACAACAGGAGAACAGCTTGAAAACCTAGTAATTAACTTGCTGAAGGAGAACCAGCTGAAAGTTGAGGACATCCATGATCAGGGTTATGATGGAGCAGCCAACAAGAGTGGGCCTTACAAAGGACTACAATACAAAAGCAAAATGAAAAGGCATTATATGTTCTAGGGCTGTCCCCGACTATGGATTTTCATAGTCGAATCAGAATCGTCATGTCTTGCCTATAGTCGACTAATACATACAACCGGCACATCCGGGAACTTAACTGTCAATTTCGTAACCGCCCCTTTTTAGGGGAAAACAAGCCAGACTTCCCATAGACTTCAATACAAAATAGCGGCACAAAACAACGTCCGTACACAGCCGGCAGACGTGTATAACTTCAGAAATCACTTAGATGAAATATGTCGAGTAATTATATGTCCACCCTGCCTTCCATAGAGCGTGAACGATACATTTATAAACTTAATTTGGGCAATTTAAAAACATGTCCCTTTCATTCTACCAGCGTCAAATTGGCCTATCAACCTCACCCAGTGGTTTACCCGGACATTTACTCGTACCTCATCGAGTCACCAGGTAGCCAGTGAATGATTTTACTACGGTTTTAGACGTAAACATCTTTAAATGTATAATATTGTGTCTTTATAATTAGAGTATCTAACGTTACTGAGCGCACTTTTCTGTCCAGCTATACAACTAGCCTGGTTTAGCTTTCGATAGCATCATCCGTAATTCATGATATTTCCATAACAGCAAGAAATTGATGATGATGGCAGGCAGAGATGGGCATAAATACATGGAAATGTATTTAAAATAAAATAAAAAATACTGTGTGGAAAAAAAATAATTACATACAAATACATAATAGGGGTATTACTGTGTGAAAAAAAAAATGTTTAAATACAAATTACATGTTTCTAAGGGTTAGTACACGTCCTCAATCCGTTACTGTGTATGGCGCTCGCCGGATTGTTTTCCCCTAAAAGTGGGCGTGAACCTTTTCAGAGACGTTCTATGACGCTACGCCGGTTGTATGATATAAAAAATTCACAGACAACATATGTTCACATTCATGGCACAATTCAAACGGGACCAGAAAATAATTATTTTCTCCCATTCACTTGCATTGACAGTTTTTCAACTTTGAGGTCCAGCGGGGTTAGCGGAAGGGGCGGGACTTACCAGCTCTATAGTCGAATCATGTGTATGGGGGTGGGGCTGGGGGCGGGGCGTTAACGTTTCAAAGCCGCGATGTACAGAAAATCACACAAAGCTATAGAAGAAAATGTATAAAAACATTTTGGATCATTAAAACTAAGAAATAACATAAATAACTCCAGAAAGGCCACACTGCAGACAGGATTTGCTTTCCACATGCAAATCAAATTAAATCGGCTAAATTACCTGTGCGAGCAGGCCAGCCTACAGCACAACATCGATGCACCGAAAAAATAAACAATTAATTTACTAAATTAAATTAGAACAGAATATACCTTTCTAATAAATAAAAATACAAAACGAAATAAATCAGAATCAAGTCACAAGATGAGCAAATGTGTGCAAAATGCCTAAAGTGCAGAGGAATATATATTCAAAACACAAGCCACAAATAGTTAGATTAGATAACCCTGACAGATTAATAAATAAAATAAAGAAATTATTAAAATAACGATAGTAGCCAGAATTTTCAACTTTGTCTTTTTAACTGCAGAAACAACAATAAATGCTAAACTGGAGAGGCAGTCTTTTTAGCTAAAAATGTTCACAGCATCCAAAAATCAAATTAGAACCGGCTGAAAAGTTTTGCAATCACTTGGACCCTACCTGATCGAGAGAACAAATCCAGCCTTTCACTCTGATCGGTGTCCGTTGGAGCACAATTCAAATTGTGCGCGCGGATAAAATACATTCTAACGTGAAACCCAGTCTATGCGTGAAACGTGTTACTGTTAACGTTGGCCGGCAGAAGTGCGATCATGGTTTTCCTGATGCTAAATCCAACCGTGGAGAATATCCTTTCTGATGGTGTACATTCCACACTTTAGATTTTCTTATCCCAGACATTGTTAAAGATTTAAATCCTTGTCGCGAAGACGCTCCTCTGTCGGTCACGGATTGAAAGTGAAACTTAAATCTGTCGCGGGGTGTTTGGATTTATTCACGCACGTTAAAAAATATTTATTAAAAGCTTCTTTCTTTGCACATTTTTATATACAGCATTATCATAATAGGCTGAATATTAACGAATTGACAGAAAAGCTAGTTCTATGTGAAATCAGACATTGAGCGCCCTGACGCCCTCATATAGCCAAAGTGGCATGATCCTCGTTTCATAACACCTCCGTGAAGATTCGACCCTGAGATCGGTAGTCGAATCAGGCTCCTCCTATCGAAGCATCGAATCTTCGACTATTCGGGGTCACCCCTAATATGTTTATTGCCA
The DNA here is from genome assembly GCF_949319135.1 of Squalius cephalus. Taxonomy (NCBI): domain Eukaryota; kingdom Metazoa; phylum Chordata; class Actinopteri; order Cypriniformes; family Leuciscidae; genus Squalius; species Squalius cephalus. Next base: position 23,540,457 of record NC_137145.1, read on the forward strand.
TGCTCATTGTTTGAATCTTGTATTAGTGGAGAGTGCAAAGTCAAGCATTCACTTTGTCAGTTTTTTTTTTACAGTAGTTGAATAACTTTACACCTTCATTGCCAACTCCACAAAACGACATGCAGCTTTTGTTCAAACACAGCAAGCCAGGAATCCTGGCCAGCGTGCCCTTGAGCTACAGAAGCTCTCAGACACCCGATGGACCTGCAGGGAAACAGCCCTCAGGACTCTCAGAAAATGCCTCCCTGAAGTTGTGCAATTTTTGGAAGATCTGACCAAGTCTGAGCCACCTGATGTAGCTGCAGCAATGCACAGCATTAACTTTGAATTTATTTTTGCTTGGCGATAACAACTCCAATATTCATGGAGACAGCAGTTGCTTCAAATGCTCTTCAGCAGCAAGACTTGGGCTCAATCCCAATTCTATTTTATACCCCTTCGCCTACCCCTAACCCTTCGCCTACCCCTTACCCTTGCCCCTTGAAACAGAGTGTCAAGGCGTAGGGGTGAAAATATTCCCCTAAGAAATGAGACACCACTACTACACCATTACATGTCATTATACTGTACATCGTCGCTAGCGCCTACGTCACAGGAGATGCGCCAATGTTTATCACAAACTTCCAAGATGCCGTCGTCAGCTGTAGTCTTGTGTGAGTTACAGCTATTTTTTGCATTTTTCTTCTGAAGTTTGCAGAAAACAACGGAGATGACGATATCTTCGACGCCTAATAATGCTGCGTTCACACCAAACGCGAATAGAGCGTCTGGCGCGAGTGATTTCAATGTTAAGATGCGTTTATGCGCATCTGGAGGTCTTGCGGCGCGAATGAGGCGTTTAGTGCGGTGCGGTGGACGCAAATTCGCCTCATTCGCGCGTCCACTTCGCTTCAAACTTTTGCTTTTTACATGCGTCATATTGTTAACGAACTTTAACGATTTTTTTTGCAACCGTTTCTTTGAAGAACATGACCGTAAACACAAGATTGAATGTGACATAAAGAAAACGATTTTTGGCAGTCATGTTGCCTCTGTAGCCGGTGTATGCAGGTACATTTCTCATACCCCTTCGTTTGAAGTGTGGTCCCGAAAAATCTTCGTTTCAAGGGCTATCTGGCCCTTCCCCTTACCCCTACCCCTCCAACCAAAAGAGAATCGAGACAGCCCTACCCCTTAACGGGAACGCGCAAAACGGAGGGGTAGGGCCAAGGGGTAGGGGCAAGGGGTGAATTGGGATTGAGCCCCGACTTGGCAGCAGCATACACTGTTGTAAATGGTGTCATTAGCAAAATGAACACACTGAGGACTGAAGAGCAATTCAAATAAAAATTTCACAATGCTACCATTCAAGCAGAGACAAGAGGGATCAATGTGCCTGAAGAGATTCCAGGAAAAGCAAGGCGGCGAAAAGTACCAACAAAGTTTAAGTACTGCTCAACATCAGCAACAGAGGACCACCAGCCACAGACTTTAGAGGAGTAAGGATGTACTTCACTTTTTTGGATTCCCTGATTCAGGAACTCCACAGGTGATTTCAAGTGAAGGGGAACACTGACAAAATTGTGATGTCACTGCATTTTTTGATTGAGCCATCAAAGTGGAAAGACACTGCAGATGCTGAAGCACTTCATGCTGCCAATACTCTCTGTGAGTTTTACGGATTTTAAAGGGACACTCCACCCATTTGCATTAAGCTTTGCATTGTTAGAAACCCAGTCATACTATTGAATGGTCGTGCAACACTCTCTCATTTTCCCCTGAGACGGGAGAAATCCGTTATTTACCTCTTACACTTCCTCCTACAATGACGCAAAAATCGTCATTTTGCGTCATTGTAGGAGTAAGTGTAAGAGGGGGGGATTTCTGTTGAGACTACAGACACTCATTCCTCATCTTTCCCAGGGGGCGGGACCCGCTCACGCTACAGACCTATTACAGATCAGTGGGTGGGACTTTACTCTCTGAAACTGAAAGCAATATCCTCCATCTTGTTTGAAGCTAAGCTAACAGGCGCTGTGGAGACAGATGTAAAGTTATGACAATAGCGGAGGAGAGTGCTCAATATGATATAGAAGAAGATGATTTCGGAAGTCTGATGCTTGAATCAGGTGTTTGTGGCTACCTTTACAAGCCGCATTATAGCGAAGAGCAGCCGAGGCAGAAGACCTGCCTGCCACGGACGAGGAGCCCGGACTGGCTCGGGTTAGGGCGGACTGGTGGCGCCGGTGATCTCACTATGCAACTACGAACCGCTACGAACACAGAGATAGAGTCCGTCTGCGGCAAAGAATTTCAACGATGACAATTTCTCCTGGACGAAATCTCTGAATCAGACGAGGACACGGACGTTTGTGTTGAGAACTATCCTAGTTTCGCACCGCATATGTTCTGACTGAACATCCAGGTACCATGCAACAATTCACCTTTTCGAAAGAAATGTAAACGATGAGTAATGCACTAATGAGTTCGCCAACTAACTAGACATTTTGTGTGAAATGATTTTCAAGCTCTTGTGGTAGCTAGCCTTGTAGACGGAAGAGTGATTTCTCTTATAGGCAGATATGAGCTTTCTGGATTAGTGGGAGTGGCTTGCAGAGCTGTGCAATGTGGTGCATTGTGGGAGTTGTTGTCTTTCATACAAATGCGTCCTGAAGTTATTTTTTGTCTTTCCTCAGTCACGAAGGCACCAAATTCAAAATTTATTTTACATTTCGACTACATATATGACCCACTTTAAATAAAAAACAATGTTCAAATGGGTGGAATGCCCCTGTAAGAGGAGGAGGAACAGCTGCGAACTCAGCTTAGAGTTTTCCACTCTTCATTCACATGTTCACAAAAAAGTGCCCATGCAATTTTGGAAACATTTAAGGAGTTTGATGCTCATGTTGTGTTTCCAACACTTTTTAAGCTGTTGAAAATATTTGCAACACTACCTGTCTCAGCAGCCGCTGTTGAACGCTCATTCTCGAAGTTCAAGCTGGTGAAAACTCAACATGACATCATGACTTTGCGTAAACATACACGCCACTTTCAAGTCAAAAGTGGCGTGTTATTTATACGCATTTTGAGCTATTCGCGTGTATGTTCACGCCGAAACGAACCGTCATCTTCCGCGTGTATGTCTACGCCATTAAATGTCCGAGCGAAACGGAGCAAAATGTATGTGAAATAATCATGTTGGTCCCCTTTGGAAAACGTGTCGATGTCACAGTTTAACAGCCTCAGACGTGAATCTTACACGTAGCCTACCATTATCCCCGGACGTTTCCATCTAATCATAACCATTTCTTAAAACTACGTAGGCTACAATTATAAAGAAAAACAACAGACAGACAAATATAATCACAATAATTTATTTAATACGAAAATGTCAAAATCGGTACCAAAAGTTGTTCACGTGACGATGTGTCGCAGTGGTTTTGTATGAGGTAACAGAGCAGAATTTAAGTTATTAATTCAAATCCATCATGAAAATGTTAATCCGTCTTCGGTTCGGTTCGCTCTGAGGGCTGCGCGGCAGTGGTGCGCGCTTCATTTCAAATGTGAATGACGCAATCTGTGACGAAGCAGGCGAGGCGAGAGCCAATGAGCGTTTGATATTACTGCCGTAACCATAGTAACCTGTCCGCTTCTTGAGGGCGCAATTTTTGAATTTGAATTCATAACAAGCGCGGGGTTTGACGTTTACGGTCAAGATGACGATTACTGGATAAAGGGCTGAGTTTGGATCTTTTTCTGGCAAATATGGATTCTGAAGGTTTGGATTACATCAAGCTAATAAAATTGGTGTATTTTGTGAATCGATGTTGTGTTGTAAGGTTAATTATTGTGATTATACTCGTCTGTCTGTTGTTTTTCTTTATAATCGTTGCCTAGGTAGTTTTAAGAAATGGTTATGGTTAGGTTTAGGGGTAGGATTCGTGGCTCAAACTATATTTTAATGCCATATTGTTCATAAAAATGCCATTTTCCTATATCTGTCCATTACGTTTTATAATTTTAATATTGTCCATAAAATGGGTATGTTTAGGTGTGGGAGTAGAGTTAAGGGATCTTACATTTATAATCTATGGTATTAACCCCAGTGACGGGTAGGTTTAGGGACGGAGTTGGGGTAGGGTCATATAATGTAACGTTAAGTCAACGGCGTTGATAAACACGCTGAAAAGCGATTATGCGTGTTGATAGCACGCCAAAAATGGAAATCGAATTGGCGTGTCATACATACGCCATTTCATGAGATCAGTCTGTGAAAACTAAACTTCATAATGCGTGTGGACAAGAACGTAAAAGATGAGGTTATTAAGATCTTTCAGGACATGGTACCAAATAGAAAGGTTTTGCTGTAAAAGGAAAAGGTAAATACCAAAATGTAAAATGGTAAATAGTTTGTTATTATCAGCAATGTGTAATTGTGATGTTCTATCAAAACATCTACAATGAAGTCTAAAATGTATTTGAGCGTGTGCTGTCTTCTCTTTTAATTGTACATTTTGTAATAACTGGATAATTTGTGTTAACAAGCAACCACCCCCTTAGTCCCCCTTTTTTTTGGTTTAGGCCACTGCCCCTCAATATATCTGTGCACGGCCCTGGTCTTGTGGGTCTTGAAGTTAAGGATATGGCCTCTCTCTGCATGGGTTAGGGTTAGGTTACCACCCAGCCCCTCAGTTCTCCAGATGCGGCGTAGCCCTCTTGGTCTGTCCCTCAGGTAACACTGTAAAAAATCCAACTTACGTTTTGTATGACAAAATCAGTTTTTAAAGTTTATTCCACTATTTAACATGAAAAAAGTTGAGAAAAGTTGAGATAACTCAAACACGTAAGTTGAGAAAACTCAAAAATGTCCTGCAGCTGGTTGCCTTAAACTTTTAAGTTTTCTCTACTTTTTTTTTTTTTTACAGTGTATCGCCCTGGCACTCCAGACACAACCTCCCTAGCAATGACTTTAACAATGCTCAGTCTGTAATTTACAAGGTACATCTTTTTATATGTATTTGCGAATAAGATTGGCCCTTCGGGCATGGGGTGCCTTGGGACTCCCATTTACCTATTCACCCACTGCAAAAATAATCATTCCTTCTGAGAGATCTCCCTCTTCTGTTTCGGTTATTTATCGGTATCTTCTTGAGCATTCATTCAACCCTTATCTATTACAACTGTTTAAGCCAAGGATCTTAATAAAGATGTGCATGTTTTATTTTCGGATCAGGTATGGAGGATGTTTAAGCTGTCTTCGAAGAACCCCAATCATCAAATGATACACTGGAAATTACTACATAGGGTTTGCTTGACTCCTATGAAACGTTTCTATATGAATATATCCTCCTCTCCCAAGTGTAATCTGTGTTCTCAAGGATCTCTAGGAACGTACTTGCACTTCTTTTGGGACTGTTTTACCGCTCTCACAGCGGCAAAACAATTTTTAGTTAACCGCTGGAATCCTCCTCACACAATGGACAGACGAACATGGACAGTGTCTTTGCTGGACATTATATCGATGGAACTCTCAACTTCTCGTATGCATGGATCCAATGTTAAGACTGTGAATTTATTGCATGCTGCTTTTGATATTGTGTCAACTTTTTTAACATCCATGTAATTTTTTTTTTTATTCTTTTTTTGGGTCTACATTCTATGTTTGTATTTTATTTTATTTTTATTTTATTGAAGTCTACCAGGGGTGGGATGGGGTGGGTTAGCCAGTCGTAACAGTGGCTGTCTTAAATGACACTCGGAACTAATACAGAGCATTTCAGACTAAAGATCAAAATTAGGGCAGAAAATATTAATTTTATATAACTGCTTTATGTGCAAAAACTGTACCAACATTATATGTAAACCACAAGAAACCTATTAAAATAATATTAAGGCATATTTTGGCCCCTTTAATAAGGATCAATGTATGTTGTCCATACAGTGAAGTCTATAAAGTGTTGTTGTTGTTGTTTTGTTGTTGTTGTTGTTGTTGTTGTTGTTTTACATTTGATTACTTCATTCAGTTTCTATAATATTTCTAAAGCACTGTTTATTTCATTTGTATCTTTATTCAGTTGTATTTATTTGACCTATTTCTTTTGATTTGCTTATGTTTTCTAATTTTAATACTGGCTGTTTACTTCAATAATTCAATTATCTATTTTGACCATGCTGGCTATCCCATATTCCCATTTATCATGTGTGTATACCTCTTATTATGTGCTGCCTGCTCTCAGTTAGGATGATTTCGTGATTTGTCTGAAGTCCAACTAAGGGCTGAACATTTTGTCATCATTTACTCACCCTCAAGTTGTTCAAAACCTGTATGAGTTTCTTTCTTCTGTTGAACACAAAAGAAGATATTTTAAAATGTAACTCATTTTCTTCTAATTTACAGAGAACATCATGAAGAAACTCCTGGAAAATTTGGGTTTGGCAGAGTATTATGGGAAGAAACTCACTCTCCACACAGTGCTGCAGATCAACAAGAACAGTGTGACAGATGTGCCTGTCCAGTCCCTTTCAGATCTGCCATGGCTGTTCTTGAAGAGACTGATGTTGCTACAAAGGACAGCGAGGAGTGTTAAGTGTTCCCCATCAGATGAGTCAGAAGATTCAGAGTCGGATGATGATCAGGATAGTGCTGAATCAGACTGTCCTCAGTCAGTAAACCCTTTAGATGTTTTGACTGCTGTGTTTCTTTGTTCTGACAGTTTTCTTCAGCAGGAAATGATCATGAAAATGTCCATGTGTCAGTTTGCGGTTCCTCTGCTGCTTCCAAACAGTGATAACAATCAGATCACGCTTATGCTTTGGGCAATGAGAGATATTGTGAAAAAATACAGACCACACTCCCTGTCGGATCCAAGTGGATTTGTGGAAGAAAGGATTGTTCTCTCAGACCTACCGTTAGTGTCTTTTGTGAGACTTGGCAGGTGCAACATTTCCAAATCAGAAGTTCTGAATAAACTGCTCAGCAATTCACAGCAATACACTGATACCTTTGTGCATTTCAACATGGGTTGTGGAAACATCGACAAGAAAATATCAAATGGCTTAGTTGAGATGACCTGGTATCTTCCTTGTGGAAACAAGAACATTGACGTCTTTCCTGAGCCAATAGTGATTGCAAACTTGAGAGGTGACATCCAGGACTTTGAAACACAGTTTTCTTTTCTTTGTGAGGCTTCAACTGCTGTGTTTGTGTTCTTTGAATCACAGTTTTTAGATACACAGTTCATTTCAGTGCCCAGTCAGAAACCTACACCTCAGCTGTTTTTTGTGGGGGACTCCAACAACAACATAAAAGCAACAGTCAACAAGCTCAAGCTGAAGAAAAGCAATTTCATCTTTAAAGCCAAGCAGAACGATGCAGACTTTGTTGACAAAATTCAGAGCAAGTTACAAGATGCAATTAATAACAACAATCACAAAACCTCAGTTGTTCGTTTAGCTGAGATTGCACGAAATCTGGGAATCTTAGTGGACGAGGATGGTGAAGAAGGTCAGCGTGCAAAAAAATGTGCAGATGAAATCACATCAAAAATAAAGGATATAGTGCAGTTCAAGAAGGAGGAACTGCCCTTGCAAGGAGAGATCTTGATGAAACTGGCCAAGTTAGAGAAGGAGGAATGCCGGCTGAAGGAATTAGGGGATGACGATATTGAGAAGTACAAAAATGACCTTGAGAAACAGAAAAAGAAACTCAGAGAAGAGCAATGCAGCAAAAACATGTCTGCCACTATGAGCTGCTTCATCAGTGCAATATCAACATCAGAAAGAGCTTACTTCTTAAAATGGTTGAGAATCGCTCTAGAGAATCGATCACATGAAGAACTGCCTCATCTCAGAGAACTGTACAAACAGAAATGTCAAGATGATTGTCCAAACAAGGCAGAAATTGCTGAGCTTGATAAAAAGATATCAAACAGTTCTTTAGGAGTGGAGCACTTCATTCGAGAGATGAGCCAGCTTTACGAGGCTTCAGTCTCACTTCCAGAAGATTCACCTTACCGAAAACAGCTGGAACACTTGCCTAGACTCTGTGCTGAACTACTATTGGATGGATTTTCACTTGAACTAGTGGATGGAGATTGTTCAAATGTCCCTGTGAAATGGCTTTCTGGTGTGTTTTCTGAATTAAACACACTGGTGGAGTCCAAAAACAGGATTGTGGTTGTCACAGTTTTGGGGGTCCAGAGTTCAGGAAAGTCAACGCTGTTGAACACCATGTTTGGAGTTCAGTTTGCAGTAAGCAGTGGAAGGTGCACCAGGGGAGCCTTTATGCAGCTTATTAAAGTAGCAGATGATCGCCAAGCAGAACTCAATTGTGATTATATAGTGATAATTGACACTGAAGGACTGAAATCCCCTGAGCTCGCACAACTGGACAACAGCCATGAACATGACAATGAGTTGGCAACTCTTGTTGTTGGACTGAGTGATGTAACAATTGTCAACATTGCCATGGAGAATTCAACAGAGATGAAAGACATTTTACAGATCATTGTTCACGCCTTCCTCAGGATGAAGGAGATAGGAAAGAAACACACGTGTTTGTTTGTACACCAGAATGTTGCTGATGTCTCGGCTCATGATTCAAACATGAGAGACCGTAAATTTCTGTTGGAACAGCTGGATGAAATGACACAAGCTGCAGCCAAAATGGAGAACAAAAAATTCAGCAAATTTACAGGTGTGATGAACTATGACACTGAGACGGGTGACCACTACATCCCTGGATTGTGGCATGGAAACCCCCCAATGGCACCAGTGAGTATTGGCTATAGTGAGTCTGTGTATGCTCTCAAAAAGCATATAATGGAAATCTTCAGAGCTTATGAGTCCTACAACATTAATGAATTTCTTAAATGGACCAAAGACTTGTGGACTGCTGTGAAACATGAGAAATTCATCTTCAGTTTCAGAAACAGCCTGGTGGCTGATGCATACATAAAACTGTGCACAGAGTACAACAGATGGGACTGGACACTGAGAAAGCAAATGCACACATGGGCGTCAGAAGCTGAAACCAAGATCTTAAACCATGGAAAATTTGAAAACTCTGAGAAGTGCACCGTTGAAGATGTTCGTTGTCGTTTACAACAAGAAGCAGAATCTGAGCTTTCAAAAGGACAAGATGAAATTAATGACAAGATCAAATCATACTATGAACAAGGAGAAGGTCATGTTGAACTAGTGGAAAATTATCGACAAGACTTTATAAACTCTGCCAAGTCTTTGAAGAGGGAACTTTCAAATTCTGTCACAATCAAACTGGATGCAGCTGTTTCACGTCGAAGTGGAATGATCAAAGTGGAAGGAATCCAAAAGACATACATGGACACAATGGAGAAGAAAGTGCTAAACTTGCTGAAAAACTGTCGTGAGAACAAGTCAGACATGTCAGACTCCATGCTGGATGAAGCATTTGAAAAAATGTGGCAGGAGACTGTCAGGACACTGTCAGGCACAGGACTCAAACAACAAGATATCAGGACAAGAGTTTTAACTTGTTTGATGATACATTTTCAATCTAAAGGAAGTTCAATAAACTTAGACAAAGTTAAAGATTTAAACAGTCATGGCCATGGAGAGTTTATTGCCTACAAAGACAAAACAAGTGTATGCAAGTGGTGGTATAAAAACCATATCAATACAGTTCAAGAGATGTCAGACAACCTTATCAGGGATTGTCAGGAATTTGCTAAATTAAAGAGGGACAGTAAGGATGATTATGATGACACATACATCAGGGAAATTCTTAACATGATTGATGAGAAACTTAAGGCTCATGAAGAGCTAAAGGGAGATTTTGAGCTGTCTCTTAAACTGCACATATGCGGCTTTGCAAGCAGAGAATTTCAAGAGATTCACAAGCAATTCATCAAGGAAAACAACCCACGAACAGCCTTGGAGAACTTCAAACAAACATACCGCTCTGACTTCATTGACCTTTACCGTGAACGAGACCAGTGTCAGAGGAAAGCTGATGAATTCATGAGAAACTGCCTAAAACCTGCCTTGAAAAGATATATTTCAGAGAACTTGGGCATGAACATGGCAGGCGAGATGGTGATTGGTGAAAACTCAGCAATTTTCGGATCAAGGACAACATTTCAGAATTCAGTCTTGAAAAATCTTCTCGATGAATCTAAATTTGTTAAATATTTGCAGTTCATCTCGTCATATGAAACGTTTGTTAAAGCCTTTATTGTGGACAAAATCAAAAAGCACTTTTCAGCAGAGAACAGAATGTTCACATTGGAGGAGAACCTCGTCAATGAAGTCATCAGTGAAATTAAACAGGCCATTGAAGAGGCAGAGCGAGACCCAAAGATAAATGACATCAAGGGATTTATTGAGAACATTTGTAACAAACTTGTAAATAGGCTTGTTTTTCCCAAGGACGCAGTGGACAAAATCAGTTCACTGAACAATGCAAATCTAAAAAAATTTGCTGAATGCCTTCAATGTTCTGTAATGGACAGCACTGTGGATAAATCACTGAAAACAAGTTTTGAAGTAGATTTTCAAAGGGAAATAGATCGTCTTCACCCCAAACCACAGGATGTGCTGTTCAAACGAGTGCATGGCTGTGGGAAACAGTGTCCATTCTGTGAAGCACCATGTGAGGCTCGAGCATACGATCACACTGAACACTTTGTCTCAATCCACAGACCACAAGGTCTCGGCACCTACAGATTTACTGATTCTAAAAAACTAGTGACCGACATCTGCTCATCACTAGTGCACAGCAACAGAAACTTTGAGTGCCGTGACACTAACAATCAGTCGCATCCATATAAAGAATACAAAAAAATCTATCCAGACTGGCAAATCGATCCAGACCCCAGCATAGAGGCCACAGCATACTGGAAATATGTGATGGCAGAATTCAATGAGCAGTTTGCACAGGAGTACAAAGCAGAGCCTGCAGAAATACCCTCATCTTGGAAAGACATTATAAAAGAAATAAAAGAAGGTAAAAGAAAGCTTGAAGTAAATTAACTTGTGCCCCTTTGGTCTCTTTTTAAATTAGTCCAGTACATTATGGTAAGAAAACTTAAAACTCACACCTTAAAATCCAAGTATCCATGAATATTAACTATGATGACAAATAAAAATAAAATAAAAAACGGCTGGTTTCAATATTAATCATAGCATATCCTGACTAATGCATGAGTGCCATTAAACAAAAAGTTGCTTGCTCTTGCTCTTGCTTTGTAATAAGAGAACAGGAAGAATAATTAAATTAAGCTAAGTGTTTTATTCCAATAAAATAAAGATGTGTTTTAAATATATAAACCTGTAGTACTAATTCGAATGTTGTGGTATACTCTTAGTGACAAATAATTATCTATACATGCATGAATTATTTTTTGTTGACATTAATGAAATCTTATTTTAGAACAGATTTTCTTTCAAATGTTCAAAAGAAAAATCTTGAGCTTCAAATCTTAGTCTTTGATTTTTAATCATGTACTGTAACTGTGTGGTGTTTTTCTGAGCTATGTTTGTTATTGTGAATTTGATTTTGGTTTGTGATTGTGAATTTGATTTTGGTTTGTGTTGTGAATGTATCTCTGTTAAGAGTGGTTGTTCTGTGACTCTGTTAAGACATATACAGGCATGTCTGTATTAGTGAGGTCACAACACTGCTGACATCTGCATCAGTTTAATTAACATTTGAAGCATTTGCCAATCACATGAAATCAGTGTAACCTGAATAAATGTTACCGGCAACAGAGTTGTTTTGTAACTTTTATTGTGAATAATATATTGTATGTCTTGCATCTACAATTGAACAAAATCACCATTAAACAATCATCTAAAGATATTGATAAAATATATTAAAAAGCATGGGCATATCAAACTTCTATACACATTTGGGTCTTTTATTAGACCATCTAATGGACTCACAGGGAGTTTTAATGTCTTCTGCATGTAGCCTCCATCACCTCCAGTAGTTGTTATTCCTTTTACAATATATGTGGGATAGAGTTGCCTAAAATCTAAATGATTTAGATTTTTAAAGATATCTAAAATGTCCTGCAAATTTTACAACCAAATTTTGAATGAACATTAGCAATTACAACTGTTCTTTGTTCCTTTGTTTTGGCATTTTTTAGAGTGAGTCTTTAAAACTGTCCGGTCAACACTTCATTTTAAATAGACATGTTGTGACAAACAACGTTTTGTAACGTGGTAATGGAAATAACACGAAGATGAAGGAGGATGAAAATAATATTCTTTAATGACAAAGCTCAGGAACTAGGAGAAAACCACACTAAACATTAATGAGAACGGACGAAGATTGAGGGAGAACACAGGGTATAATTACACAGAGAAAACAAAAGGAACTAAATTAGATAATTATACAGGAGAAGGAGATGACTAATTAGACAGACAGGGGAAAACTGGGTCACAGGACTAAACCAAAAACACTATGGCCCGGTTTCACAGACAGGGCTTAGACTAAGCCAGGATTAGACCATAGATCAATTAGGACATTTAAGTAATTTTTATAAACATGCTTAGAAAAAAACATTACCGATGTGCATCTTAAAACTAAAAAGGCACTGATATATTTTTAAGATCAGTCAGTGCAAGTTTATTTCAGTGGAAACAGCTCAGACTTACATTTTAGTCTAGGACTAGTCTTAAGCCCTGTCTGTGAAACCAGGGGTATGAAACAAGGGAGACAGACCATACATGTAACACAACACATACAGCAAAAAATGCAAAATATTCAACATAATTTCTAAGTATATTATGAACTTTTGATCTTAAATTATGAACTTTTGTCTTACCATTTTCTTAGTCAGTGATACTCAACTCCACCGCTCTGCACATTTTGTATTTCTTCTTCATTTAACACTCCTGATTCAGTCATTCATCATGAGAGCTCTATGAACTGAATTTTGTGTCAGATAAGAGAGACATACAAAATGTGATAAATTAAAAGATAACCTTTTAATCACCTCTACCTTCAAGCAACAGACACTGAATCAAGGAATGCATGCACTGTATATGCCTCACTCATTCCCTCAGTCAGCTGCTGAACTCAGAACTGCATCCTTGCATACTCTTACTATTCTCCTATATCTTTCTGTGGCAAAAATAGATTAGGCTGTTAGTATGTGATTCTGAATTCAGTTGTCTGTCTCATATTGAAGGGGTCACATATGTCATTGAAGGTGAAGTAGCCATTGTAAAATTTGCTGTTATTCCTAGTGTTATTAATTTATTTTCTTTATTTATATTTTTGAGCAGATTTTGAAGTTACAATATGTGCATGGCACATATGAAAAACATCACAACCTACTGTTTTTCTTTTTAACATCATTTTAACATCTTACTTAACATTTTTAACAAATATACAGAACACTCTACCCATCCCAAATTATCCCACACAAAAAAAAAGAAAACAGAAGAATAAAAAGGGGGAGAAAATCATCAAATCTCCAATGAAGGTACAGTCTCAACAAAGAAAATGATAGGATTCCACATTTTATAAAAATTAGTTAAGTCTCTGATGGAGTGTTTTTCCAGGTGTAGAAAGGACATTAAGTTCTTCGGCGAAGAAACATTAGAAGGGGGGCATGAAGAATTCCAATGCAACAGTGTTGCAACAGGTGATCTGAGGGCGCGCGCGTTTACTGGTGTGTGACGTGTGCGCGCGTTCTGGCTTAGTCTGCGCAAGCACCCATCACACACCAGGAAGCGCGCGCCCTCAGATCACTTGGACGTGGTTGTGTACAAGAGGTAAAAACGATATAAATACTGTTCGTTTTCTCACACAAACCGCTCGTTTCGTGTCTTAGGCCATCAATGTGTACTTACGATAGGGAATTGTTTAATTTGGACTTCTCTGTGCATGCTCTTTGAGGTGGTGACCGTAGACCTGCATTATATGACTGACAGACAAGAACGGTTTGACCTAAAAATATCAAAATTGAAACTACTGCGGAAACAAAGACACCTACATCTTGGATGCCCTTGAGGTAAGCTAAAACATACCAAAATTTAATTTCAAAGTGAACTATCCCGTTAAGAGCCTTTGACAGTGTAGCAAAAAAAAAAAAAAAAGACCAGAATGAATACAATTTAGGACAGGTATAAAATGTATGGGTATGATCTGCTGGGGATAGCGAACATTGCACCTGTCATCTTCTGTTAAAGAAAGTTTCTTCAATTTTGCTTTGGTGAAATGAATTCTGTGAACAACTTTAAACAGAATAAGATTCAAGCGAGCACAGATGCAGACAGAGTTTTTAGCTAGAGTATTATTCCACAGCTCCTCATCAAGCTCCTGTCCTTGCTCTCTCTCCCAGGTTCCCTTGAGTACAAAAAGAGGAGGGAACTGCGAAGAGCGTAACAGGACATACATTGAGGAGATATGGCTATGTGATTTCGGAAGTGACATTATATCTTCAATTAAAGTTTTCTTTGGCTGGTGAGGGAAGGTAGCAAAGTCTACTTTAGCAAAGTCATGCATTGAAAATAGAGGAATAAATTGGATTTAGGAATTTTGAATCTACTCAGTAAATAAATGATGCAAATACATGATCATCAGGAAACAAATCATGAAACAGTACAAGGCCCTTCTCTCTGAGCTGTGCAAAAGTTGGATCCAAAGTAGAAGGTACAAAAAGATGGTTACCACAAATTAGCATTAAGGTGGACAATGTGTTTAATTTAAAATGATGATGAAACTGTTTTCAAAATGAGAGATGAAAGCACAATCGGGTTAGTTCTGTCAGGTCCATTAAGTCAAGAACACACAGACAATAAAAATAATTTAAGAATTTTTATTGAATAGATTGCAAACAAGTTGATGTTCCTGAATTGAAATTTGGCGGTATGGCTCTGTTCAGGGAGTCCTCTGACCTTTCATGAGCACCATGAAATAGCAGAGAGTCAGAGGACAGCAGCAGCATTAGGGAACGCTCAGTTTATGACTGTGACAGCTAAAATATCCCCCCCCCAAACAAAACCACACCTGGCAATCCTCTGAGATACAGAGGATGATTTAACAATTTATATGCTTAGTAATCTACGAATATACAGATAATTTGCTATGTTATAATCAGATGAGTCCCCTGACCATTCATGAATTAGCAGAAGTCAGGGGACAGCAGCAGTATGAGCAGATAGCAGCCACATATAGGGACAGCATTATCAGCATGAGGGCACTTACGTTATTTTGACTAAATGAGCCATCCCCCCCAAAACAGAAATTGAGTGTCTCGAACGGTGTCGTCTGAGCCGCCCTAATTTAGCGATTTATATTATGGTAAAAATTATTAATTAATTACTGAAATGACTATTCAAGACCGCAATAGCTAAAACATGCTGTTACCTAGAATTATCTGTCTTTGAACTGTTTTGACGGTCTACAGTGTAAGCGCTGTGAAAAGATAACCAAGCCACCTTCTGAGAAACGAGCTAGATGAAGGAATTAAACAGCTGGTAGCGCATCCAGGGGCGTTAAACTGAGCAGAGCGCGAGCAAAATAATGATCAAATGTGTTGATTAGCGAAACAAATCAGAGACTTGAGCTCATGGCTTTCTGGGCGTCAAGAATAGCCCGAAAGTCGGGACGGATAGCTTAATGGTTAAAACCGGAGCGGATTTCTTACCAGATCAGCAGAAGCGAGCAACAAGCGTATGAGCAAACTGAAAGTGCTTTAAATAGGGCGCCTTGTTTGAGCTTGGCCATTGAGCAGCGAGTGGAGTGTGGTGGATTTTAATTAATCAACTTTAATTAATCAACTAACATTTGTTTTTCTTGCAGGAATAACATTCATATACTTTTAATGTGTCAAAACTCTTTGGGGAAAAACTTGTGATTTTGAGTATGTGTCTATGGGTAAAAATAACATAGTTATGGGAAGTGAAACTAGACAAGTCTGTTAGAACAAATTAAGTCATCTTTAAAACCTTGTGATAAGTAATCACAAGATCAGAGTTTGCTTTACCTAGTAACAGAGGGGTTTGCATATGAAGAACCAATCAAATAGTGGGGAAATTATGTAATGCAGCATGAAATTTATGCCATACCCTGATTCTATAAAAACTGTTGTATATGTATTTTTCGGTGGGATTCTCAATGGAATTTGTCTGAGATCCTCCGGCCTTGCTTCTTGGGAGAGATTCCCTGAGAACTGCTCGGGAAGATCTCCTGGCCGTGATTAAAGCATTTGAAGGACAATTGCTAGAGTCTGTTTGTCAATTTATTCCTGCGCAGGAAGCTAGTTTAGGTAGGAAGCTAGTTTAGAAAACTAATTAGTTAGAGGAACAAGTTAGACTAGGTAAGATATCCAAGTGAGGACGTCGCCAGGAGACGAGACTCAGATATCAGGTGGGGACGTCGCCAGGAGACGAGACCCAGGTACCCAAGTGGGGACGTCGCCAGGAGACGAGACCCAGGTACAGATAGTTAGTTTAGGGAATAATCTACCCGAGTGGGGACGTCGCCAGTAGACGAGACCCAGGTAGTTAGGTTTAGGGAAAATATCCACGACAGGAGCTAACCAGCTAATGCAGCTCAGCTGAAGCAGATCAGCTGACGGGACAGTGTTGTTAGCAAATAGCATTAGCAGCGTCTTGACTACCTGGCCTGCAAGAACTGACGCTGACGCTCAATTGGTGTATTTAGAGGAGCGTCACAATTTGGGATAAAAAACTAATGCCGATAACGAGGATGATAAGCAGGAGTTAGCTTCTATCATACACCAATTAATATTCGGAGAATTACACTATGTATATATTTTCTGAATATTAGCTGCCCAATAATAGAAAAGGAAATTTGGAAGAGCGAGACCCTCATATTGAGGGTCACTATTGGCCGACGATGGTCATGTGTGATACGTGGTGACGTGCAACACAGACGCGCTATGCTTAAACACTACGCAAAAAGACCCGAGGCCCAGAGAGAAGGAAATGAAAAGTGGAATAAAGTCGTTGTTTTTGTTTGTTTTTGAGCACAAAAAGTATTCTCGTCGCTTTATAAACTTAAGATTGAGCCACTGGAGTCACTTGGACTATATTAACAATGTCTTTAATACATTTTCTAGGCCAGCAAGTTTCAGTCCCTTAGAAGCCTATGGAGGAGTTAGACAACTCTCAGATTTAATCAAAAATATCTTAATTTGTGTTCCGAAGATGAACGAAGGTCTTACGGGGTTGGAACAACATGAGGGTGAGTAATTACTGACAGAATTTTCATTTTTGGGTGAACTAACCCTTTAAAGCCTGGCCTCTAGAAAATCAGACATGTGATCATTTTTAATCTCTGTAGTTCATTGCTTATTTAACTATTACTGTGTTTGTTATTTAACCTGCTGCTAAAACGTTCCATGTTCTTTGCTCGTGGCCAGTCGTCCAGCAGCGTGGCTTGGGTACATGGTATTTTATTTTATGAACAGTCTGGTATGTTCTTATATAGTGCTGTTTTATAACTTATATGCATGTTACCATTTTATTAACCCGTATCTGTCAGGCTTCTGGGTGGATGAAGTAGGAGACATACACGAAGACTATGAATTCCAAGGTTTTAATTCTCAATATTAAACAAATACAAACAAAAGGGAGCGTGTGCTCAGAACAATGAAAACCTAACATTCAACATTAACAAACCTAACATAAGCATTGACCGACAAGTGAAGAGTGAAAACCAGGAACTTAAGTACACACACAGATGAACACAAGACAGGTGATGCAGATAATGATGATGAACCGGTGGGTAATGAAGGGAGTGAGTTCAGGTGTGGAAACAAGGAGGATTCTGGGAACTGTAGTGCAGACAGGACGATGACAGACAGTGAATGTGACATTACTTCCCCCCTCCCGGTAGGCGCGTCCTCGCGCCGTAGAAAGACCAAAGGGGTGGGAGGGTGGGCGCCCTGGAGGCTGACGGGGAAGACAAGGCAAGGGAGACAAGGCAGGAAGCCTCCAGGGCGGAGCAGACTGTGGGTGTGGTCACGGTGGAGCAGGCTGTGGGCGTGGCCAGGACGGAGATGACCCCTCGGGCGGCCACGGCGGTGAGGACCCCTCGGGCGGCCACGGCGGTGAGGACCCCTCGGGCGGCCACGGCGGTGAGGACCCCTCGGGCGGCCACGGCGGTGAGGACCCCTCGGGCGGCCACGGCGGTGAGGACCCCTCGGGCGGCCACGGCGGTGAGGACCCCTCGGGCGGCCACGGCGGTGAGGACCCCTCGGGCGGCCACGGCGGTGAGGACCCCTCGGGCGGCCACGGCGGTGAGGACCCCTCGGGCGGCCACGGCGGTGAGGACCCCTCGGGCGGCCACGGCGGTGAGGACCCCTCGGGCGGCCACGGCGGTGAGGACCCCTCGGGCGGCCACGGCGGTGAGGACCCCTCGGGCGGCCACGGCGGTGAGGACCCTTCGGGCGGCCACGGCGGAGAGGACCCTTCGGGCGGCCACGGCGGTGAAGACCCTTCGGGTGGCCACGGCGGAGAAGACCCTTCGGGTGGCCATGGTGGTGAGGACCCCTCAGGTGGCCATGGCCCCTCGAGTGGCCAGGACGGAGCCCTATGCCCCCCCCCAAAAAAATACTTGGGAAAAGTCCCGGGTACCAGAGAGGGCTCGGTGCTGGGCAGCGATGAGGGCTCGGTGCTGGGCAGATCCAGCGAAGAGGGCTCGGTGCTGGGCAGATCCAGCGAAGAGGGCTTTGTGCTGGACGGGACCAGCGGTGAAGGCTCTGGACTGGACGGGACCAGCGGTGAAGGCTCTGGACTGGACCAGCGGTGAAGGCGGCTCTAGGCTGGACAGGACCAGCGGTGAAGGCTCTGGGCTGGACGGGACCAGCGGTGAAGCGGGCTTTGAGCTGGGCAGGACCAGCGGCGAAGAGGGCTTTGAGCTGGGCAGGACCAGCGGCGAAGAGGGCTCTGAGCTGGGCAGGACCAGCGGCGAAGAGGGCTCTGAGCTGGGCAGGACCAGCGGCGAAGAGGGCTCTGAGCTGGGCAGGACCAGCGGCGAAGGGAGCTTCAAGGTCGGCGGAATAAAAGAAAACAAAAGCTCTGCGGGCATGACGCTGTCTGTCACAGGCGCAGCGGGCATCACGCTCACAGTCTCAGGGGCGGCGGGCATGACGCATACTGCCTTGGCTTCGGCAGATCTGGCGTGAAGTGCAGGCTCAGCTGGACTGGCGTGAAGTGCAGGTTCGGCTGGACTGGCGTGAAGTGCAGGCTCGGCTGGATAGACGTGAAGTGCAGGCTCGGCTGGACTGGCGTGAAGTGCAGGCGGTGAAATGGCATGCCATGGAAGGAAGCTCTCCAGACAACAGGAGAGTGCCTCTCTCCAGTCCTGACCGGTCCCTCGGGTCGACTTCCTTGGCCCCAAGTCGGTAACATGCCTTGATTATTTCGTCATCCAGCGAGCAGGAGGCAGCAAGAGGGACAAACCCCCAGGTGAATTGGAACAGATCGCGGCTATCCCGAGCCAAAGCCGCGATCTGTCCAGCGAGCTCCCAGCTCATCTTTTGGTCGGTCAATCTGTCAGGCTTCCGGGTGGATGAAGTAGGAGACGAACACGAAGACTATGAATTCCAAGGC
This sequence comes from Squalius cephalus, assembly GCF_949319135.1. Taxonomy (NCBI): domain Eukaryota; kingdom Metazoa; phylum Chordata; class Actinopteri; order Cypriniformes; family Leuciscidae; genus Squalius; species Squalius cephalus. The sequence goes on from NC_137145.1 coordinate 23,560,017, forward strand.
TTTAATTCTCAATATTAAACAAATACAAACAAAAGGGAGCGTGTGCTCAGAACAATGAAAACCTAACATTCAACATTAACAAACCTAACATAAGCATTGACCGACAAGTGAAGAGTGAAAACCAGGAACTTAAGTACACACACAGATGAACACAAGACAGGTGATGCAGATAATGATGATGAACCGGTGGGTAATGAAGGGAGTGAGTTCAGGTGTGGAAACAAGGAGGATTCTGGGAACTGTAGTGCAGACAGGACGATGACAGACAGTGAATGTGACAGTAACTGTGTCTCTAATATTTTATCGAGATTAATATACTTTTGGCTGTGTTTTACATGTTTATTGTTTATTCCTGTGTTGTCGCTTTGTTTGCTTGTATGGCTATTTGTGTGGAAATGCTGATTACTGTTACTGAATTAATGTGCTGATGTTTTGCCATTCATTGTTGCTTCGCATGGCTTGTGTCTAGCTGAGAATTCTTCTTTTGATATTATTTCTGTCTTTACGGAGTTATAAGGTGTTATAATGTACTTTTTATAAGGTTTCAAAAACATCTTGCACAAAGGACTGCAGTTGAAAATGAGCCAGCTGGCTAGCACTGGCACATTTACAGAAATGTTGATTAATGTGTGTTGTCCTTATGAAAGAAAGAAAGAAAGAAAGAAAGAAAGAAAGAAAGAAAGAAAGAAAGAAAGAAAGAAAGAAAGAAAATGAGGTGTAAATTATGGTAATTTATTTCTTAAATTGTAATGTTACTTTTCCGAAATGACACAAAATCAATGATAAATCCATCCGACAGTTGCGACTTGCAGGGCGTAGCCTTCAAAGTGAGGCAGTCATTGTCTAGTCCCCCTTTGGGTGTACAGACTCTTTCTCCCATCATGGTTTATAATTGCCTGTGTTGGTTTACCGCCTTCACCTTTTTTCCACTGCAATCTGATCTTCCCTGTATTGACTGACCGCATTACATGCGTTTCTCAGGCGTGTTATTCTCACCTGTCTACAATAAAGTCCCAATGTTGATTTTATACTCATCCAGTGTGTGTCTGCTTCCTAACAATCACTTACTAACTAACTGTATGAAGCTCATACATTTTTGTTGGGGTTTTATGGATCTAGAAATTAATTTCTATGCATTTATTGCATGTCAGTGTCACAATGAAATCAAACTGGACCATTCTTATTTTCTTATGGAATGTTGTAGTGCTTATTATAAATGACTTATTTGTGCACATCATTATTATTATTATTATTAAAGCTGCTCTAAGCGATGTCGAGTGACGTCACTTCTTGTTGACGTTCGAAGTATTGTCAAACAAAACGGAGGCTAGCTCGACCCTCCCTCCTCCTCATCCCGTCCCTTCCGTGCTTCCTGAAACAGGCTTTTCCGATGTCAATTCGGGACTTTGCACGTTCCTTCTCCTTTTCCCTCTTCTTTGCTATTTGGTCATCGGAACATTGTCTCTTTGGTCGTATGTCGGCCATATCAAAATTCAAGAGAATATAATTCTAACATTAGTTGTTAGTCGTTGCCTAGACATCTCTCCTCTAGCTAACTTCCCTATTCATGCTTCTTTCTCCTCCACTCCCCACACCCCCCATCATGTGCACGCGCACTATCCCCCCCCACCCCCACACCCAACCCCAAATCATTCTTGTCGATTATTGGCTGGAACACTGTTTGTTATGTTTTGTGGTCCAGGCTGGGCCAGTTTGTTTTTGTTGCTGTTTGTGGAGCCTGTGGTGTCTACAGAGACTGCGTTTTTTTACAGTGTGTTCAGGGGACAGGCAGCTAGCGGATAGTGAGGAGATGTTTGTTGGATGTGACAAAAAAAGTTTCGGCCTAAAAAATGCGTGACATCGCTTAGAGCACCTTTAATAATAAAATATGTCCTTGTAATCTTTAATAAAAAACAATGTCTCCTTCCCCTCAATGGCATCTCCTCTCTGATGACTGCGTATTTTGGCGCATGGGCTGGACAATAAGGTTGTTTAATAGCCAGACAAATTTCAATCCCTCCACTCAGTAAAAAATAAATAAAATAAAAACTCAGTAAGACTTTATAATAAGTATACTGTAATAAAGTGCTTAATTTGAAAACTATTAGTTTAAAGTTAATTCATAGTTAATATTAAAAAGCTTTACACAAATAGTGAGTTCTTCATTCATTGTCACTTTTTTTCACAATTTGCTCATATGTAAAGAGTTAGATCATGTTTTTTATGCTTTGTTAACAACTTATTAACTGCAAATAGTTCTCACTTTAGGTCACGGAAAATGGTAAAAAATGGTGCTTTAAACCAACCTTTATTAGACATTAATTGCATTAGTGTGTAATAAAGTGTTAATATAAATTGATAAAGTGTTCCTTAAAAAAAAGAAAATTATATATATATATATATATATATATATATATATATATATATATATATATATATGTATGTATGTATGTATGTATGTATATATATATATATATATATATATATATATATATATATATATATATATATATATATGTATGTATGTATGTATGTATGTATGTATATATATATATATATATATATATATATATATATGGGTCATTGACGAATAAGGTTCTCTTACGAGAGGTCTCTCGTATTGCGTAAGGTTAGCTTACGCATCGGGAAAGTCTTCTTTCTTCGAGATCTGAAGCCAAAAAATGATCCTTAATTTTGTATACATTGTCAACGCAGTGCAGCAGCCGACAGACCTAGGCAGGCTGTATAAGCGTGCTCATTGGCTGCTAGGCGGCAACTGCTTAAGCCTATCGGTGAGCGCTCTGAACGCGGCAACCAATGAGGGCGCTTCGCGCCCTCCACACCCTTCTAACCGTCAGAATGGGTGTGGCCAGCGTGTATATATTCAGCGCTCATAGGCTAAAATTCAGATTTTCTTGTCTTCAGCGACGCTCTTCGCATCGCTGGATCTTGAGAGCCGCCGCCGTTGAAACCAGCGACCAGCAAGCTTAGGACAGTGCCTGAGGAAGCCGGCCGTCTTCGCCGCCTTCAGCCATCCGTGCCTGCTACGCTATCCGGCGACATATCCTTTACATTATTACTGTTTCTGTGTGTATTCTAAAAGAGCACGTTTTTGCGGCTTGTGCCGCGCCCCGCTCAGCAACGGAGACCGCCACCTCTCTGCGCTCTCCGCCTGGGCCGCGGGCACGCCGCCACCGCACTCTCCGAGTGCGAAGAGCTTTCAATGTCGACCCTGCGGGCTCGACTTGAAGCTTTCGACCAAGCTGTCGCTCCGCCTGTCCCTGCCGGGCCGCGCAATAAGATGCGCCGCTCGCAGCGACCACCGGAGACTGTTGTGACTGAGGAGCTCGCCGGAACCTCTCCCTCGAGCTCTCTCTCGCCCTCTCCCTCCCGGCCGCTCAACCGCGGGCCCTCGCCCGCGCCGCCGCCGCGTCAGGAGATGAGGCGAATGTGATAGATACCCGTTCTCTCCCTCTGTTCGAGCCGTGCAACTACGCCGCTCACAAGGGATGGCAGAAGCGGACGGTCTCGGAGCGAGTTTCCTCTCCCTCTGTTCGAGTCGCGCAAACTGAGCCGCTCACGAGGGATGGCAGGAGCGGACGGTCTCGGAGCGAGTTTCCTCTCCCTCTGTTCGAGCCGCGCAAACTGCGCCGCTCACAAGGGATGGCAGGAGCGGACGGTCTTGGAGCTCTCTTTACGTTACAAGAAAGCTACTCCGTCCTCGCGCGTCACTCACCGGTGAAAGGGGAACAGAGTGTTTTCGTCCCGCCGTGGCCTGGACTATAACCTCCATTTCTCAGTCCCCTCTTAAGTTCAGGCGACTGGAATTGTTACTATTGCAGTATACGAGCCTGTTATAAATACACGCTCGCCTGCAAGCAAACGCCGTCACAAGACATGATGACGCTAACCGAAAGCTAATGTATTCTCCCCTGTGGCTCAGTGGCGGAATCTTAGACTGTCATGCTAGAGACCCGGGTTCGGTCCCCGCTCTCGCGGCAGATAAAGTTTATGCTGTTCGCTTCTCAGAGCTCGCGGCCAGTTTTTCTTACATACAGAAAGCAAGCCCGCTCTCTCCCTCGTTGGGCCGCGCAGATTGCGCCGTTCAAGGGATGACAAAGCGGGCGGTCACGAGCAACGTTCAGCGTGCGCGCCTCACTCACCGGCGAAAAGAGAAGAGAGTGTGTTAGTCTCGCTACGGCTGGACAACCGCCAATCCTCACACATTTCTCAGTCCCCTCTTAAGTTCAGGCGACTGGAAATATTACTATTGCAGTAAACGAGCCTGTTTTAAACACACGCACGCCTGCAAACAAACGCCGACGCGACACATGAGGTCGCTTTTTATATGCTCGCGCTAACTGAAAGCTAATGTGTTTTCCCCTGTGGCTCAGTGGCAGAATCATACGCTTTCATGCGGGAGATCCGCGTTCGATCCCAGCTCTCTGGGCATATAAAAATTTATGCTGCTTGCTTCTCCGAGCTCGCGGCCAGTCTTTCTTACTTACAGAAAGCGAACCTGCCTCTCGCACCACACCTTCTCAGGGTGCTCGAGTATTTTTGAGCGTCTAAACACGAGAGAAGAAAAGACGGTTAAATCCCGCAGCCCTGCGGCTGGACCACCGTCGAAGCTTAACGCTCTGTCAGTCCCCGTTGCCACGGCTACTGCAGCTGTTTACCTCGCAGTCAACGAGCCGGTATATCTACCCGCTCGCCTGCGCGCATCCGCCGTTCTCACGGCAACCCAGAGAAATTTCAAAAGAGCATAATGTCTGGTTGCACGGCTGACGCCGTATGTGTTTCTAGTACAGTGAATGTGCCCACGTTCTGTGCTCACCCCTGTACACAAGCACTATACATCCCGTGTCTCTCACAGAGCCCACTCTCGTGAAAGCAGGCAAAAGCCGCTTTAGTGTTAAAAGTAGGTCACGTGTCCACTTCTCCGTGCCCACACCTACTCACTGCCCGCTCTGTCACACGGCCTCGCACGACCGGTCATGTTTTAAATGTAAGTCCTGTGCCCGCCCTCGAGCGCTCACACATACTAACTAACATTTTCGGCCCGACGCCGACATCGCGCGTCGCGCCTCACACTATATGTTCCCCGTCCAAAGCCACCGGGACACTGTGTGTAAAACGGCCAGCTATCGCTACGTGCGATCCGCCGTATCTAAGCACCAAGAGCGCGCGCGCCACGCCCGCCCCTCCGTTTCGAGCTCTCGAGCCCGCGAGCCCGCGATGCGCGGCGATCGGAGCCCGGAGGCCATTCTGCCCCTGGCTGCACACGCAAAAGCGTGGGAAGCTATTCCAGGCGCATCAGAACGGGTGCTAAGCACAGTAAAACAGGGCTATACTCTGCAGTTCGCTCGCCGCCCTCCGCGCTTTCAAGCGCGTATCGAGACCAGAGTGAATGGGGAAGTAGCACATCTACTTCGAGCAGAAATAGTTACACTTCTGTGCAAAAGGGCTATAGAACCGGTTTCCCCTTCCATGAGCGAGTCGGGCTTTTACAGCCGTTATTTCCTCGTTCCCAAGAAGGACGGAGCTCTCAGACCAATTTTGGATCTGAGACGTTTGAACAAGGCTCTTATGAGAAGACCGTTCAAAATGCTCACAACCAGACAAATTCTCGCGCAAATTCGCCCGAGGGACTGGTTTATATCTCTCGATCTAAAAGACGCGTGCTTTTCAGATCCAGATAATACCCCGTCACAGGCCATTCTTGAGATTCGCCTTCGACGGTCAGGTATATCAGTACACGGCCCGCCTGTCGACACAGCGCGCGCGCTGCATTCGACGCCTGGCCGCGTCCCTCCGGCCGGGCAGCACCGTACCTCTCAAAACATTTCAGAGGTTACTGGGTTGTATGGCCTCAGCCGCAGCAGTGCTTCGGCTGGGTCTTTTACGAATGCGCCCGCTACAACGCTGGCTGAATGCCCGAGTGCCTCACAGAGCATGGGCTTCCGGCGGTATTCGCATCAGAGTGACTCAGAGCTGCGTTTCAGCTCTGAAGCCCTGGTTAGCGGCCGACTGGTACCAGCGGGGAGTGACAATGGGAGCTATCTCACACCGCAAAGTTATCTCGACGGACGCTTCCACCTCAGGCTGGGGCGCTCTGTTCGAGGGCAAACCGGCTTTTGGCCTATGGTCAGACCGGGAAAAATGCCTCCACATAAACTGTTTGGAGATGATAGCGGTCGAGAACGCGCTCAGGCGCTTCCTCCCATTCATACGGGATCACCATGTGCTAGTCCGCTCGGACAACACGTCTGTGGTATCCTATGTGAACTGACAGGGCGGTGTCAGATCCAGGAATCTGTGCAGGCTGACAGAACGCCTTCTCGTGTGGGCTTACCGCTCGCTGCGCTCGCTGAGAGCCGCGCACGTGCCGGGCCACCTGAATGTCGGTCCAGACAGACTGTCCAGGGACAACATTCCCCCGGGAGAATGGTCTCTGCACCCCCAGACAGTCCAGTTTCTCTGGCGCCTATTCGGCAGAGCGGAAATCGACCTCTTTGCGTCGAAAGACAATGCTCAATGCTCGAGGTTTTATTCGAAGAGCGAGGACGCGTTGTCCCAGACATGGCCCAGCCTCCCGCTGTATGCTTTTCCTCCGATCTCCCTGTTGCCACAGGTCATTTCGAGGATCAGAGAAACGCACCACTCAGTGCTGCTTATAGCCCCGCGATGGAAAACCAAACTTGGTACCCAGAGCTAGTGAGGCTGTCGCACTCACCCCCATGGCCGATCCCGGTGAGAAAGGATCTCCTCTCCCAAGCCGGTGGATCGATCTGGCATCCCCATCCAGAGCGCTGGTCGCTGCATGCATGGGTGATCAACGGATACCCGTTGACCTGTCAGAAGGGGTCGTGAACACGATCACACAGTCGAGAGCCCCCTCCACGAGACGGCTCTACGCGTCTAAATGGTCGGTGTTTTCTAAATGGTGCGCTACTAAAAACTTGGATCCGCGCGCATGCGGGGTCCCGCGGGTGCTCTCCTTCTTACAAGAGCTGTTGGAAAAGGGCAGATCCCCTTCCACGTTTAAAGTATATGTGGCCGCTATTGCAGCGTTCGCTGAGACGACGCGCGGCCGGGCAATGGGAAGGAATGAGCTCATTATCCGCTTCCTCAGAGGAGCTAGACGGATGAATCCCCCGCGGCCCCCCTCGGTTCCCTCGTGGGATCTGTCCTTGGTCCTAGCGGCCCTAGAGGCTTTTCCCTTTGAACCGCTTGAATCCGTGGATCTAAAGTATCTGTCGCTTAAAACCGTTTTTCTGATAGCTCTGTCTTCAGTCAAACGAGTGGGTGATTTGCACGCGCTATCTGTTAGCCCTGCATGTCTTGAGTTCGGGCCAAATGACTCGAAAGTCATTCTCAGACCGAGACATGGTTACATCCCCAAAAGCGATTGGAACCCCGTTTAGGGCACAAGTTATGTCCCTCTCGGCTCTGCCAGCATCCGATAGTGGGGACAGTGATAACCTCCTATGCCCTGTCCCGGGCGCTGAGAGTTTACATCACGCGCTCCGCCGCTTTCAGGCGTTCAGAGCAGCTCTTTGTTTCCTTCGGCGGACGCACCAAGGGTCTTGCCGCCTCGAAGCAGAGCTTGTCCAGGTGGATAGTGGACGCGATAGCAGCAGCTTATGCCTCCAGACACCTGCAGTGCCCTCTGGGCATCAGAGCCCACTCCACTAGAGGCATGGCCTCGTCGTGGGCCTGGTCCAGCGGAATTTCTAATCACGGTATTTGTATGGCGGCGGGCTGGGCCTCCCCGTCAACATTCGTGAGGTTTTATAACCTGGAAGTTCCTGCCCTAAAGGCAAAAATACTGTCAGCATAAGTGACATGTATGCTCTGCCCATTTCTCGTGTGCAGACTACGTTCATATGCTGGCGCTATTCTGGTACTATACTCAGGGTGAAGTGTTTGACTCAGACCGGCTGATCCGCTCTGTTTCCTATTTCCCGTTAAGCGCTGTTGTCGGTGCTGGCCCGCGCTGCTGGCCGCCCGTATTATTCTCTGTCGCGCGGGAATTTTTTCCTTCATGTGAGACCGACTATGTCGTTTTTCTCCTACCCTTATGAGTGCTTATGTACTGTATGGGCTCGCTCTGCCGGCCCTACTGTTTGTACTGTTATATGTTTATAGACCGGCCGCGCCGCTCTATTTCATATGCTGCATGAAGTGCCTGTACTGCGCTGGCCCGTCTCTCCGACCGGCCACATTTCCCAGCAGAGTGTTTTCCCCGGTTTCCCTGGGATTCATGGGCTGGATGCTCGGCGCACACGGCGTTGACAAAGGGTTCCCGATGCGTAAGCTAACCTTACGCAATACGAGAGACCTCTCGTAAGAGAACGTACTCGGTTACTAATGTAACCTCGGTTCTCTCTAGAAGAGGGAACGAGTATTGCGTAAACCTGCCGTGTCGCGCCACGAGCTTTTGCGCTTCAGACTGCGAAAACCAGAATTTTAGCCTATGAGCGCTGAATATATACACGCTGGCCACACCCATTCTGACGGTTAGAAGGGTGTGGAGGGCGCGAAGCGCCCTCATTGGTTGCCGCGTTCAGAGCGCTCACCGATAGGCTTAAGCAGTTGCCGCCGAGCAGCCAATGAGCACGCTTATCCAGCCTGCCTAGGTCTGTCGGCTGCTGCACTGCGTTGACAATGTATACAAAATTAAGGATAATTTTTTGGCTTCAGATCTCGAAGAAAGAAGACTTTCCCGATGCGTAAGCTAACCTTACGCAATACTCGTTCCCTCTTCTAGAGAGAACCGAGGTTACATTAGTAACCGAGTACGTTTTTAAAAGTGTAAAAAAATAGAATGGAGATATAACTATATCTGAAACCATTTTTTAGTTTACTTAGTTTTTTTAGTTTAAGATTTTGTGGTTTGTACAATCAATTAACACTGTTTTTTGTCATTTTTTTACAAGATGGAAAAAATGTCAACAAAAAAGTCATCGGTTTTAACCACTGATTTGAAAGTTAAAAACTGATTTGACGTTGATGTTGAGATAGTATATAGTGTGTACCACAGAAGAAATGTTAAAACAAATTATCACTGATCTCATAAATGTAATAATTTATTGGACTACTCTAAACACTCCAACATATTCAAGTAAAACATTGCACAGGGAAAGGAGAAAAGGGGAAATGTAAAAAAGAGAGCCTTATCTGCTTTATATTTGTATTATTGTAGTTCCTTTAGTTATTAAAAACAATATTATTACATTTAAATATTTACTATATCGGTTTTACCGAATGACATTTTGACACTTCAAAATCTTTAAAATACCTTTATATGTAGTAAAATATAATTAAAACCTTTTGGATTCAGTAAAAGAGATCAAGTTGTACTACCTTACATACTTTGGATGTTATATATTTGTTTTTTTATTATTATTAAGGCCTTTGGACAAAAAAAATGACCCGTCACATCATTGACCCATGTATGTATGTATGTATGTATGTATATATAATGTCCGATAAAGGTTGGTTTAAAGCACTTAATTAGAGTTTCCTTGACCTAATATAAAGTGAGAACTATTTACTCCTAATAACTAATTAACAATTCCTTTACTACGAGCCAATTAAACAATAATAGCTGTGTTAATTACAGTGGCAATATGAAGAACTCCCTTTTTGTATATATATATATAGCCTATTAATAATGTAGAGGCTACAATTTATAAACTATGAATTATTAACTTTAAACTAATAGTTTGTTGATGATTTGTAAGTACTTTATTACTGTATACTTACCAAACCTTAATTTTATTTCACAATTTGTTCAAACTATTAGGGATTTTCACTGTAATCATTATGAATTATGTCCCTTTGTCCATATTGGGTCATCATGTCTGATGCAATACCTTACATCACGTTTCTGCAGCATTCAGTTTGCTATTGTTTCTTTACTGGCATTATGTGGATAAAAATGAGACACTTGATCCACCAAAGTTCAGCCGAACCCACCCACTGACACACTGAACTGGGTCTCTCTGTTTAATAGGCTTTCCTTCTCCTGTTCACCTTCAAGAAAAGCAGAAATATGACCATGACACAAATACTGTATGTGATTGTGTGGCATTCCATGTCACCCTGTTTGACAAGTTTAAAAGAGAACAACACGTCCCTCTGGGTTAGAAAGGGGGCTGGCCATTAGGAATATGCATAGCATATATATAGAGTCTTAAAATGCTTATTCACTCAGAACTCAGATCTTATTTTGGATAATAGGAATCTTTACTTACAGAGACAACAGAAATCTAGATATTTTCTGTATTCCATTTTCTTCTCACAGTCAGTCATAAGGTAAGAAATAAATCTATAATCTGCAATAATTGTTTTGCATAAACAAAGAAAAATAAATTCTCTGTACACTATAACAATTTAAAAATATGTGACCAGGGTCACAAAACCAGTCACATGGGTAAATGTTTTTAAATTGAGATTTATACATCATCTGAAAGCTGAATAAATAAGCTTTCATTGATGTATGTTTTTTTTTTTTTTTTAGGATAGGACAATATTTGGCCGGGATACAACTATTTGAAAATCTGGAATCTGAGGGTGCAAAAAAATCTAAACATTGAGAAAATCTCCTTTAAAGTTCTCCATTTATGTTCACGATTGTGCCGCATTCACTCACAAAAATAAATGTTTTATATATTTACGGTATGAAATTTACAAAATATCTTCATGGAACATGATCTTAACTTAATATCCTAATGATTTTTGGCATAAAAGAAAAATCGATAATTTTGACCCATACAATGTATTGTTGGCTATTGCCACAAATATACCCGTGCGACATATGACTGGTTGTCTGATCCAGGGTTACATATATGAAATAGTATTTTATCAATTTCATGTCATAAGTTTGAGATACATCAACTCACAGAGCAAGAACCGTGAGAAGAGAAAAGGAGAAACAGAGAAAAATGGAGAGCAAAGAAGAACGATCTCGCTCATCCAGACCACAGCCTGGTAATCACATCAGACTGGTGAAACAGGAGAGCATTGACAAACGACCAAATTGTGAGTATATTATAAAGTTGTAATACAATACAACATATTATAGTTACATTATGCTATTTGTTTCTAGTTTGATATGATGCATGCTTCTCAAAGAAAAAAAAAACTATTTTACATACAGTTAGTGTTGCAAAATATGACAGACAGCTTATTCTTCCCGTACTGAAGTAGACACTGTGTGTTCTTCACTATATCTGATGATAAAAATGTGACTTAGCATAAAGTTATCAGAAATGTCTGTTCACCACAAATAAACTATATAAAGAGAACCAAATGTTTTGTTCCAGTTTCTCATGGTTCTGGTGGTCCAGAGCAGAGTCAAACTGATATATCTGAAGAGATCCATGATAAGGTGAGATATTTAGTGTTCAGAAAAAACTGACACGAACTAGAATGAATGAACAGATAGAGTAGAGTATGTCTTTCTTTAATGATACAGACCACTGTGATGGAATCACATGTTCCCATGAATGTTTGTGTTAAACTGTTTTTTCCTTAGAAAACTACAACACAGTAAAGAATGAGAGAACGTGACAGCAGTGACATCATCTACTCACCGAACATGGAACTTCCTGGAAAGTAATTCTAAAATACTTGCAATGCCTTCAAAGTGACAAAGCCACAGAACATGCTGAGATTCGTGATTCCAGCCTTCCCTACTCCGTACATGGGAATTCACTGGACAGTTTTTAAAGACATTCAGATGTGCTGCAAAAACAGGAGCAGCTGGAGGAGCTTCAGCACTTGATCTTTGAGGAGACGACTTTGCATTGAGAGTAAACACTTCTCACAGGGTGATTGGGAATGACTCCTGCTCTTACAAAATACAGGATTCAGAAGCATGTTTAATGTGAAGCCCGTGAATCAGCTGCCTGAAGCACCTGGGAGGATGATGATGTTACAGACTGCGCTGAAACTGTGAAGTCAACACACCTCCAAACACACACCACTGAAACACAGAAGACTGATCAGGAATCTTGAAAACTATCAGCAGATCCACTGCTGAACTCTTTTGGACTTTGTGCTGTGAGAATACATGTGAGTTTTATATGAATCTTCTGTTCATATTATTTTGCATCATTATATGATTATTACAGTTTTAGTTCATTTTATTTTCTGAAATAGTTTTGAACTCTGCTTGAAATGTATATAAATGTACTTTTTACTTTTGTGATAACATTTGAGACTGATTTTATGATGTTGATTCACAAATATAACTGGTCTGATCTGTTACCACACATAGGTGGAAGACTCTCCACAAACACATTAGAAATGTAAACATATATGAGTCTGTCATATGCTATAGGCAAATAACGGTAACACTTTACAATAATCATGTACTAATGCCTGAATTAATCATTACTTTAACATGAACATGATTAGTAGAGATATGAACTAATCATGAGGCAATGAAGAGCTATCCTTAACTACGACAGGAGTCATAATTCATGCATGAATAACAGCAGCCTTAACTACATGTTAGTACATGTTTGATAGTTAATGCATTAATTAACATTTAGGAGTAAACTAAATCAGTCAGGCTCAGTAGGAAGGAATAAGTAATATTTTGACTTTAAAATAAATGTAATCAATTTATTGTAAATTTAAACTATTGACATCTGCAGCTTCGTCATAATAAACATTACTGAATGGCACAGAATTAGTTTGTAGTTATTTTCACTGATCCTCCATATCAAACATAGAAAATACTAAATCCACTAATAATTTTTCTTAAAAGGTCTAAGGCCCCGATCACACCTAACGTGTTTTTCAGGTACGAAAACGCAAGACACACAGCAGCACTGCCCAGATCACAAAGAAAGAGCTGTGCGCTGCGTTTTTTTTATGTTGCTAGGCAACCACCGAAACAGCAGTCCAGTCAGTCAAGTAAACGTCAAATCAGCCTTTTATTAACTTTATTTACTTTGTTAACATTGTGGTAGTTGGTTCGTGAAGTTCCTGGTAACCTGTGAGAGCACCACAAGTTTATCCATCATCACACTCTCCGGACGTTCAAAGCAACTGTTAGCCTGGAAATCCAGACCTAAATCTAAAACTCATGAATATCGGCAAGCTCGAGGGGCGGCACCAAGCATGCATTTGAAAATCTCACTGCAGCTTGATTGACAGGTGATCTGACCAATCATACTTCGCCATCCGCCATTTTGTCCGACAAAGCAGTCAGGAGAGTTAGTAGATTAACATGGGAGGATTTGAACTTGAAAAACGGAGTGTACTGACGTCTTTCCGTGGTTAAAACAACATTACTTCTTATGTTTGTTCATGTTTATTTGAGGCTATAAATTAACTAGAAGGAAGAGATGATCGGTTCACGAGCAGCTTTAACTGATGCTCTACAGCGAGCTGTCACGACACATTAAAGAGCTACAAAACGGTATTTATTGTTTAAATTTCTTTAAAAAAATGACCAAATTTGAAAGGTGAGACTTTGTTTAATATGTTTAATATCAAACGTAACTGAAAAGTAACCTGGTCTGTCCTGTCTGTCAGCGTGTTTTCAGTCTCCTCTCTGCTCCGCGATGTATTTTTCACTGCGTGAGAACATGGTGTGGCGTGAGAACGGCGTAGCTTGTCGGACATAGCGACAGTAACTAAGGGGGGCGGGTCTTTGCGAACGGTCAATAGGGTATATGTCGAACGTCGCATTACGAAACCGGAAAACAGAACGCATCGCTTCCGGTTCAGGTCTTTTGTATGTGCTTCTTGCATTTTTTTACTGTTTTACTCAAGATAACTTAAAAGGAGCGAGCAAAGATGATCATAACCAATGTCCCTCGCATGTGAAGGTCGATATTTAAAAGTAAAAAAAAAAAAAAATCTTCACACTAACGTTTAGATATTTAAATAGAATAAAACGCCAATAACAAAGTGAGATAGGTAGGTTAGCTGATTACCTTAAAATTCCATAGATATCGGCGTCAGTTCATACGGCTGTTAACACTTTCTATGACAAGCGGATGCGATGAGACCAGGTTTCCGGTTTCGTCATGCGACGTTCGACATATACCCTATTGGATAACACTACGACCAATCACAACAAGTTATCGCTTAGCTACCAGCGGAGCTAACTGGTAGATTAGACTCTTACCTTATCCGGTCGGCAAAACAGCAAAAACACCCTGGATGGAAAAAGGAACGATTCGAGCGCCGTCTTCTGTTCCTCGTTTAGAGAAAAAGTCTAAATCTTTCATTGTAGCGGTCAAAGCCGTTTCAAACAAATGGTGTTCATCCATAGCCATCTTGCAATGCTTACTAATGACTTTGACGTTGCAGCGCTGTCGTCATCTCGCCTCTGGCCCGCCTATATCAGATAACCCGATGTGATTGGTGCAGCTCAGATCGAGGGGCATATTTAATGAGCATCATTACTCGACACCAGATTAACTCGCTGAGCAAAGTAACTTGTGCTCTCGCGAGAACTCTGGATTACCAGGGTAAGCAACTGTAGCTTTCATCACTACAATGGAAGGCCCACCTCTCCATTCATTCGATTGGACATTGGAAAAAAACGCGATGACATCGGGCGCTTTTTCCGCTCTGAGTTACTTTTTTTCAACTGCAAAAAGTTCCCGAGGTATTGGTTCCCCCCCAAAAAACTGGAAACATGAACTAAGGTAAGGGGACCATTTGCTGCATCCAGACACACTTAACTGGGCTGAATACTAGTTAAGTACTAGTAGGATGTGTATTTGATAGTAAGTTTATGTTAAATCATGAGCTGAATTTGGTAAGTAATTAACAGTGAAATAATTGTGATATAAAGTCATGGCACAGTAATGCATTAACAAGCCATTTGTGGATGTTAGTTGGTGTTGTCACACTTTGGCTGAGTATAGGTATGTTGTATGGTGTATGGTTAGCTAGTAATGAATTAAGTATGATATGCAAGTAAAATCATGACACAGTAATGCATTAACAAGCCATTAGTAGAAGTTTGTGTGTGGTTTGTTAATAATGAATTTAAGTATGATGTGCCCCCAATTCGCCTTTGGCTAAGCCACACCCTAGAATGTAGATTGACCAATCACAGCGCAGCCAAGAACGAGCTCCGACAGAGGTCCGACACTTTCTCACAGCGCTCCATTGACTTTAACGCAGGCGTCTCATGTTTTTGGTCTCGGCAGGCTATTACCGTTGTAGTTGTATCAGAAATATGGTTAAACGTTGTGCCTGGGGCATTTGTAACACAGATACGCGTTTCCCAGAGAGGTTGGAGGGGGGTGTCCGTTTTTTTACCTTCCCAAAACCGAAGTCAAATCCTGACAAGTGTCGTCTTTGGATTAAACTGTGTGTGTGGACGTCCTCACAGTCAGCTAAACCCCTCAAGGATCAACAAGCACACTTTTGTGTGCTCTAAGGTAAATTTTGCTTTTAACCTTACTGTGAAGTTATACTAGTTAGACAGTTTTATGCTGTTTTAGGTTATGATTTCGGTTCTCTACCCTAATTAATGAAGAATCAAGGTGCTAGCAAGCAATTAAGCTTAGCGATAGTTTAGTTATCACGTAAGTCAGGATTGTATATTTTGACTAGCGGCTGGATGTTAGCTAACTTTGTTATTCAAGATACAAACACCTAACGTTAACGTTAGGTGCTTGTATCTTGAATAACAAAGTATCTTGAATTACAAAGTTAGCTAAACCAAACCGCATAAAACTGTCTAACTAGTATAACTTCACAGTTAAATTTACCTTAGAGCACACAAAAGTGTGCTTGTTGATCCTTGAGGGGTTTAGCTGACTGTGAGGACGTCCACACACACAGTTTAATCCAAAGACGACACTTGTCAGGATTTGACTTTGGTTTTGGGAAGGGGAAAAAACGGACACCCCCCTCCAACCTCTCTGGGAAACGCGTATCTGTGTTACAAATGCCCCAGGCACAACGTTTAACCATATTTCTGATACAACTACGACGGTAATAGCCTGCCGAGACCAAAAATATGAGACGCCTGCGTTAAAGTCAATGGAGCGCTGTGAGAAAGTGTCGGACCTCTGTCGGAGCTCGTTCTTGGCTGCGCTGTGATTGGTCAATCTACGTTCTAGGGTGTGGCTTAGCCAAAGGCGAGTGATTTCTTCAATCTGAGAACTCCAAATGTCTTTCCCTACAGCAGGTGTAAAATGACACATGAGTATCTGATGTTTATGTGTACTTCTCAGGAGATGGCATTGTAGTTCACACATACCTATAAAAAGGTGTACAGTAAGAGTTTGAGAAGTGTGTTGCACCTGCTGCCAGTTATGTAACACCTGGCACTGTTGGCTTGATTGTCCTGTCTTGTATCCTGCATTAATGATCTGCCTTCATGATAAATAAATCAAAATGAATATCTGTCTTCATGTGCTATCAGAAATTTTCTACTTCCCACTTCTGAAGTCAAAATTATGAGCTTGTGACATTCAAGTGATTTGTTGTCAGAAAGAACAGGAATCATGGAGGACAATAGGTTTATCTTGCCTTTTTATGGAGAAAATCTTGTTAAATCAAAATGATATTTAGCGTCCCATTCATTGACACATATAAACATCTAGATCCTCCAGCTGGACTGCCCATGATCTCCACTAGAGGGCACTCCTCCTGACTCCTTTTCTCTCCCATGATGAACTATATTGCTCATAATCCAGTCCTCATACTCACTAGGGTTTAATTTCTCCCACCTGTCGATCATTTGCTTGTCTGAATTTGCCTTTTTAAGCTGTGTTCTCCATTGCTTTCTTTGCATAGTTCTTTATGAATGTTACTGCATTTCTGAGTGCCTATATTCTAGTTCCCTGTTCCAGTGTTCATGTTCTTGGTCTGTTTTCTTGGATTTTGACCTATTGCCCTATTTTGGATTATATTCGACCATTTACCTGTTTTGACTACTCTTATGGATTGTCCTAAATAAAAGCTGCACTTGGATAGCCCATCAAGTCTTGGAGCAGTGATTCGTAACAGAAGACTACGCCAAGTATAGATCCAGCAGCCGATCTAGATCTATCATGGACCGAGTTGACCAATTACTGCATCATTGGCAATTAAAAAGTTGAATGAGGAATACGTCCAGCTGTTTTGTGAGTTTTCATATCAGGTACCTTTTGATGAAATCGCACTGACAGACCGGCTACTCTTCATCAGCTCCAACGGTCATGGAGCTGGGTTCACTCCTGTCCAAACCCGATTTCCAGTGTGGGGGACCCACAACTGATGCCTGTGCGAGCAGCCAGCATCCCGAGTCCGGTGATCAATGCGAGTCCAAGTTTAGTGGTCCCAAGTCTGGGGGTCTCAGAGCAACTTCCATTATCGATTGTGCTTTCTGTGATGGTGGACATCGTTGCCTGTCCTGTCCATGGTGGCTCTGTACCCTCTATCTCCCCTGTTATGGCCAAGGAGGCTGTTTTTGAACTCATTACTTTCTCAGACACGACCACAAAGGTCATCCCTGAACTCTAACGGCCTTGATAAGACCACGAAGGTCACCCTTGAACCCTCTGTCTGCCCTGTTACGACCAAGGAAGCAGCTTTCGAACTTGCTGTCTGCCCCAACACGGCCATTGAGGCAGTCTATGAACCTCCGCCTGTCCAGTGTAGGCCAAAGAGGCTATTGCTAAACTCTCTGGGCTCTCTTTTCTAGTCCCCCCTGCTCCACTTTGGTGAGCTCCTCGTCTGCCGTTATACTTTTATACTTTAAACGTTACACTTTACAAGCCAATTAACTTGTTTTAAATGTATTATTTAATGTTTCAAAATCCAATACATTTAGTATTAAATTCAATACAATACAAACACACAATACAAACCAATATATAAATTCAACTATTTTCTTTATGTAATATTTTGTTAAAATATTTAACCATATTTGATCAATCTCTTTACATAATTCTTTTTAAGATACAACGCCATTGTTGCATGAGTCAGTCTAGAAATACCCTCTGCGTTTGTAATTAAAACTCTGCCCCATAGAGAAAGATCTATCACCAATTCTCTCAGTTTACTGAGTTAGATCCCACATACAATATAACAATATACAAATATTTTTTCAGATCACCAAAATGATTATTTTTAATTGAATTATCTTCAAAACATTCTTTTAATATTCTATAAAACAGATGTATTAACCACTAATTAACCTGTTTTAACCACAAATTTTACGAAGCAAGCTTAAATGGGCTGCAGTCCCGCAGCAATCTGGAACTTTATTAACATCTCTATTTAGTGATTGTGCTCACTCAAAAAATCTTCAAAGTCTTTCGACTTATATTAGGCTATAATATACATAAAAAAACTGTAAAAAAAACTAAAAAAAAAAAAAACCTTTTTCGTGATTTGTTATCACAACTTTTTATCTTTTGTCAAATCAACTTAGATAATTAATGTGGTTCAGATAACATAATATTTTGAGTTTCTATTTATTAAACCAATCTCCTTCATTGTATTAACTCAATTCTTTATCTATCTAACTTCAAAAAAAATTCTTCATTTAACTCAAAATTTAGGCAACCAGGTAACTTACTTTTTTAAGTTAAACCAATAATATTTTTTTTACAGTGTATACAGTATAAAAGAGTTTGTGAATTTAGACTGCAGGTTCAACACTAGAGGGCATTACACTGATACATACTGGACATACAGTACACTGGTGAAGCTCAACAGGCAAGGCAGTCTGTGTGGTGCCAGTTCCTCGTGATACATGATGTGGCCACAGAGCCATTATAAAAAAAAATTAAATTTTGTTTTCCTCATAAATTATGTCAAAAACAAACCATTTTCCAATGCATGTTTTAATAACTACAGTGTAAACTCAGAGATTATTAAGCCCATATTTTGTATAAACATAGTCCAAATGTTTGTCTATTTTACTGTTGTACTTTTTTAATAGAGATACAATTAATTTGTCTAATACTCCTTTTTGTGTCAATTAGGTGAAAAAAATAAAAGTAAATCCAAGTCATTCAACTAAGAGACCAAGTCATATAACAAATAAATGCTTTATTTTCAAACAGTTCTCAAGTCATTCAAATGTGACCAAGTCAAGTCACCTGAACTCTGATCCTTCTCTCTGGAAATTCTTTTTATTGTGGGACTTTGCTTAATCTGTGCCTGGGAAACCAGCCCTATAGTTCATTTAAGGTCAGAGCATTTCAGGACATTCATTTAGAGACAAGTACACATCAAACACAGACTTGTTTCTTTAGGTAGCGTTTGTAGGTTCTGCAAAAGGCCTTTGAAAGCTCTAGATGGTTCTTTGGGCCACACTCCTGTTCCTGCTGAACTGAGCCAGTATTTTACTACAACTGATATCAGCTCAGAAGGCACCGGAGCTCAGGTCCTGATGAGACACGTAACAGATTATCATTTTACATTTTTAAAACCATACAGGTGCGTGGAAATACATTACCAAGTTAGAAAGCCAACTCTTACCTTTTCAGGATTGTGATTTCTTGATTATGCCTTATTATACTTTATTATTACACTTTAAATCATGTTCATTTGCATCCTTAAAGCTGAAGTATGATGTTAAAGAACACTTATCCCATCCTAACATTCAGCAAGAACTTCAAGTCAACAATTTTTGGTTGATTCCCTCAAAAACTCTAAATACTGCATCAAAACATTGCTTTGCTTGTTTGAGGCTCCTGACCCGCCCGGCAACAGCTCAACCAATGGGGTTAGTGGGGCGGGGCTAGCTGTTTGATTGGACATTAGCAGACAAGAGTGTTTGGGAAACCTGTCTGAAAACAATATTATTTTTGGAGTTCTGTTTGGTGGCACTATAGTGGCACAGAAATTACACACTTCACCTTTAACATAATGGCCATCTGCTTTGAATGAGACATTTGCATTCACAGTGAAAGCTTCAGCCAACAGTCTCATGGGAACACTGTTCTGTTTCAATATTGGCACATTTCTCTGTTTTTAAGCAAGATTTATCATTACCCATGTGTGTTTCATTATGACACAGAACATCTATCATCTTCAATTTAGATATGTTTGTTATTTATTATGTTTGTCTGATGCTAATACCTTCCTCGTTAACATTTAGAAATATGGCCTGAGAAAATTCTGTAAGCAGTTTACCCAACCTTGTGTCTTTTGAAATCTGTTGTTTGAGCGAGTAAGTGATGACAGCATTTTCATTTTTGGGTAAAATATTCCTTTCATAAAACCATAATTAGAGCACTAGCCTTGAGAAAAATAGGTGCACTTAATTGTACTGAATGTGCAAATATAAAGTATATTTTCAAAAGACTTTTACACTTGGCTGTTTCTTAACATTTAAATTCACTTTTAAAAAGTGCACTTTGTAATAATGTCAAAATAACAGGTTTACTTTGAAGTATACATTTTTAAATCATGATGTTATCATACTTTAAATTATTTCAATATATAATCTTTTGTTGTGTTTTGAAGTACACTCATTTTGATGTGTTGACTAACACACTAAGCACATGTAAAGTTCTTGATTATAATTTGAACTGTAGTTTGTTATTTGATATTACATTAAAAGTTAATTTATTTTAAATGTACTGAATTGCAACTTCATCATTATGACATTAAAGTTTCAATGTACTTAATGTACTCCAACCCCTGGTTTCACAGACAAGGCGTAAGTGAATCTAAAATGTATGTTTGAACTGTTGAACCTGAAAGCAACTTGATATCTTAAAATATATCAGTGCCATTGTTTTGTCTCAAGATGCACACCAGCAATGTTTTTTTCTAAGGCATTTTTATAAGAGCTACTTAAATGTCCCAATGGAACTAATGCCTAATCTTGGCTGAATCTAAACCCTGTCTGTGAAGCCATGCAGGCCCAAATGTACTTAAGTCTTATTTGAGAAAGTAAGAAAGAAACTTAAGTCTTTTAAGTGGGTTAAAAAAGCACTCTAAAGTCCAGCTAATCACAATATAAATTTAAACCATAACACATATTCATTTAATTGCAATGCAGTTAAGTGTCCAAAAACTACATTCAGTTCAGACTCAAGTCTATTATTTTATAGTATATTATCGCCATAATAAGTACTCTTTTTAAAAGTATTCTAAAGTGTACTTCTTTTTCACAAGGTTTATATATTACCAGTATGTTAGCACATATACATAGTCTTTCCAAAAGAAAAAAAACAGCACTTTCTTAGTTTCTTTTCAGGTGAAGAACTTAGCCACTGTGAACAACAAAACCAAGCGTGCACGTTCACCAATCAGCCAAGCTCTGCACCCGCTCAGAATGACGTCACAAATGCAGGTGTTTTGCTTTTTGTGTATAAACACCCTAAGGAAGTTTCCCTGTCTCATTCTGCCACGACAGGAGCCCTTTTTTCAAATTTCCTCCATGTTTGTCCATTTCCTCATGAACTGCTGGTAAGGCCATGGCAGTGTGGTAATCCCTGGCAATGTGATTTTTCACTACAGTCACAAATCCGCATGCCAGGAACCCACACAGCCACAACAAACCGGTAACCCCCGCCATCCCACCCCGACTCCTGCTTCTCCCATGCTTGGCTTAACTCTAGGTATTTCCCTAATTATCCACTACACCCAGATAAGAAACTTGATGCAATTTTCTTGCTAAAAAGGCACAAAAGATAAGGCTTTTGAAATTAACAGTTAACATCACTTATTGCATTTTGCTATAAGATTAATTCATGGTGAGGTGAGAAAGAGATGTAAATCTGACTCTCATTACATTGGGGAAAAGATTATTATCTGCAGTAGCTCTTGGAAAAATGTACTTTAGAAGGATGGTGGTTACACCATCCTGACATGGTATAAATAATTGTATTTACGTGGTGAGGTACTCCAAAGAATACCACAGTATTACCATGGGACATGTCCGCAAAAACATATCTAATTTGTGGTGTAGTATTTTGAATCCCAGCCATGAGGGCTGATCAGCTTTCAGTTTAGTATTTAACCCCTAATTTGCCACACAAGTAGAGCAAACATGATTTCATCATTTTAGGAAATCATTACTCTCATGTGAAATTTTTAAATGCCATTGAAAGAACCATTTTCTATTACGTCCTTCATTTGGCATTTTTCTCTGATATTTCTCATATCTCTAAATTAAGTACTTTACTTTACAGTAGGCCTATGTGGGGAAGGAAGTGTGAAGGGTTGGTGCTACATAAAACACGAGTAAATCAAACAGACTGCATCCAATTCTTTCAAAATAAAGTGCAGTCCAAAAGCCTCACAAACTCCAAAGAAGGACTGTAATTCTCCGGTCTTAATGTTCCTTGCTCATCTGAAGTATCCAGCGATCCCTGCCAGGAGGATAGTCGTGGAGTCTAGCACAGTTGTTAGGCTGCAAAACAAAGGGATATAAGTTAGAACTGAATGTTCACACAATCTAACAAATACAGTTTTCAATACATTGTAGAAAAAAATACTAATGAATCAAAATAATAATTCCTGTTTAGCTAAAATAGTTTCCCCGTGTTTATTCCTTTAAGAAATGGAACATTTAAGAAAAGTGCACTGTACAAGAGAAAGAAACAAGCAGCTTTTCCTCAAGCTGAGGTAAATACTAATATGTAGAAGGTGCACATAATGCATGAAAACATAAGATTTAACATTAAACCCTATAATGTATGTAACTGATAAGAAAAAAAAACCCGAAAGAGTTATTTTAAGGAAAAACACCAAATGTCAATTGTCACGCAGTGAATTCTAGGAATGTCAATTTACAGATTTTCACTTTAAATGATAAGATTACTTGTTCTTTTTCACTTCCAAAAAAAAAAAAGAGAAGTAAATTACAGTAAAATTACAGTACTGTCAAATTACATGAAATACCTCATTAGATTTATTACAGTTTTTCACCGTATACAGTAACTGAACTTACCATTAACCAATTAACAGGTTTTTACTGTAGTATTTTTGCAGTGTTTTACCCTAAACAAAACTAACTTAAGGGATAGTTTAATGTACCCTAAATCAGCAACCTTTTTACCTTACCTTAACCTCATTGCATATTCTGACAATTTTCATATAGCTGTATACGAGCTGGGGAAAATGTTTATAGCTAAAAAGTGACACTATCTCCAAATTTTTGTATAGCATTTATTATATAATAGATCATACAATATTTTAGTTTGACTTCTTGAGGTGGACAACCAACATTTTCTGAAAGTTCAACTTTCTGAAATTTTTTTTCTCTTATTCTCGTTCCATCCAAGCTCTTTTATTCTTCGGCTCGTGAAAGAAATCGGGTTAGTGTGCTTCATCTGTGTTGCTGCGAGTACAGTCCAGATTGTCTTTTTGAGGACATGACCTGTGGGCTTTGTTTGATAAGAATCTGTAATAATGTCATTATTGTGTCTGGACAGACCCTGATTACAGAGGCTAATCAAACGCTGCTTCCGTTCCACTTCGTGCAGCGTAATGTGTGTGTGGAGGGGCATGAGCGAAGAAACGGCCTTCTGTCTTCAGCCAAATTGGGGGAATATTACATTACATGATGCATTGTGCATGCAGTTGTATCCTGCTCTTCACTATCATTATATTATTACTGATTATTGCTTTCTGTATAGTATAGCTTCATGACTTGATATACATTTAGATATATTTAGATGTGACTTCAGGCAGATTTATGGGTATAAGATTTCAAACTAAATATAAACATTTTCTGAGTCATTCTTGCAAGTGATGTCACAATGCTACGGTGTTGTGGGGGGTTGCCAGGGCGTTGCTATGCAGTTACTAAGGTGTTGACGCAAGTCAAAAAAGGGTCATAAATCCCTCCTTCAATGGTCATCGATGAGTTTTCCTCACCTGTACATTCGTCCACCAAATAAAAACGTTCAGTCGGTTAGAAAAGTAATAGCAAGCAACAGTTTACAGTTTGAGCACCAGTCCCAGCTGTGTTGAAACCTTTTTAACATTGGTTACTTTCTGCCTTTTTTTCTTTCTTTTTTTTTTTAGCTGTGCAATGTGATGCAAGGGAATTGCTTGAGTGTGAGACGAATTATGAGCAATTGCAATACAGACAATTTTTACGGTTGTCAGTCACTATGACATTATGAAATTTATGCCTGCCAATGTTAATTTTGCTTTTTTGCATTTATCACAAGTTTCAACAGAAAGGTTTAGGGTCCTGGAGAAAAATGTTATTGCTCAAATGTTGCTCAAGAGACATACAAGAGTTCACAGCAATGGTATCTCAACAATATCTCAACTTTTTTTGTTAAAGTAAAACAGCAACAAATGAAACATTTGTTGACATACAAGATTATAGATATATAAAAAGATTTTTAAATATTTAAGTTCATATTGCACACTCTGAGTTCTGAAATCTTGCAGACTTTAGTATTTTATAACGTTTGAGCACAGTTTTGAGACTTTTTTTTTATGGGGTGAACAAAATGACATTTTGCAATAGTTCAACCATTGCTTCAGAAGACGTGCAATATCGTGTCATATGAACTACTTTTCTGATGTGTTTTTTATTTTATTTGTTAATGTGGTCACTGTGAGCCGTTATGTCAAAGTGCAGCATGAACATTCTTCAAAAATTATCCTTTTGTGTTCTACGTAAAAAATATAAACAATTACACAATGACAATTTTAGGGTAAACTATTTATTTCTGTATCTGTCCTATCTTTTGTAAATTATTTGACTTTGAACAGAAATCACTTGACACAGTGAGGCTCCATCCATGGTTTGATGAGTAGTTGTTCATACATGCTTTTGGATTAGAAAGAGACAAGCTGGGCCCCAAAACATGCCCCTCATGACCTCCACATGTGATCCTTTGTCTCACTGCTGTTTTTCTGCCTTTCAGCGGCCCTCGCCACCCTCACTGGAGGTTTTTCTGATCGTCTGTCCTGGGAATTAATGACTGCTAATGAACAAGGGGTGCAGAGGCCAAAGCAAAGTGGTAGGAAATGATCTGAGAAATTACAGCTCCCGTCTCTCGGTATCTCCATTAACAGCGTGAACGTGCAGCCCATGCACTCTCTGAACAGAGAAACAACACTGATCCACCCCCATCAAGACCACTAACAGCCCAGACCCCTCACTCAACCCCAGCCTAACCTTATCATGTGAGAGAGCTGAGATTACAGCACTTGGCCCCTCGTTCAAAGCAGAAAAACAGCATTGCCTCTCTGGCCACGAGTCAAGGGTGCGAGTTTAAATTAGAGAGCAGTCTTTCACTCTTGACATTTAGGGTGGCACAGTATATCTTCACCTTATTTTCACTAACACACTTATTAAGACACAGACTCTATTTTACTCTACACAGACCGGATTACTCATTAGACGGCTTAAATCAGTTTGACTTCAGTAATGGTTTTATGTCCTTTAAGAGGCAGGTGAAGAATCTTTACCGTTACAGCTGTAAGTTTTAAGTGTTGGTGGGATGGGTGCGGTTGGCCTGGGCCTTGTCACCATCTGAACTCATATTACTAAAGTGAGAAAAGAAATGTTGTCCTTTCATAGAGCTGAGATTCATAAAAAATTTGGTAACACTTTATTTTAAGGTGACGTAGTTACATGTTACATGTACTTACTATAGTAAAAAAGAAAAAACTAACACTTTATTTTACAGTGTCCTTGTTACATGTTACATGTACTTACCATAGTAATAACAGTAAATTCTGCATAATTGCATGCACCTAACCCTCAACCAAATCTTACCCTAACCCTAAGTACATGTAGTTGCTTAATATTACTCAGTACTTAAATATACAGTGACACCTTAAAATAAAGTGTAACCAAAAACAGTAAATTATGCATTATTACAAGTAACTAACCCTAAACCAAACCCTAACCGCAACTCTATAGTAACCACATGTAGTTCATTAATATTACTCAGTGCTTATTTGAGTAAGCACAATGTAACTACGTCACCTTAAAATAAAGGGTTACACTTTATTTTAAGGTGTCATTGTTACAGTGTAATTATATACTGAGTAATATTAAGCAACTACATGTACTGACTAAAGGTTAGGGTAGGATTTGGTTAAGGGGTTATGTGCATGTTATTATGCATAATTTACTGTTATTACTATGGTAAGTATGTAACATAAGTAACAAAGACACTGTAAATAAAGTGTTATAGAATGTGCACTTGTAGTGTACTTCATATTTTAAAAGCATATTTCAAAAAATGTTCCAACAGATAATATAACACTATATGAAAGAGCAAAGTTTAAAGACATTTCTTTACACACACCTCTAAAAAGTGCCACAAAATTTTTTTGACACAAAATTACATAAATAAATATGTTTTAATAACCATTTGTACAGTAGGTGATCTGACACTGAAATGTTAGATAATTATTTATAAAATTCCAGACAACATTACAGGAAACATGAAGAATATGCCATAAAATCCTATTTGAAAATTTGAATTTCATTCAGGTTGTTCTTTCGTAGCTTAGAAGACATTTCTAATCAACTTTGTCTCAGATGTTTTTCCTTAAAATTCCTTATGAGAAATAAAAATAGACACAAATCAGTGAACATAGGGATTTGAGTTCATAATTGACTGCAGACTTTTGGTATTGTGAGCACATTTTGAAAGACAGTCAAGATCCCATTGGAATTCTTCAGGAGATTATACCAGGTTTGTTTTTCTCAGGAGAAAAATCTCAGAAGCATGAAAAAGTCTCAGTTTGCTCTCTAAATAATCTCATTGCTATCTAGTAACTAACAGATTGTAATTTTTCTTTCGTCTGGGATATAACTGAGTACTAGATTCTTAAATAAAAAGAAAACATCTGCATGCATCGTAAAAACAGGAATCCTTACCTTTTTACTGCTTCTTGAAGCTTCACTGGGATCAAAACAGAATGAACTGCATAACATGAGTGGATTGTACGATCCGAAGGAGACTCCCCACTGTTTCCCCTGACTGGCTTCAACATCATCCCTTCATACCCCTCATTAAAGCTTCCCCCACTCCGGTTTCACCGAGACGGTCCAGCATCCAGCAGTGTGTGTGTGCTGGAGGAAACTGGCAGTAATCCTGTAAAAGTTCCTCAACTCTGAGCCTTACTGTAATCAAATGCGGCCGTTAGATGAGGGGCTCATAAAGGAGAACATGAGCTTTACTCATCGCTGCTTTTCCTGCCAGTCCCACCCTTTTGTCTGCTGGATGCCAAGCATTTCTTCTCTCTGCTACTCTGTGTTTCCCTCTCCGAAGGTTAGGGTTAGAGATTTAAACAAACCCCTTACCGTAAGTATTAAACTTTGGTGTGCAACTCATCCTGCACCATTTGTGAAACGGATCTGAATTATACACCATAAGACTTGTTGAGGAGAGGTGTGCGATTAAGAAATCCGATAGACTTACCTTGAAGAAAGGACCCAAACCATACCTGGAGACATGAATATCGCAGAGATTTAAGGTGAGCCCTTTTGACTTGGACCAGTAAGCAACCATTAATCAACACATTAGAAACCACTCAGAACCTCTTAGCGACACCCTGGGAACCATCCAAAACACCTTAGCACCTTGGTGGTAAGTTTTGCACTGATAAACCAAATAAAAAAAGTGTTATGAAGTACACTTCCATAACATAAGTGCTCCGGAGTGTGACGAAAAACTAGCTTAACGCAGGAGCCTGAAGCCTAATCATGTGTGTAATGCGTAACCTGAGCACTTTTGCCTTCACCGTCTCCTCTTATCCCTGCTTTTATGTAGTCATCCTGTGGATCTTAATCCTGTGCACAAAGTGTAATAAGACCTTTAGACACACAGTAACATCATATCCTGTTCAGTCTCTTGTATTAGGAGAATACTCCAACAGAGGATTCATTACCACGTTGTGCCTCAGAGCACAGTTCATCACCTGAATACAGTTCAGTGGATCACAATAGAGTCAGTGTATGTTTTTTTCCAAAAATATTACAAAACTTGCTTTCATGGCGCCTCCATGATCATAGGGTGCTGAGGATGGTTGCCAGGGTGTTGCTATGTGGTTGCTAGGGTGTTTAGGGTGGTTGCTAATTGCTTGTTTACTGGCCAAGTCAAAAGACCCCACTTCGGGTTTGGGTGATGACATTTTACAACCTGACCTTATAAAAAGGTCAAATTTTCTGGCTTTATATTTGAGTTATTGGCCTTAGTCACAGGAACAGCGTTCTTCAGAGGTCCTCTCTATAGTATTTTTTAAATGTTTTTTTTTTATCCTTAATGTTTCTGCATGTTGGTTGGACCGCATTATTTGGTTGGTCGCACCACATGACATGGGCAAAATAGTATTTATAATATTTTAATATCTTTTTCCTAGTAAATATTCATACAATATTATGCCAAACTACCCAAGGCTTTCTTTTCAAGAATTTAATTCTATAATGATCCTTTTTTTCCTCATTATTGTCTCAGAACAGTTGTATGACCCTGACCTGACATTGTTAACGTTATGCCTCCCAAAAATATTAAAAGTAGATTTTCATTCAGAAGTGTAAGACATGTTGATGATAGAAAAGATGTATTCAATCAAGTGATTATATAAATAAATTCCATTTTGTATTTTAAAATAAATTAATAGTTACAACATGTACATCACAATCACAGACACTTCTGGCTATGCAAGTTTAGTTTTATACATTGTTGAATAATAAAATAATTCAGAGCACAATTCATGAAGCAATGCAAATATACATTGCATTCTCGGCATTGGTGTAATGTGTGCTTTAGCGCGTGCTAGTCTAAATTATCTTCTATGTTTTCTCTTTCAGTTCAACTTGTAAAAGTTTGATAAGAATCTTGCTGAGCGATTTAGTTGAAGTTGTCAATGTTTAGATCCGGTTTAATGGCACAGACATTTGAAGGTAACTCTATCGCCCCCTTAAGTACTGGGGTTTATTACCACCGCAGTGGTCAAAGGTTAAAGGTGGGGTAGGCAATTTCAGAGAGGTTAGCAATAGCAAGCTAGCTTTGAAAGCATGAAATCCCACCCTCCCTGGCATCATCAAAGCCACGCCTCCTTCAAAACACATGAACAAACACAGCAGAGTCTCCAAAGCGTCACAAGAGACGGCGTTACATTACCTCATGTCTCAAAGCACATAATATTACAATAATAATGAACATAAACAACTTACAGAGTTGTACCACCTGACTGCAGAAGATTCATTTTGGAGTTGATAGTGTTGACATAGAAACACATAAATCTGTGTATGAGGATGTGAACAGTAGAACGTCACGGGTTGCCATCTCGTAATTACGGTTATGACATTGCTTGAACGCAGCATAAGCTCATTGTTTTGGTTCAGGAGGAAGTGTAAAATGGCTACTGTTCGTATGTGGCGCTCGGTGACTGACGTCTGTCTACAACTCTGCATCTGCACAGCCTGATGACGTGTGATGTCTGCGCGAGCAGGTGCGCGGAGGAATGGAAATACATGCTGGCAGGCAGGTAGGACAGCGTGCAATGATTATGACACAGAAGATATATGTAATTTTAAAAAAATATTTAGACCACTTCTACTATTGATTGCTATTAGGATATAAAGAGAGTTTCAACCAGAATAACAAAATGTGTTT
Source organism: Squalius cephalus (assembly GCF_949319135.1). Classification (NCBI taxonomy): domain Eukaryota; kingdom Metazoa; phylum Chordata; class Actinopteri; order Cypriniformes; family Leuciscidae; genus Squalius; species Squalius cephalus. Next base: position 23,589,566 of record NC_137145.1, read on the forward strand.
ATGTATTAAGTACTTTTACCTTTAATTCAAGTAATTTTGTAATGGAACATAAGAACTATATGACTCATTTTATATTAGACGGTAACAACAAAACACTGGTACTTACCATTCCTATACAAATCACATTAAAATGAAAAAATGTGAAGATTTACTTAAAAAGAAATCCACAATGAATAAGGAAAACCTTGACCTAGTGACTTAATCAGACCAGTGAATGGAGAATGGGGCGCCTGACGCCTCTGTGTCGTCCTCTAAATTGGGCTTTATGAGTTTGCATTGTGCTGTTGTGCATTAATCTTACCCCACAACAATTCAATGAGCGATTTGTTGCTGTGTCCTATGTGACACAATGCGTCTTATTCACCACCCGCTCTCTGTGTGGGAAGTTCTGGCCGGTCTCTCTCTCCCTCTCTAACAGTCCTGAGTGAGTACCAGGCAAATAGTTCCTTTCATTCTTTATACCAGTTGCATCAAACATTCATTGTTATTGCAGTTACATTTGTGTACAAAATGTTTATCACACACAGATTTAATCTCCATTCTTTAGAGAGCCACCGTTTGATGAGTATACTCTAATGTCAGTGATTACAAACAAAATCTGATCTGTTAATTTTCCACTGGAATAAGTCTTTTTCTAATAAACCGATATACGCAATTCGTATCTCCAAAGCACAATAAAAATGAAAATGACTTCAAACGTCTGGTATTCCCGTCCTGCCACTGCTACAGACGGAGGGCAGACCAGTGGGCGTCTTCCAGAAAGAGCTGCAACCAATGCCAGACCATGTAAGGCTAGCCAACGTGCCCAAAAATAAATATCAAAGATAACTGGGAGAGGGTGGGAGAAATGGATGTAGAAGGAAAGAAAGAAACAGAACCTCACAGATGTTTCAGGAACATCCATATGCTGGCTGCATGTGACGGATCACAGAGCATTTCTGTCTGTCTGCATGCAGCAAAACCCCAGTCTAGTTAATGGGATTGCCCCACACTACCGCCACTTTGCTCTTCTGCTTTGATAGGCCATGTGGGACATCTACTTTAATGTAGTTAGTCTGACCTTCCTGCAATTTCAACACATGGCACATTAAAATAACAAAATCCAGATGTCTGATGCAGGAGCCACCAACCCTTCAACCCTTCAACCCTTGCACCCTGTTCCATCGAAGATATGTTACCACGACATAGAAGGGACTATAATGGTGACACAGAAGGGACTATTATCAAAGCCCGGACAGTTCACTTGGCAGCCATCTTGATAATGCCCCTGGGCGGCTGTTTTCTAGGCATGCAAGTCCTTCCAACTTGAAAACTGTTGGCTAATCTTTCAGTCCAATGAAAATTTTAATATAATGCATAATGAAATTGTATCTGTTAAATTGTATCTGTGAAGTACCATGTCTGGTCCCTTGTGCCCCTAATTGCATTGAATGTGTACTTGTAGTGTACTTCAAATATATATATATATATATAAATATAAATATATATATATATATATATATATATATATATATATATATATATATACTGTATATACAAAAACTGAAAATGCTACTTTTAATGACTTCTGCAGTTTCTAAATTATTCAACCCCCAGAAGAGAATGCCTCACAACAGTGCAAATCTGCAAAACAGGTGTTGCCTCAAGCACACCTGATGCAACTGATCAAGGGCTTCATTAGTTGCACCAGGTGTGCTTGAACTAGAACACATGAAATATCTGAAGTGGCTAGGTTTCTTGAGTCTCATGTTTGACTGCAAGTTAGAAATATGGTCAAAAGAATGGTCAAAAAAGTTAAGAAAAGATATCATTGCTCTTCACAAACAAGGAACAGGATACACAAAGATAGCGAAGGCACTAAATGTTCCTGGAGACACCGTTGGAAGCAAAGTTTGCAAGTTCAAAGTTATAGGAACAGTGGTTACACTACCTGAACGGGGCAGAAAAAGGAAACCATCAACGGCTGCAACCAGATTTCTGAGAAGGCAGGTTCAGAAAAACCCTCGAGTGACTGCAGAAGACTTGGAGGCAACAGGCACTGAGTGTTCTGCTGCACAGTAAGGCTCGCACTAAACACATGCCAGAACTCCAAGACATACACCACTACCCAAAAGTGGCTCAAATTTGCTCAAAATCATATAAATAAGCCAAAGAAGTTTTGGGATTCTGTTCTGTGGAGTGATGAATCAAAACTGGAACTTTTCGGCCCTCTGGATCAGCGGAGTGTCTGGAAGAAGAAGAATGAAGCGTATGCTGTAAAGAACACTCTGTCTACAGTTCAGCATGTTGGGGCTCGTGATGCTCTGCGGCTGCTTTACATCTTCTGGCACTGGAAACCTGCAGTGTGTGGAAGGCGAGATGTATTTATTGAAGCATCAGGAAATCCAAGGAGAAAACGTCATGCCGTCAGTGAGAAAGCTGAAGCTTGGGCGTCATTGGACCTTTCAACAGGACAAAGATCCCAAGCATACCTCAAATTCAACCAAGGCTTGGTTGCAGAAGAAGTCCTGGAAGAGTCTGCAGTGGCCTCACAGTCACCTGACTTGAACCCCATAGAAAATCTCTGTAGGGATTTGAAGAAGGCGGTTGCAGCACGCAAACCCAAGAATATTACTGAACTGGAGGCCATTGCTAATGAGGAATGGGCTAAGATTCTTCAGAAATGCTGCCAGAAGCAGCTGTCTAGTGTTCATTGCAAACAGCTGAAAGTCTGTAAATTTTGCCAATAAACCTGATTTGCAATGGGGGTTGAATAATTATGTATATGTGTATTTTTTAAACTGTACTTGCAGATAATGTAATATTAATTAATTAAAAGGCCCCTTATGAGTACTTAAGTAGAATTCATTTTCATGACTGTTTATTAAGACAATTCAGTAAACTTTTAAAAAGTGCACTTTGTAATAATGTCAATGAAAAGATTTACTTTTAAGTACATTTTAAATATTCTATAAATGTGCCTTGGAAAAAAAAACATTAGTGTGCATCTTGAGACAAAGCAATGGCTCTGACATATTTGAAGATATGCCAGTTCAAGTTTCTTTCAGTTAAAACAGCTCAAACATGCAGTTTGGGTTTAAGTATATTATTTTAAAGTATAGCATATTATTTCCATTTTAATAGCTTTGGTTATCTTTGAATGTTAGCACATGTTCAAATGAAGCTATCACTTGTTTGAGAAGTATAGGTGTCACGTTCTTTTGGTGTTTCGTTTAATTTTTTATGGACTTTTAGACTTTTCTCTTCAGTCACATGTTTCCTTTGTTCTAGTTTCCCGCCATGGACACTCATGCAATCAATATACCTGTTCGTCATTTAGCTAGTTATCATTGTATATTTAAGTTTCTCCTTACATTCAGTTAATGTCTGGTATTTTTCCCCGCTGTCTGACAGTGGGGAAAAAAGTAGGTTAATTTAATAAATTTAAAGACTTTTATCACGGGAAAGGGTGTTTTTAGGCCTGATAAGAAGTGGAGAACCTAAAACTGTGATAAATCAGTGTAACACTTTAGCTTATTGCTTTGATCATTTGGTTTAGCAGCTGGTTAGCATGACCTGTTAGCATGGCCTGCTGGTAGATATACTGTTACTACATCATCAGCAAAGCTCATATTTCTCCTTTAAAGAGTTAAAGAATTAAATAGTAGCCATGATGTACACATATGCAACATATATATGATTAATATTTCTATTTCAGATGGAAATGATGCTGTATTCTTCACATGTGGAGGGATTGTGTGTCTTTTGTGTGAGGAAGAAATGCTTAATTAGTTAGGCTATAATAAGGGAGTGAGGCAATGCTTATTACACTATTTATTCTAAATGCCACCACAGCCAGGCTGAGGAAAAATGTGTTGGTGAATTCACTGAATTGTGTTGAGTTCTCAATCACTCTATGTGAATGGATGCCATTCCGTCCTTTCACGTGGGAAAATTATTGCCTGAAATAAACGATGACTCATTCGGCCATCTAGTGTTGAATATGGGAACTCTTCCTTTTCTTGTAGTTAGTAGGACAATTCCTTTATGCGCAAAAAAGCTGTATTTAAAGATACTTCGTGATGTTGGTTAATTAATTGACACAAAAGTTTTGTCATTTTATATTAATGATACATTCTGTTAATGTATATTCTATAGGCTATGGTTTATTTTGTCGTAAGCATCTGTTCCCGCGTTGTTGATACAAATTTCGATCTTGATTCAGTATCATTTCATATGTATATAGCCTACTGTACATATAAGGAAAATATTTTGTATAAGGAAAAATATTTTGTTGAATGCAGTTTGCATTTTTTTAGCTCTATTTTAAAATTTTCATGGGCTAAATTCAGTATTTGCTTGCAGTCATTAATATTCACTTGTGTGTGCTTATATGAGTATCTTTAAAATATTAGGATGCAAGTAGATCTAGTGTTTGACCATGTCTTAATATTTATTTAAATGCAAAACCTAAAAATAAGTAGGGCCTAAGCAGTTATGACCTGATTCTCTTTTGAGCAACTAGGCTAGTAGATGCATTATTAAAGAGCCATACAGGCAGAGGCACCTAGTGGGTAAACGATGGCATTACAAAGGAAAATTATTATTTTTCCGGTGACAAATGTCTCTAATTTGCCTCTTTGCATTGGAATTTAAACTACTTTTCTCCATTTTAACCTTAAATAATACACTATTTGTAATATAAATATTGTTTAAGTGGTCAGGAATGGACTATTATTATTGCACAAATAGTATTTAGTACCAAAAGATCTCTTCAAAATATTAAATAAATATTATTGAACATTTGTTTAACTGAAAAAGAGTTAAGGTGTATGGTCACATTTGACCACCAAGGAGTATCATGAGTGACCAATACGTAAGGAATACCTGAGCCTGAGGGTTAAATTAAATACAAGAAAAACATTAACATTAATGTGGCCTCTCCATAACTCTCCGTTTGTCCATCAACCACGTGACCGCGTGGCGACGACGCGCGCGAGATCAAAGCACGTCGCAACTCTGTTTTTCAACGGCTCTGGCTACAGAGATCTGTTATGCCGCATTAAGTGCGCCAAAACGGTATTAAATTCGTATAAAACGTACAAAATTTGAAAGCAGAGATGCCAATTTGGCGAGAGATTTGGGCACAGTGAGACCGTGAGACAGAGAGTGAAAGCTTGTTTCTCACGCCACATGTGAGACTTGGCAACCCATTTATTTATAGCCTCGCTCAACCGCCACTTAACAACTGTAACAACAACAACTAGATGCGAATACTAAGCTCAACAACATATTTCCCACGGCAGTACACATCAAACCAAACAAATATGCAGTTAATTTATTCAGATCTTTCTGTTTCAAAACAGAATATTTGACTGTGAAAAGTGTCAAAACACTTGCTTTAGTGAAATTCATCTGAGTGGATGAAATATTGAAAACATATAAAGTTGTAATTACAGAGTTTAGTAAGTATGAAGAGATACCGTCAAGCTATTCATTCAATGTTACATTAGTATACAGTATGTGCATATTCCAACAGAAAACTAATGAGCTCAAGAGGAAGATCCTGTATTGTCATGCACTGCCTGGATGCTGTAACCTCTGAGGTAAAATACGATTAAAAACTCGAAAAAATAATGGTGAGTAGCCTAGGCTAACATTTATCAAGCATCTCTATTAGCCTACAACCTGTAGTTTGAAATGATATATCTTTTGTCGTTCATTAAAATAGGTATGACATCTGCCTGTATCCTGCAAGAGGAAACACAGCTAGTCAACTGAGGTAAAATAAAACTCGGTGAATTCCAGATTAAAAATAAAAAGGTGTGTAGTATTTTAAAGCATCTCTGTTCACTTTTGTACATCCTGTAGTTTGATTTGTGTGTATATTTTTGTGTATATTGTGTGTATATATATACAGTGCTATGCATAAGTTTAGACACCCATGCTAAAGTTGACTAAAAAGAGGAATAAAAAATCATCTTTTGGAAATTGAACTTAATGCCTTAATTAAAAAAATTAGGAAAAATCCAACCTTTAAGGACACCAATTTTCTTTGTGAATGAATAATGTATTGTAAATAAATAAATGTCCTTCCTTAAAATAGAGGGTGCATAAGTTTGGACACCCCTATTTTAAATTCCCATAGAGGCAGCAGATTTTTATTTTTAAAGGCCAGTTACTTCATGGATCCAGGATACTATGCATCCTGATAAAGTTCCCTTGGCCTTTGGAATTAAAATAGCCCCACATCATCACATAGCCTTCACCATACCTAGAGATTGGCATGGAGTACTTTCCATAAGATCATCTCTCAATGCAAATCAAACTAGCTATTAGGCTAACTGAAATAAAACCATGCCAATCTCTAGGTATGGTGAAGGCTATGTGATGATGTGGGGCTATTTTAATTCCAAAGGCCAAGGGAACTTTATCAGGATGCATAGTATCCTAAAAAAAAAAAAAAAAAAAAAAACTTAAAAATAAAAATCTGCCTGCCTCTATGGGAATTTAACATAGGGGTGTCCAAACTTATGCACCCTGTATTTTAAGGAAGAACATTTATTTATTTACGATACATTATTCATTCACAAAGAAAATTGGTGTCCTTAAAGGTTGGATTTTTCCTAATTTTTTAAATTAAGGCATTAAGTTCAGTTTCCAAAAGATGATTTTTTATTCCTCTTTTTAGTAAACTTTAGTATGGGTGTCTAAACTTATGCATAGCACTGTATATATATTATTTTTTCATTTAGTAGAAATAATAGGGAGGTTCACTGCCTGAATGTTGCAAGAGTTAGACGTGGCCTGTCCATTGAGGTCATTAATAAAGTATGGTAAATTTCAGATTAATACCTCAAAAATAAACAGGAAAGTAATATCTTTCAAACATTTCTGCTCTTTATCAACCTGTAGTTTGAATCGATACATCTTTTTGTCATTCCTTAAAATAGGGATGGCAACTGTATGGATGTTACAATAGGAAACACAGCCTGTCAACTGAGGTAAAACTCCGGTGAATGCCAGATTAAAAATAAAAAGAACAGATGAGTAATATTTTAAAGCATCCATGATCTCTATTGTACAGCCCGTAGTTTGAATTGATACTGTGTATCTTTTTTTCATTCTGTAGAATAGTAATGTTCACTACACGAATGCAGCATGAGGAAACATCTTTGGGGAAAAACTGGTATGTGCCAGACTGAGACCCCAAAAATAAAAATTATTACTGCAGGTGAGTAATTTTTCAGGCATTTCTTTGCACAACTTAAAGTTTAATATGCGCTGTATTGTGTCATTCATTACAATTGTGATGTTCACTGCCTGAATGTTGCAAATAGAAACGTCCGCTGAGGTCAAATACAATTGCGCTAAATCCCTGATTGAAAACAGAAAAAGGGAAAACAATCATAGATGAGTAATATTTCTCGAGCATATTTGCTCTGTGTTGTCCAGCCTGAGGTGTGTGTGTGTGTGTGTGTATTTATTCAGTAGAACAGGGAAGTTCACTGCCTGGATGTTGCAAGAGGAGACGTAGCGTGTCCATTGCGGTAAAAAATAAAGTCCGGTAAATGCCATATTAAAGGCCTGTTCACACCAAGAACGGTAAAGGTAACTATATTAGCATCCTCACCAGCGAAGAATATTGTTATGTTTATTCTAAGCACGCGCTGCAGTTTTATCGTCTCCAGAGACAATTCATATAAGAGACATGCCACTTCCTCAGTTCTCAATACAACTATATAAGGAAAACCTGTAACGGCAAAGATGGCGGCCGGGTGGCACGACTTGCCTAAAAGGACTTTGTCGTCTCCCACTTTAATTTCTCGAGCTCTTTAAAGTTGGAAGGATTCTGATTGGCTGTCAATGTTTTTATCGTTCAACAGCTGGATTCCAGCGAAAATGTTTCTCTGTGCTTTCATCGTTATAGTTGATCCTATTTCTATTGTACAACCTGTAGTTTGAATTGAATGTATATCTTTTTTCTTTCATTAGGGAGGGCAAATGCCTGGATGTTGCAAGAGGAGAATCTGAAATCTGAGGGTCTTAATGTCTTAAAGTACGAGGAACGACCGCATTGAACCTGTTGCGCATCTCCTTTGCCTTCTCTTTCCTAATATATAAAACCCTGTGGAAAATACTTGGGAGTATATTTGGATAGTGCTCTTAAATTTGACATACAGTTCAGTTCGGTGGTCAAATCTAGTTTCCTTCATCGAAGAGCACTTGCAAAGGTGAGGACTTTTTTTGTCCTTTTTGAATTTTGAGATATCCATTCATGCCCTGATTACTTCAAGGCTTTACTATTGCAAATCACTCATATAGGAATCAGTCAGGCTTCTCTTTCAAGGCTACAATCAATCATTTAAAAACAACACAAGTTGACCAAAACAAATACACACTGACAATACACCCATTACACATCACTATTCAGTCTCCAAACACCTACAGAAAATTGTAAGCAATAGAGAACAGATGCATTTTTTTTCTAACTATACAATAGAAAAAAAAAGAAAAAAAAAGACTACAAAAAAAACAAGAGAGAAAAAAATGCTGCCAGTCACGTTAAAAAATACAGACATTAAATCCTAAAATATAAAGTCATGCCTTATATGAATTATAGTATATAACAAGTACCCACAATTTATATGTCTACTCTATATGTCTATGTATTACTCATTCCTCTACTCCAAAAAAGCTTATAAAAGGAGCACACACTTCCAAATGGACTCGAGTGCTTTTTCTTGCTATGGCAGCCATTTTTTCCATTGCCATGTGTTCTAATAGTACATTTAACCAATGATTAATATTTAATAATTGTTTTGTTTTCCAATGTTGAAGAACAGTTTTCTTAGCAAATAGTAGAGCAATATAAACTAATTTTACATAGTGAGGTGTGGTGTCAATCTCGATCTTCTACACACAGAAGATAATGGTACTTTAATCTTAAAAATAATGTACAATTTCTCCAAAACCTCTGACTAAAATTTTGTAATGGGGTTACAATACCATAAAGAATGGAGGTATGTATCTTGACTATTAAGATTACATTGAACAAAATGGGTGAATTAGAGAAACCAATTTTTTATTTTTTATATTGTGTAATATGTATTCTGTGAATCTTATATTGAATAAGGTGTACATTAGGATTATTAACCAAAGAAAAATATTTTTTACAAATTTGTGCCCACTAGTTGGGTCAGGAGATAAAGATACATCAGATTCCAATTTTCCAGTGGGTACATTGAGCTGTCTGTGCCAAGTATTAATCTATATAATTTATATAATATTTTTTTCGAAGGTGAAATAACTTTAATCTCAGTAACAAAACAAGATGGTTGAAGTGTATTATAATTAATATGTATTGTATTTTTAATGACCTTCTTTACAAGTAAATAATGAATTCTACTTTAGGAATATCAAATTTAGAAATTAAATCTTTGAAGGAAATGCTTTTTCTACATAGATTTTAAACATTCATACGAGTCACAGGATCTAATATGTCGTGGGAGGAGGATATTCCAGAGTGTTGGCACTGCCACAGAGAAGGCACGGTCTCCTTTAGTTTCCAACCGGGATTTAGGAACATTTAGAAGGAAACTCTGCGACTGTCTTAAGGGTCTAGCAGCACAGTGATGTTGAAACAGGCTTGGAATATACTCTGGAGCAAGACCATGCAAACCTTTAAAAACCATTAACAGGACCTTGTATTGCTCTCTAACATCAGCAGGAAGCATGCAGTGCAGAGAAGCCAGCACCGGAGAGATACTACTGGAGCGTTTCCTCGTGCCAGTCAGCAGTCTGGCCACCGCACCAACAAGCACCAAGCTTTCTCGCTTGAGTGTTAAACATTGGTGGCTAAAGGGCCAAGGTGAAGTGCAAACCTTTTAGCTACCTAAGTTCCAGGGACCAAAGATCACCACTTCAGATTCAAACGGTACAAAAGCAGCTGCTAGGCTCCGGACTTGTGTCAGGAAGCATGAACATATCACCCTAATTTCATGACACTGGTTGCTGGTCCACTACAGAATGGATTTTTATAATGGGTTTATAAATCTCTCGATGGCTTAGCAGCATCTTCGCTGATCTCCTGGCAGGTCTCTGAGATCCTCAAACTGAGGACTATTAGAGGATCCAAGGACCAGATTAAAACTGAGATGTGACCACCGAAAATTTGCAGTAGAAGCACCGAAACTGGGGAACAGTAAGTGTTCGAACTGCTACAACTGTAGATACTTTTAAATCAAAACTCAAATCTTATGTTTTTCATAGCTTTTAATCGATGCAATGTCTATTTTGTTGTTTATTGGATGTGTTTCTCTGTATTGGGTTTTAACCTATACTACAAGTAGTATGCAAGGCACATTGGACAGCTGTTGTTTTAATTGTGCTTTATAAACAAAGCGGTATTGACATTGACATGGTTCATCTGGGACATCCTCTTTGAAATTCAAAAATAACAGCCCTGATTCTTGTCTCCTGCAGGATCGTCTGTTATAGGAACAACTGGGAGAAGTCGAGGTCATGCAGGATGCAGAGCCTTTCTTGCTGTTCTGCTCCACTGTCAGGTCTGTCGTCTGTGAGAAGACAGGCGGACAGGTTGCATTCTGCCAACCAAAGGAAAACCTCACATCAGAATGTGGTTCATTTGGATGATGTGAACGCTGTTTTCTGAAGTCAGGTACACACACGCAAACATACTTGAATCCTGGTCTGGGGTAAGGTTCATCTCTGGTATGGTTTGCTGCTGAGAAGTATGAAAAAATAAAGATACAAACACTTTTTTTCAGCTCCATCACAGACTAATATTCATTGCTATTCCATCAAAGACTACATCCCCCATAATCCTCTGCCCTGTTTCTTCATCACTGATTGTCTACAGCTGTTACTCATTAGCTCTGTCTATAAAAACCTGGTTCACTCTGTCATTCACTGCAAGGTTTGGTATGTTGTTGCACTGCAATTCTGAGCGGTATCCTGTTTTCAACTATCTTGGTCTTTTGATTCTCTGCTTGTCTTCTGGATTACCCTTTTGCCTGTGTTTTCTGCACGGTTGCACTTTTTATTGACTGACTGTGGTGTGACCTCTTGCCTGTTTTTTGGATTACAAGTTTGGATTGTCCCAATAAAAGGATCTCCAACCCAATCCTCGGAGCAGTACGTAACAGATATAGGCAGCAGGTTAGGACTGATGTGGTTATATGATGACATTATTATACTATTATAACAAATCTTAAATGCATGCAGTATTTCATTCACTGCATTCAGAAATGGAGAATGCACCACTGCACCATATTTTTAAAGTCCCCATGAAATCAAAATTTGTTTTTTGGCTTTTAGTATGAATATGTTAGCCTTACTGTTATCTAATGGCTAGTGTGCTCCAAAACAATGACAAAATTCACATTTAGAAGATATTCAGAAGTTTCCAATCACAGCCTCTCACTTCTGCCAATATGGATTAATGATTTTGATGACATATGCTTTCCATTGGGGTGAATGTCTTTGCTATCTCCCATTAAAACAGTAGGTAGCACAATTCAAGAAAAGTGCTTCCTGTCAGATTGTGCCATCTGCATCATAATCATGAGGTTTGAGGCTTTATTAATGTCCATACCTACCCTACCCTAAACCTACCTTTAAAACAATGCAATAGTGTTGGTATAGCACAATCTGAGCATTATTCAGCAGAACACCGGTTCAGAGACACGACAGCACAGAGCGGATCATATGCACGAGTCGGTGCAAACTATAAACGCATCGGATCCATTTGAATTCTGCACAGAATGCTATATTTTAAAGCGATATGGAGGAGATGAAACGGTCAGAGATTAGGAAGAAACTGCGGCTTTACCAAGCTCAACGGCTCTGGCCGAGCTATGATAAACTAAACGCTGTTCAGTATGTCCTGCCCTGTCTTCCTGTTTCAGTGGAAATTACATCAACACATTGAATGATGCTGCGTGTTTCAAGGCACTTCAGTGTGGGCCTTTAAATCAGATTGTGAAAGTAGTTGGAATAAACATTGGATTTAACAAATTATTTAAGATCTACACCACACCTTTCAGTCGAATGGAGTTCAGTGGGATTGCTTGAAGTGTTTACATGATTTTTAGTCAGACTGAACTGTCAAAAACAGATAGGTTGCATTTAAAAGTTGCCAGTGACAGGCCAAATGTGAGAATATGAAATTCTGGGTGTGACAGCCACTGTTACTAACCTCTTCTAAAGAAATTGTGACCCTGGATCACAAAACCAGTCATAAGTCGCACGGGTATATTTGTGGGAATAGCCAACAATACATTGGGTCAAAATTATTTATTTTTCTTTTATGCCAAAAATCATTAGGATATTAAGTAAAGATCATGTTCCATGTAGATATTTTGTAAATTTCCTACCGTAAATATATAAAACATTTATTTTTGTGAGTGAATGCAGCACAATCACGAACATAAATAGACAACTTTAAAGGAGATTTTCTCAATGTTTCGATTTTTTTGCACCCTCAGATTCCAGATCTTCAAATAGTTGTATCTCGGCCAAATATTGTCATATCCTAACAAACCATACATCAATGGAAAGGTTATTTATTCAGCTTTCATGTGATGTTTAAATCTCAATTTCGAAAAATTGACCCATGTGACTGGTTTTGTGGTCCAGGGTCACAATACTGTTTATACTTGCCAGCATTAAAACATTCTCCTTAAAGCATTCTATAAAAACAAGACTTAATCTCTTAATAAACTAATAAATGTATAGGATTAATTTAAAATTATTATTATTATTATATATTATTATTGATTTGATTATTAGGGGAAAAAAGTATTTTAGATGGATAATAAAAAACTTTAACTTGCCTAATTAACAGATTTTATTGTAGTAGCTTATGTTTACATTATTTACAATATATATATATACAAAAACACGTTGAAAGTGTTTCTCCCGTTAAAATGAAAACATTTTTTTAATATGCATGAGCCTACATTGTGAGCGCGTATCACGAACCTGAGCGCGTGCGCGTGGGCGGAGAGAGTTTGACAGTCAAAACCTGAAGCTCGACATGCTCTCAAATGTCACTGAGAAACAAGCTATGGCTTAATGATATCCATTTATTACTTGTAGGCTTCGCTTATTTTCTCAGAAAAACACTGACGGTAAGTTTTTCTTCTTCTTCTAGCCTAGCCTATTCCAATATTACTTAGTAGCCTAGCCTACTTTTTTTAATGTAGTAACGATCTGACATTCACATTTCATGCGTGAGCTCTCACACACAGCAGTTTGATGATCATTGTAAAGAGAAACACTTCATAACGTTTAACAATAACTTAGCACATTTAGGGCCAAATTGTTTATTAAAAGGTTAAACGGGATTTGTATGCTGCGTAAGTGTCTTTTCGTATTCTACATTTTTTAACACCATTCGTTAAAAATGTAATGAGTAAACTGGGCTGCACTTTGTTCTGTGGGAAAGTGGTTTGGTTTAACAGTAAAGGGAGGGAGCGCTACTTCCTCAAACGCTCTTCAACATTTGCGCACGAAGCCTCGGATGCTTTGCATGTTATACAAGCATCTAAAATTTTAAAGAAATGAATGCTGCATCACGGGCTGGCGTTAGTTACTGTGTGGTAGACTGGACATTACAAGGTTGTGGCCTCAAACTAGTGCTCGACCACTACCTGTTTTTCAATGGTCGATGCTAATATCTAGGGGAACTGATGGTTAATATAATGCCAGTGTGGTACAATTTAATACTCAATCAAGAATCAGATAAAATATCTAAGTTTAAACAATTATTTCACACAATATTTAGCCTAATCTCTCTCTCTCTCTCTCTCTCTCTCTCTCTCTCTCTCTCTCTCTCTCTCTCTCTCTCTCTCTCACACACACACACACACACACACACAAATTGTATTATATTAACCATTGACAGCGATTTTTGAAATGACATTATGCAGAATGAGCACTAAAATAGCCCAATATGTAAAGGATCATGTTCAGTCAGACAGTTATCACAAAATAAACCCTGAATCATCCTGAAGGGGGTTATTTTTTATTGACTTTGTCTTGACTTGATACGGCTGCTTATCAAATTATTCTGAACCCTATAAAAATATTGATTTGCAGTAAAATTATTTTATTATGTTAAAAAGTAAGAGTGACAATCAGCTGCATTTGAGGAACAATGGTCATTACCTTTTTGCACCATTATACAAACATTTCTTATCGCAGAAAGTTGTTGACCAATCAGAATCAGCAGTTCCAGAGAAGCTTGCAATAGCAGCGTAAAGCTGGCATGAAACGGAAGTTGCAATAATCTTTTCTTCATATGAAGTGGTGCAGGTTTGACGTCACTTTGTAGGCCAACTCAGTTCACATCACACTGGTTCCCTCGACAAATACCCAATTGGATTTTCCCAAAGGCTTTTGGATAATCACAAAAAACAAGCTCTGCGATCAGAGAAAATGTATGATAGGCTACTTGCACGTTTTATCCATCAAGATCATTTTCACAGATGAACAAAACTTTTATGAATTTTGAAGCCTGAATGCAGACGAAAGAAGTAAAAAGCTAAAGTTAGGCTATAAACGGACTACACCACGGCCCTACGAATTCAACGTCATCATCACTAAGCTTCTGACAAATCGCTTTAGTTTTTATCTAAAAACATTTTCCCAGAACGTTTGAGTTAGAAGAGTTTAAGAGCACAATTATACGCATAATGAGTAAAAGCGGACTGAGTTTACCTGTTCGGCGTGATGACGTTTAATCTCCCCGACAGCCTCTTAGCCACTTGTTAGCAACCGCCTTTTTCAAGACGCGTAACAGCTTCAAACCATCACGAGTGTGGTAATATTAGTCGTAGAATAAAACGTGAAAGTGTCTTGAGCTTGTTAACCACAGACCTTATTTCAGCCATTTAAACAATATCCCATTAAAAAAAAAAACATTGACGTCGGGACGATGGAAATGCTAAAATGCTAACTCGCTTCTGTTCTTTGGCCTACAAAGTGATGTCACACCTGCACTACTCTATTCTGACGCATATTCAAGTGAAACGGCTTGTTGAACGAGAACAAATGCCGGGCGGGACTTGATTTTGTCCATCAGGAATTGATTGGATAGTTGGATGGTTGTAGTTTGCTATTGGTGGATCTCATGTGAGTGACAGGTTATTGTCCCGCCCTTGTGCCAGTGAACACGTCATCAGAGAAGAGAAGAGATGCTGCAGGGAGTGGAAGTTATTTTGATTAATTATTACGAGGACATGAGAATAAAAAAAAATAAAAATAAAGTTGTGCACGGATAAATCTTGGTATATAATAAACTGTAATATTCCATAAAAAAAATTAAGAATGGTCATGTTTGATTTCATGGTGCCTTTAATAATTGGCTTGTCTTTCACTAGTCGTGATAATAGCCAATGAGACCGATACAAAATTCCTGAAATTACCATTTATTTTGCACAATATTCACTCAAATTTGAGTTTTCGAAATATTCGAAAACAACATGCACTACTGTAAAACATTTTTTGATCTCATAACATTTCAGTTCAGTTGCTGTATTCAGGTAAAAAAAGAACGAATGTAAAAATGGCATGTTTTCACTTTTTACAGTGAATGAGAAGGACAGGCATGATTGTCAACGGTTGCAGATACATCTATACATCTATATAGATCCAAGATAGCGCTGTATTTAATGTATGGAAAAAGAAAGTTAGTTGCTTCATCTCATTAAGCAAATTTACTGAGGTTTGATTAATATGCTTTGACATACTTACAATACAAACATCACGTAGACTAAACGTTGATCTCCAAAAGCTGTCATTTCCTCTGTTTACTCTATTGTTTACATCAGTATCATCTTTGTAAGTTACTGTTCTCCAGTTAATTGTAAGCCCAGCGCTCTGTTTTATAGATGTCCTGTGTTTACAGTGGCGATCTGAGGGGGTCATGTGACCGGTTTATGTCATGACTCATGTGTCATTTGTGTTCCCCTCACTCCACGCCAAATGCAAACAGGCTTTCCGCTTCTTTGCTCGAATTCACGCCTCTCCCCACTGATAAAGACCCATTGTTTCACCCCAGGCCGGGTGTGAGGCTGTAGTGATGATGTGAGAGTTAGGTTAAAAATTTTAGGTTATTGAGGACGTTGCAGGATTTGAGGAAATGTCAGCCCTGCTGATCCTGCCATCCTGTGATTTGGCTTGCAAATATCCTTATTTCTGGCAAACCCTTTGTTCCGTGTGTGAAGAACACGATTAGACCCTTGAGACTGAAGAGAACATCCAGTTTTTGAATTGGCCGTCCTGGAAAGTTTCCATTTATGTGTCAGTCTAACCAGCTGTGTGGTGAGAGATTTATAGATTGGCTTTTTTAAGTCTACCCATAATGCACTGGCTTCTTCACCAGTCATCAGTTATGCAATCAGTGGGTCATGGGAGTTGGAATTAAGGGTCGGGAAATCTAAACTGGGAAAGCCTCGGACAATGCTGTGTTTCTGCAATTATTTTCTTACAATAAACCTTTTGGGAACACTTATATCAACTACTGTTAAATCTCTGATTTAGATTTGAGAGTCATATTTATATAACCAAAATCTTTTTGGTTTGTTGTTGTGTAAAGTAACATTGCTTGAGCTATTCTGATCTTTAACAAGTCCATGCTCATTATGAAACCACTTGTTTATGACCTTACAGCACCCGTAACACCTTGTGACACATCACTTGTGTATAACGCTTTATACAACAAGCTGTGAGGACATTTACGCAATACTTATAGGGAAGCTGAGTTTTATATTTTCTGAAAACTGTTGGTATGTGGCGGCTAAGGTGTTCTCTACGGTAGCTAGGGCATATGGTCAGGGTAAAAAAAAAAATCATGATATTTCAGGTGGTTGCTTTTTTCCTGCATGTTTCTATGTTGGTTGCACCACATGACTTTGATTTGTTTTGAGGTTTTTAAAATATATAATAAGCTATTTATGTTGTTACATTTAAGTAATAATAATAATAATAATTATGTAAAAAAAAACAAAAAAAAAATTTTTTTTTTCTTTATTATTAGAACAGTTGGAACATCATGGAATTTCAAATTGAATGATCAAACCCCCCCCCCCCCCCCCCACACACACACACACAGTTTTTTTTATTGTTTTCTAAAAATAATTTTAAAAAGCTTTTTTAAAAAACATAAGACATATTCTTACAATTTTGGGGATTTATTTCTTCAAGAATTTAAGTATAATCCTTTTTTCTCTTAATTATAATACCATAAAAGTTGGAACACTCATCGAATTTAAAATTATTTACCTCCCAAAAATGTCAAAATTAATTTTAATTAAAAAATTCAAAACTTGTTCATCATAGAAGAGATGTATTCAAGTCATTGTACACATGAACTGAATAAATGAATATATCTGGACATACATTTTTTAAAAAAAATAGTACTGACCCTCCTTCATTCATATTATGTCTGTAGCGAGCAGCACTAATAACTGTTGATAGGTTTTTACGGTTCTATTTTTATCTTTATATATGTAGTATATTGTCTCTATGTGGCCTTATATTTTCAAAAGAAAAGCGAAACAAATGTAAAACTCTAATGGCTACCTATACCAAAATAAAATGAAGTTGGTTATAAAAGCTGGTTACTTTATATGATGTGCAAAGTATAATAAAGTGCAGTGTTTATAGCTTCGTGCCCTGTATATCTGATCATCTGCAGCACTGACACAGATATGAGCAAATCAGCAAATCCGTGAAAACAATAGAGCCTTAAGCAATATCCTCCTTGCCTTACCGGCCATGCCTGGAGAATCAGGACTCTTACGTACTTGGCTTGGTTTGTTTGCTTGTTTTGTGGGCAGGGACGTTGAGGAACAGGCCGTCTTAGAAAGGGTTTCATGATTAATTGCAAATCCGTTTGCTTTGATATTAGAGGCTATACTGCGAGGAGCCAGTCAGTACAGTAAGAACTTTAATCCACGTTCCCAACTAGTTACCGTGTTGGTTTGTAGCAGTTAGTGTGGCTGAGGTATGTACAACTCATTTATCATTTTTTTACCTAAATATGCCAAATATGGGTCTTGAGTTCTATAGACGTCAAAGAAGGAGCTGTCAACATTTAATAATGCCTGTATAGACTAATCAAAACCTGCAATGGTTCTCTGCAATGCTTTAACATGGAAACATGCTTTCTAACTACTCTTTCTCCTTACAGCGATTCCTCTTAGACATGGGATGTATCGCACAGAAACGTGTTTGTTTATGCTGCCATCAGTTTATTAACAGGAAATAGGCTGTGCACATCATCTGCTGGATTTGAATATCTTGCAGAGTCGGTTTCATAACATTCAGTGGTGTGTGTGTGGGCATGTGATCTGTCATTTCTGGAACGAATGAGCCTCACACATGTGTTTTTGTGTGTGTGTATAAATAGCTTTAATTTCTCACTTATTCCATTTCTCTTTCCATCTTTGTTTACTTTCACTAGCACTCTGTTTCCTTTGCATGTGCACAATCTTAATGTCTTTCACTTTCAGTATCAGTCACTGACAGACCCCTGACACCTACTCATGTTCTATTTATTCCTCTTGTAGACGCCAGGAGTCATTTTCGGCTGGATATGCGGTGACTCTGACCTCTGATCAACAACAGAGTGGTTTACAAGGTAAGGAGAACGCTATACTGTCCGAAAAAAATAGCTTTTAGCGGTACAACAGATTGTATACTGGGGCAGTGTCATTAAAGCGACTACTTGGCACTTTATCCATCCCTAAAAGGGCACATTAGCATGTTAAGAGTATTAATATGTACCCTGAAAGTGTTACTGTGAACCCTTTTGTGCTGCCCACCTGTTTACATATGGACAAGCATATGGATTTATGTATCTCACAAAACCTTATCTATCTATCTATCTATCTATCTATCTATCTATCTATCTATCTATCTATCTATCTATCTATCTATCTATCTGTCTGTCTGTCTGTCTGTCTGTCTGTCTGTCTGTCTATCTATCTAAATGAATCAATCAGTCAGTCAGTCTGCCTGTCATCTGTCTATCTATCACTCGATCTGTCTGTCTATCTATCTATCTAAATCAATCAATCAATCAGTCAGTTAGTCAGTCAGTCTGTCTGTCTATCTATCGATCTGTCTGTCTGTCTGTCTATCTATCTAAATCAATCAGTCAGTCAGTCAGTCTGTCTGTCTGTCTGTCATCTATCTATCTATCTATCTATCTATCTATCTATCTATCTATCTATCTATCTATCTAAATCAATCAGTCAGTCAGTCTGTCTGTCTGTCTGTCATCTGTCTATCTATCTATCGATCTGTCTGTCTGTCTGTCATCTGTCTATCTATCTATCTATCCATCTATATCAATCAATCAATCAGTCAGTCTGTCTGTTATCTGTCTATCTATCGATCGATCGATCTGTCTGTCATCTGTCTATCTATCTATCTATCTACAGTATCTGTCTTTGTTTTTGTAACATTCGTCATAGAGGCAAACAGCTTTTATTTTCCCTGATGCCATTGGCAGTTTTATTTGTATAGAGCGCTGCTGTATAAAGAGGAAAAGTGTTTAATTTTGCATGTGTTTTCCCTCCTTTGTTTCCTCCTTTCCTGTGAATAAGCAGAACTGCAACTTCTCTAAATTTTGTGAGATTAAATACCACATATGCTGCATCACAAAGGTACGGTCTGACCGAAACGTTTAAATTGTGTCAGGAGGAAACATGATTCTCGGATTTCTAATGAGCTTCTTTAGAGTTGCATCTCTTGCATCAGCAGCTTTGAACTTTACCAAGAACAGGAACATCACATGACTTCATTTCCTGTTTGATAATGTGCACAGCACTCACAACTAAAGCTACCTATTCTTATTTTAATTTTAATAGCGCAGTATTGTTTTTCTCTTTCTTGGGGCCTTGAGACAGTTTTTTATTATTGTAATTTTTTTCCATTTTGTGTATTTACTGTAAATAATAGATGAGTTCAACAACAGACGAGACCGGAGGTGGAAGACCTCAGAAAACTGGGGGGAAAGACCACAAAAAGGTGTGTGTGCAATGCATAACAGAACTAAGTTTTATCTGTACTTATCAGGGATGAATTGATTAATCGTCATAATTTTTGCTTAACCCAACATATTTTTCTGTAGAACAATGTATTGTTTGTGCTGTGAGCTCTTAAGGGATTTAGTAGGATTTGTTTTTTGCATATCCCAATCTGATTTGTCAAACTTGTGGTCTGAAATGTTGTTTTCCTACTGACTGTTATATAAAGCGACCACACTATAGCCATGTGCCATGCAATGTGTACCATGGACAGGAGGCTCATGATATAAGGGATATTAGGATATTAGCAAAGTGGATGTTTGCCCACAAAATGGCTTGCTGGGTTTAAGGGCCAATGTTTGTCAATTCCAGGATAGAAATAGCTGGAACAAATGAGGACAGAAATAATTCGACTGCAGGAATACGTGGAAAAAAGACACATAGAACGTGATACATTGTAATACTTATACATCTTACACAAAGTGTTTAGGAAAATGTCCAGGTCACTTTTCACCCCCAAATCATAGAATACAAATAAATACAAAAACATAAAGATTATTATTTAAATTAAGCACCTACTTGCCCACCTTCCCCACAATTACTGTAGTGCCAAAAAAAAAAAAAAAAAAAAAAAAAAAAAAAAAAAAAAATATATATATATATATATATATATATATATATATATATATATATATGTATGTATTTCATATTAAAATAATACATTAAAATATAATGTATTAAACATTATTCTATATAATTCTATATAATGCATTAAAAAGTAGTTATACTTAAATTGACTAAAAATAAGTATGATTCTTATCATTTTTAAAGTATTAATAAAACAACAATAATAATTTTGTCTGTACCAGATTATTTTCCTTAATGTGTTACAGTATTTATAATCTAATTATAATCGTCGAGGAAAAATTACAAATTACAAATAAATGTGTCTGGAAAAAAAAAATGGTAGTAAAATGTGTTTATTTGCATTGGAAAAAATGCTAAATATAATTTCTTATTTTCACTTGGTCATGTGCTTTGTGCTTTTTTTAAATTCAGTAGGGTCATTATTGTTATGATTCCTGTCTCGTGTTTAGGACTCTTATTTTGAAGTGTATTCTTGTTCCTATTGTTCCTGCTGTTTGACTTCCTGTTATTAGTTCCTGTTTCCTTTGTTTCCATTGCCTTGTTTGTTCCTATAGTTACCCTTGTTAGATTCCACTCATTAGTTTCCATAGTAACTCATTACCCTCACCTGTTCCTTGTTAGCCCCATGTTTCAGTCAGTGTTTGTCAGTTGTTGTCTTTGCATGGTTTGTAGAGTTGTTCTGTTTGTGTTTGCTTTGTTTCTTCCTTGCATGGATTACCTTTTTGTTTCTTTAATAAATACTGTTTGCCATTAGATCCAAGCCTCTCCTCTTCCCTGCATTGACCGTGACATTTATAAGTCCAGGATTAGTTTCCAAAATTAAAGTGAAAATAATTGAGTCCGTGAAAGACAGTTAGTTGGTTCAGAGTTATACTAGTATTCTAAATGTTTGATAAAACACTAGATTTTACACTTTTTTTGCCGCTGCCATCACAATCCAAGAGTGTTACAGTTTCACAATACTGTATTTTTTTCACAATACTGTATATTTTTATATTTATTTGCTCACATTGTGACATTCTACCAGTAATACCAAGTAAATGTCGTCTTGTAAATGCCCTCTAAACGTGGCCATATGCCTCAACTTCCTTGTCTATGACTTCCTCCCATGTGTGTTGTTACTGTAGTACTGATAAGAGCGGCCTTTATCTCTGCACAGTGATGATTATTTTTTCTGTACGTGTCAGTATTTTCCTGTTTCTTTATTCATTTTCTTCAGCCCACAGCTGAAGCCTTGAGAGGAGCCATCCAGCTCGGCATTGGCTACACAGTCGGCAATCTGACCTCCAAACCAGACAGAGATGTTCTCATGCAAGACTTTTACGTTGTTGAGAGTGTCTTTCTCCCAAGGTACAGTATTAACGTACATGTATCGAGCTTCACACTCGACAGATGTAATGTGTGGTTGCCATTTACTCACTATTCAAACACTGAGATACAATGGCCCTGTTCCAAATGTCAACAGTTCTGTTGTATTTTGATATAAGCTTGTGTAATATTTTCTGCATGATTAATTAGCACAGCTGAATTCCTACTGCAGTTGGTCAATGCCTAAAAATGCTGTACAGAGTAACTAGGTTTTGAAATTGTGCTACACAGTTTTGTTTTAATAACAAAGTAATGAATATTGTATCTTTTGTCTTTCAGCGAAGGCAGTAATCTGACCCCAGCTCATCATTACCCTGACTTTCGCTTTAAGAATTACGCTCCTTTGGCTTTCCGTTACTTTAGGGAGCTCTTTGGGATTAAACCAGACGACTATCTGGTAAGACTAAGATAATTATTTACAGTCAAGAATCCTGAAATTCTAGAGTAAGCAGGTCATTCTCAGGAAACATTACCATTTGTATCATAAAAAATAAATACAATTTTTATTATTTAATCTAAAAAAAAATTACTGCTGCTGAAATTTAAAAAGATCTTATTCTCAACCAAAAAAAAAAGATTAAAGGGGCTATATGTAGAATTCAGAAACCCTTGTTATTAGTGACACTGGTGGCTGTTAAGTGAACTGCAGCCAGCAACCTATTGCTCTTGCTCGCACTCGTGCGCATGTGACGTACAATACTGAACGTGATTAAGTGCTCCGATATACTCACTGCAAAGTTCTTTTTCCTTCTTTGCTTAGAAGTAAAAAGAAGTTTGAAATACCTTTGCAGTGATATACTGATAACGAACATCCCGACACCATCCACAATGCTGAGAGCGACGTTTAGATGAATGTGTAAATATGTGCAGTGCGCTTTCCTCTCAATAACAAAATAAACACACAACAAAAATGACAGCAGTGAGAAAACAGCAGTTAAAAAAACATCTGATCGTAGCGATGTGGATATGTTTGCACCAGTTCTCCGAGTCCCCGGCATCATGTCGACAGATGAGGTCATTAAAATCACACTGATATGATAGTTTGATTATAAAGTATATTTAAGACTATAGACTGTATAGATCTGGCTATGTGAGGCTGTAGTTTGAATGAATCCCTTTTCTTTGCATGCCACATTGAAATTTCAGTACGGAATAGCTCTTTCGCCATTATCCTGAACATTGTATAAGCATTTGTTTCATGTGTCATTGAACGGAAGAGAGGCTCTCGGGAGCGTAAACATCACATAATGTGGATTTTCCCAGCGAAAACCTCCCTATTCACATAATAAATAGTCTACAGGCTTTCATAGACAACTAGGATATCAGGGAAGTTTTTTATTAAGTTTCATTACAAGCTGTTCACACATTGGCAATAAAAAAAAAGCAATTAATACATGAAAATCCTTACAAATAATCCTTTAAAATCGAATGTTTTAAACTTAAAATGCTAATTTACTAAAATGAACAAAATTAATGTTTTATTTCAAATGTTGCATTACATTAAACAGTCAATATATTAAATAATAGGACAAAAAATAATAAATAACTAATGAAAAATAAAGTTTAGCATCCTGTAAATTATGTCATTGCAAAGTCATTGGGACACAAACGGTGTTATTTTCGTATTGTTTATTTATTATTCTAATATTTATTAATGTATTTAGTTTTTATATTTCTGTTAAGCTTTAATTTATATTTACAGTATTTCAGTTTTAGTTAGTAATTTTAGTGCTTCATTTGAAACTTATTTTATTTCAGTTAGTTGCCAAGGCAGCATATCATTTTTGTTTCATTTTAAGTTTTTCTTCCCATCTGATATTTATATTTTATTTTATTTGAGCCTTATTTCAATTATTAAGTAGTTTTAGTTTTAGTGAACATTAACTACACATAAATGAGACCATTTTAAATGAAAGTGCACGTGTGTTTGTAGAATCTGCATTATTAATGCATGTTTTTATCTGCAGTACTCTATTTGTAAAGAACCTCTGATCGAGCTGTCGAACCCTGGAGCGAGTAGCTCATGGTTTTACTTAACCAGTGATGATGAGTTCATTATAAAGACTGTGCAGCACAAAGAAGCTGAATTTCTGCAGAAGCTGCTTCCAGGATATTACATGGTGAGCCACACAACCTGCCACAAGAGTGACAATAGTACAGGAAGAAACTGCACTATTCACCCTCTTTAGTCATTCTTTTTTCATCTAAAACATTCCAGTTCCTCACATTTAAAATGAATGTTTAAGTATAAAAATGAGTAATGCAGACTCAAGATAATCATTTTATTGCCGTTTCATGGCCCTGTTTAATGTAGAAATACAGGACTACACTGCACATTAAAAACACATTAAGCAGTCAGTTAACAGTCAACCCCCTCTATCTTCTGGCAATTTTACAGTGAGTATACCATATTTTTCACAGCGATTTTGAAAAACGTATCTGTCCTTCTCGATTGCAGAATCTGAATCAGAACCCAAGGACCCTCTTACCGAAGTTTTACGGGCTGTACTGCATTCAGTGTGGCGGTGTTAATATCAGATTGGTGGTGATGAACAACATTCTGCCTCGCTCTTTGAAAATGCACTACAAATACGACTTGAAGGGCTCCACTTACAAACGCAGAGCGTCACGGAAGGAGCGCAGCAAATCTTCCCCGACCTTTAAAGATCTGGACTTCCAGGAGATGCACGAAGGTCTTTACTTCGATGCAGACACGTACAGCGCCTTGATGAAGACTCTTCAGAGAGATTGTCGGGTGAGTCGTGTTGTTGAACACTGTAGAACTCTTTGGGCCCTATTTTAACGATCTAAGTGCATGGTCTAAAGCGCAAGCGCACTTAGGTCGTGTCCGAATCCACTTTTGCTACTTTAACGACGAGAAAAATGGTCGGCGCGCCCGGCGCATGGTCTAAAAGTGTTGTCCCTATTCTCTTCATGAGTAATGGGTGTGTTTTGGGCGTAATGTGCAATAAACCAATCAGAGTGTCATCTCCCATTCCCTTTAAAAGCCAGTTGCGCTCACGTCATGGCGGATTCGCTATTTACATGTGCATCATTTTTTTTGTGAAATTTGCAAGCGGAAAGACAACGCTTCTCCAGAGAGCAAACGGATCTGCTTGTGTGCAAGGTTAAAGCTTACAAGCAGACCATCTACGGGACAAGTCGGATTCCACCATATCATTATGTACACAATAATAATATTTTACATTGTAATCCTTTTACTTTTAATATTTGGCATGTTTGTGTACTGCTGTATGCTCATATTTCTAATGCGCTCATCCTTCCCTCACGGGTCAAAATGATCGAAGCCCTAAAATTATACTTACTTTTTTTTTTGGTCCAGAAAGCTTATTTTATTTCATTCTGATAATATCTTTTCTATTTTTTAATGCAATTTTTTTTTGTTATTTTTTATTTTATTCACCTTTAAATTACTATATTTAATAAAAAAAATAATAAATAAATAGTAATTTAAAGGGGCTATGTGTAGGTTTTTACTTAAAAAAATCTTTAAGATAGAGTTTTCATTTGTACATTTATGAGCCAACCATGATGTAATAAAAAGAATGACACCTTGACTGTCCACCACGGTTGCCTCTATCAGCCTGTAGGCTCAATTGTGTGTGGAGGAGTCGGGTCCAAATTGGCGCGAAAATTCACAAAATGTGACGTCATGCGCGTTCTCGTCTACTTGGGCTTACATCCGTACGGCAGCCATTAGTAAGCAGCGGCAATCACTAGCAGTAGTGTTTAAAATGGACTCTGCGGACGGAAAGAAGCGACCAGCCTCCAGCACAATCCAGACACCCACGGAAACTCCACGTAAGATAAAAAAAAAAAAAAAAAAAGCCTTATCTAGTGCGGCCAAAATAGAGAGTGACCGGCGTCGGGCAAAGACAAGAGTCAACATCGGTCTGTGAGTGTCGGGAGTGTGTGTTACAGTGTAGTGTTACAAAACTTTTAGAGGTATACTTCAGTTGATAATATAAAGTAGCACTGCAACATTTTACTAAAATATGGTCTGTCAAACAATAACCTTACAGTACTGTAACTTTTCTTACCTCTGTAAACATGCTGGTGAATCTCGATGAGCCGTCTGTGGTTGCTGCGGCAACTCTCTGGTTGCTGTGGTCGTGCTCGTACGAGCGTGCGCACCGAGAACGAGCATGAGACTGGCTGCAGTTTCTCTAACGGCCACTGGTGTCAGTAACGGTTAGAAATTTCAGAACTTACGCAATGCTCCTTTAAGCACATTCCTCACATTCTTTCAACTTATAATTCAAAATAACTCACAATTTTATGCCTAAACCTTTTAATTCAGCTCAAAATATCTCTTGTGGAAAAACAATTATATAAAAATGATATTTCATGACTCTAGCCACTAGATGGCCTTTATAGCACTATTTGGAGCAAATGAGCTGTTTCCCCTGGGTCCAAAAGTCAGTTTTTCTAAGGATGCTTTCAGATACACATGTAGACATTATAAAATCATTTTTTGGTAAAGTTTTAGAATTTTTAGTTTGAATTTTGAGCATTTTTAGGTTTTTCAATGTGTATTGAAGCATTCTTCGCATTCCATTCATCCCTGATTTGTTACACAAAACTCCTCGAATCCATTACATTTTTTTGTTTGTATTTGTGGTTCAAATCAAAGGTCAATTTTTTTAAAAATTACAAAAAACATTCCGGGTCAAAATGACCCGAGGGAAGGATGAAGGTTAAATAACAAAAAAATAAACACTGCACCATTGACTTAGACCGGGTTTCAGTTGGTGAATTTCAGTCTATTTCAGTTGCCTCAAAATAGCAACTCGCCAACAATGCGCGTGAACACACCTCGTTTTCAGACCAGCAGCCCATGGGCGCACAAATGGGCGCAAATGCATTTGCTATTTAAACAACGTGGCGCAGGAGATGAAAATGATAACTGCGTCAGGCTGAAACTAGCAAAAAACACTTGCGTCGCTCCTGACGCTGCATTGCGCTGGCTGTATGATAGGCATTATAAGTGACTTGTGGTTGTGATTTCAATTCATTTTCTTCCTCAGGTGCTGGAAAGCTTTAAAATCATGGACTACAGTTTGCTTCTGGGAATCCATGTTCTGGACAAGAAGATGAGGGGGAGAGGAGGCCGAGGGGACAGTAAGCGTCAGGGTGGGCAGAAGGTCCTGTACTCCACAGCCCGCGAGTCCATTCAAGGAGACGGCAAAGCTGCCGAGCCTCTCGCTGACGGCGATGACGACACGTGAGTGGAATCGCTCCGTTTTCAGAGTAAACAGAAATAAAAGATGCCGTAAGCGGTTTATGTTGTTTGGCAAACTTTCACCACACGCCCTTTCTCCAAAAATATATCCTTCAAAGACATGTCAGCCTACTGTTCAAAAGTTTGGGGTCAGTACTTTTCGTTTAAAAAAGAAATTAACACTTTCATTTAGCAAGGATGCATTAAATTGATAATAAATGCTGTTGTTGTTTTGATTTTTTTTTTTTTTTTACTTTATATTCATCAAAGAATACTGAAAGAAATACAGCAGTTTCCACAAAAATATTAGCCAGTAATGGCTCCTGAACATTCAGCTTTGCCATCACAGGTATAAATGGCATTTTAAAATATATTAAAAAAGAAAACTGCTATTTTAAATTGTAACAATATTTCACAATGTTACTGTTTTTACTGTATTTTTGATCAAATAAATGCAGCCTTGGTTTAAGTTGTTTGGCAAACTTTCACCACACACCCTTTCTCCAAAAATGTCATTCAAAATTTGGGATCAGTATTTTTTTTTTAAAAAAAGAAAGAAATTAACACTTTCATTCAGCAAGGATGCATTAAATTGATAATAAATGCTGTTTTTTTTTTTTCTTACTTTATATTCATCAAAGAATCCTGAAAAAAAAAAAAATGCAGCACAGAAATATTAATCCGTAATGGCAGTAAATTTGCCATCACACAGATAAATGACATTTTAAAATATATTAAAAAAGAAAACAGTTATTTTAAATTGTAACAAAATTTCACAATATGTTTTCACTTTATTCTGATGGTCCCTTTAAAGGGTTAGTTCACCCAAAAATGAAATTCTGTCAGTAATCACTCGCCCTCATGTTGTTCCAACCCTGTAAGACCTTCGTTCATCTTTGAAACACAAATGAAGATATTTTTGATGAAATCTGAGAGCCGTCTCACTCCTTCATAGGCTGCTAGGTAATTTCATCTGTCGGCCCAGAAAAGTTAGTAAAGACATTGTTAAAATAGTCCAAGTAATTACAGTGGCTCAACCTTAAAGGGATACTCCACTTTTTTCGGAAATATGCTCATTTTACAACTCCCCCAGAGTTAAACAGTTGAGTTTTACCGTTTTAGAATCCATTCAGCCGAACTCCGGTTCTGACGGTACCACTTTTAGCATAGCTTAGCATAGATCATTGATTCTGATGAGTCCAGTAGCATTTCTTTCAAAATGACCAAAGAGTTTCAATATTTTTCCTATTTAAAACTTGACTCTTCTGTAGTTAAACCGTGTACTAAGATCGACGGAAAATGAAAAGTTGCGATTTTCTAAGCCTATATGGCTAGGAACTACTCTCATTCCGGCGTAATAATCAAGGAACTGTGCGGCCGTACCATGGGTGCAACAGGCGTAATGATATGACGCAGCGCCTGAAAATAGTCCCCAGCTCGGTAACTTCTTCCAACGTGACCGGGACTAAGTTTGTCTAACCTATTAGACCTATTTTCAGGCACTGCGTCATATCATTACGCCTGTTGCACCCATGGTACGGCCGCACAGTTCCTTGATTATTACGCCGGAATGAGAGTAGTTCCTAGCCATATAGGCTTAGAAAATCGCAACTTTTCATTTTCCGTCGATCTTAGTACACGGTTTAACTACAGAAGAGTCAAGTTTTAAATAGGAAAAATATTGAAACTCTTTGGTCATTTTGAAAGAAATGCTACTGGACTCATCAGAATCAATGATCTATGCTAAGCTATGCTAAAAGTGGTACCGTCAGAACCGGAGTTCGGCTGAATGGATTCTAAAACGGTAAAACTCAACTGTTTAACTCTGGGGGAGTTGTAAAATGAGCATATTTCCGAAAAAAGTGGAGTATCCCTTTAAGTTTATCAAGCGACGGGAATACTTTTTGTGTGCAAAAACCTCCAAAAATAACGACTTTATTCAACTATTTTTTTTCTTGCGTGTGGGCCTGAGTTCATGAGAGCGCTGCGACACACATGCACGAGAACTGAGAAGATGACACTCACAATCATTTAATGGGAAAGTGTGAAAGGTAAGCCATTCATTTTGTGGCATTGGTAAGGCACTTTTACGTTTTCTCGTTGGTTTCTCACGATTCGGACATCCAGGAAATGCACAGTTTAGAACCATTTTAAACACTACATCGAGACCCATCTGCGTCATCTTCTCAGCTCTCGCGCATGCGTCGTGGCGCTCTCGTGAACTCACTCAGAGGATCACACGGAAGAAAATTAATAGTGTTAGTAGAGTATTAGTAGACTAGTAGGGTTCGGCTTAGAATAAGTTGACATGTAGTTGCAAAGTTACTTTTAGTCAGTATAATGTCTGTTGGAGGAGCATCACAATAAATAGTTATCAGATATTAAGCAGACAGTCTACTTATACTCTAATGACAGTTAGTTAACATGTAGTTGCAAAGTTACTAATAGTCAACAGAATGTTCAAAAGGGACCATCAAAATAAAGTGTTACCCACATGTACTACTGTTTTACTGTATTTTTTGATCAAATATAAATGCAGCCTTGGTGATATATATGTTATACCATGGTCATTTGCCAGCATTGACAACTTAAAGCTGTTATTGATGTTTGCAGCGCGTTATTTGACCGGAAGGGTAAAACTGACGGTTATTTTAGTTACCGCTCGTAGATCTGTCCACTTTGAATCAGACTGAGATAAAGTGATACGCAAGATTACATTTAATTAATTAAATTGAATTAATTATTGAGAGAGAGAGAGAGAGAGAGAGAGAGAGAGAGAGAGATTATTACTTGTGTCTTCAGCATCTCTCTCTATATATTAACAATGATGCTGTGAGTTTAATTCAAAACCAGCAATGTTATCCCCTTGTTACTGAGAAATATAATAATGTAGCGATTCAGTTGCAAAGCTATTTTATTACTAAAAGTTGCAGGGCAGCATTGAAAAGTTTCTGTGCTCCTGAATGTCTCTGTGTGTGCACGCGCAGCGCAATCTCCAATTGACGAATGTGTGTGTGCGATTCAACAAAAACAGTGCATTAAATATAGAACGGTGATTAAACTGACTGGAACTACCTGTGCATTAAACGGTTTTATTGCACACCTTCCAGCCAATCAGAATAGAGTATTCAGAAAGACCATGGTATAAATATATATAATTATTTTATTTTTTTTATTATTTTCAGCTAATCTGAATACACAAAATGATTCTTAGTAAAAATAGTGTTGTCAGGGAATCTGATCGACTACAAAAGGGGGATATTAGAATGTCAAAAAATGTAAAATGCTTCCTCTGTTCTTTTAAAACATTTCCAATAGATTTTATGACTGACCTTGGATTAGTTTTGAAATAATCATGTGGTTTTTTTTCTAGATTGGGTGGCATCCCTGCTAAACACAAAGAAGAGAAGTTGCTGATATTTTTGGGGATTATTGATATCCTGCAGTCCTACAGGTATGAGTCTCCTTATAACGGTTATGTTACAGTTCCTGTGTTTCCTTTCTGTGTTTAGTTCCGGTTCCCGTTGTTAGTTTGTTTCTGTGGTTACTAACTGATTGTTTGATTATGTTCACCTGTTCTTCATTTAGTTTCCTTTGTTTGTATCTAGTATTTATACTTCCTCGCTGCGTCCGAAATCGAATACTTCCCTGCTATATAGTATGCGATAAACAGTAAGCCAAAAGAGAAGTTTGTGCGAATACACATAGTATTGGAAAAACAGTAGGTGAGAAGTCCCCGGATGACCCACTACTTCCGGTGAGATTCTGAAGTGTGTCTTCAATGGACACTTTACTAACTCATGAGGCCGAGGGACAGGATTTGTGAATGGCAGTGAAGCAACGCAACTGACGCTGGGAGGCCATGTGACAGCATGTAGTATGTCCGGATTACATCCATACTACATACTTTCATACTTATATAGAGCGTACCATTTTTAACGGTCGCGATGTAAATTCAAATTCAAATGTAGCACCTGCTTATTAGACAGTATGCGATTTCGGACGGAGTGCATGTGTTTCAGTTTCTCTTGGTCAGTTCTTGTCTGAGATTACGTTTGTGTTAATGTGTGGTTCTTTGTGATCTCCTGTGAGTTTGAGTTTGTAAATAAAGTCTATATATTGTGGATTACACCGCTGGTCTTCATCAGCCACATGACTGTGACACACCTGACAAAAAATGAATACTTCATAATTACTGATACTGATATTCATAATTAAATGTTGAATACTGAATATTTCTATCTTACACACATAGACTTATAAAGAAGGTTGAACACTCGTGGAAGGCTCTTGTGCATGATGGTGTATGTATTTTTCCTTTTTTTAGACTGAAATATTCTTTTCTTATATACTACTATTTGAACATTATTATGATTTATGGCTCTTTGCAACTTTGCATGCTAGGACACAGTATCTGTCCATAGACCTAATTTCTACGCTGACAGATTCCTGAAATTCATGGGTGGCACAGTATTTAAAAAGATTCACCGTAAGTTTAATGCTTCTTTATTATTTACAATGGAATTTTGATTAAATGAATATGATCATTTGAAATGCTGTACCACATCTCACATTTCTCCCTCTTTCTTTCCCCCCTTCTTTACTTTTAGCTCTTCGTGGTACGTCCTCGAAAAGGAAGAAAAGCTCTATCTATTGTAGGTCAGCCTCACAGGAAGTTCTGTCGACTGTAAAAGAAGAGAGTCAAGAGGAGAGGAGGGCGCAAAGCCTCGAAAAACTCGAAAACATCGATGATACAGGTGCTTCTTGTACTAGCCGACTTAGAAGAGTATTTCCCTTTTACACACATTTAAAAATCTTACAGTTCAACCAAAAAAAATGTATTCTGTCATTATTTAGTGCATATCATTCCAAACATGCATGATGTTGTTATTTTTAGCAACAATATGATAACGATATGAGGGTGAGCAAATAATCATAGACTTTGAAAATGGATCTCTCTTTTTTCTTGAAAAAGAAGTTCACTTATTGAATGTGCACTTGTAGATTTTAAAAGTACATTTTTAAAAAACTATTCTTCCCGATAACATAGTATTACTGAAATACTGTAAAAGGCCACTTAAGTGAACTTAAAGAGAGTACGCTTTTAATGAGTATTTCTTAACACACTTGAGTACACTTTTAAAAAGTATGTAATGCCAAATTAATAGTTTTACATTAAAGCATATTTTAAATCATTGTGTTTTTATAGTCTTTTGTCATGCTTTCAAGAAGTACACTTAATTTAATGTGTTGACTAACATACTTAAGCACATGCAAAGTACTTGATTATCGTTTTAACTATAGTGTTTTTGTAATGATTTGAGTGGTTGCAATGAGCGCACGATAAATGGAGTACAACAAACAAACAGTCTTTAATCAAAATCCAACTAGGAATAACTAGGAGTAAAGATACACAACCACGTATAGCGCAAACAATGGAAACTAAGGGCTTACATACACAATTGAGGCTAATCAACACAAACTGAAACAGGTGCGTAACTTAATCAGTAACCAAGGAAACTAACGAATGGTGGGAAAATGAGAACAAAGGAAACAGGAACTAGAACTAAACCAAAAACATACATGTGATAGTGTGGTACAGTATTATATTTAAAGTTAATATTAAATTGCAACTTCATCACAAATGTGTAATTACAAATATATTTAAATACATGACACGTGTATTGAAATTACATAAAGGTGTACATAAGTTGTTTCATTCGCTACATTCGTTTCAAGTATAGTATTTCCATAAGTACTCTTTTTAAAAGTATACTAAAGTGTACTTCTATTTTTACAAGGGATGCCATACAATTTTTGATAATTTCTTCCAATGCTACTTCTGTTTGACAGATACACTCTCCTCTCAGAAACCTGATGTTATTCCAAGCTCCACAAGACTCGATCCAGCGATTTCAGCGGCCACTTTGTCTTCTGCTTACTCTATAGATGATGTGACCACTGAACTGCAAACAGAAAACAGGTGTTTATCTAACACATATGCTTACACACACACACACACACACACACATACTCACACAAACACGCTCGCTCACACACATGCACGCTCACTGACACACACACATGCTCACACACACACGCTCGCTCACACACACATTCTCTCACACACACGTGTGTGTCACTGATACACACACATGCTCACACACATGCTCACACACACGCTCGCTCACACACACATACTCTCACACACTCATGCTCGCTCACACACACATACTCACACACACACGCTCACTGACACACACATGCTCACACGCTCACACACACACACGCTCACTGACACATGCTCACACACACGCTCGCTAGCACACACATACTCTCACACACACGTGTCACTGACACACACACATGCTCACACACACACGCTCGCTCACACACACATTCTCTCACACACACGTGTGTGTCACTGATACACACACATGCTCACACACATGCTCACACACACGCTCGCTCACACACACATACTCTCACACACACGCTCGCTCACACACACATACTCACACACACACACGCTCACACACACACGCTCACTGACACATGCTCACACACACGCTCGCTAGCACACACATACTCTCACACACACGTGTCACTGACACACACACATGCTCACACACACACACACGCTTGCTCACACACACACACACATACTCACACATGCACTCACTGACACACACACTCATGCTCACACACACACTCACGCACACTCACACCCTTACACACACACACACACACACACACACACACACACACACACACAGACACTCACACACACACACACACACACACACACGTTTTAATGGGGACTTTCCATAGACGTAATGGCTTTTACACTGTACAAACTGTATATTCTGTCCCCTTACACTAACCCTGACCCTGACCCTAAATCACACAAAACTGCATTTTTACATTTTCACAAAATTTAATTTCATATGATTTATAAGTTGTTTTCCTCACACATTTCTGGTCCTCATAACGTTGGGAATACCTGGACCACACGCCCACACTTACTCACACTAATATATACATATTAGTTTAATTAAAAAGGTCTTTGTGAACTTCCATATTTCTTCACAGGACTTAAATACAATGTTATTGGCACCATAGCTTTCTGTCTGACTTATCACGGTTTCTTTTCTTCTTTTGTGTAGAACGTCGAGCTCGACTCTTGCTCTGGAGGACAGCGCTCCTCCTCTTCCGGGCACACCCGAGTCTGGTCTGGACGTCTACCTGGTCAGTAGAGTCGAGTTAAAGCACATATCACTGCTCTCATTGCATGACTGGTGTTGTAGTTCCCCTGGAACTCAAACTCTTTTGTGTCATTCGCTCCAGATCATTGATTGTGGCTTATATTATTTTCTCTTTAAGTGATGCGTAAGGCTTTCTGAAGTGGACCAGATCATCGAAACATTGCTGTTTCACCCGTCACTCCACAACTTTGCACAATGGATATCTCTAGCTGCTAATTCACACGGACTGAGAAAAGCCTTATACGTTTGAAACAATGGCAGAGTGATTGCCACACTATAGTACTGCAGTGCCTTACACTGTGCACTTTGTACCCACTCGAAAACACAAGTTTGTTGCATAATAATAGTTACACACACTCCCATTAGACCAGTGTACTGTAACTGTCTCATAAATGCACTGGTCGGTACACATGTTAAAGGCGTGACACCTGATTAAAGCATGTGTCATTCAAAGAAATGTATAATTTATTCTATAATAATCATGGTATAATTGTATTGTGAGCACTCCTGACTTGTATTGTGTGAGTAATGATTTCATTCATTTTTTTGATCATTACAGTACGATGACTAGTACCAAAAATTAAGTTTTGGTCATGTGATTTTGATGTACAATCAGCACAATTATAATGGTCTATGTTACTTTGTGTAAAGATTTAAATGGGTTTAAAAGTTAAAAACCATCAATCTTTAAAAAACTTTTTATAAAAATGTATTTAAATATATTTTGATTAGAGTAATATATTAATTAAATGTGCTTTTATGTATAATGTTTTTAGTTGCTATTAAATGCTGCATCTTCAGTAGAACTTTTCTACTTTTTCTGCCTTGCATGAATTTGTCTGTCTATAAAATATGCCTGAAGAGCTGTAAGGTATATTAATGCACCAATAATTATTTGTTCTAGTTATTCTAATGTTTAATTAACTTAATTAAAAATTAGCAGTTATAAAATATGGAGGATCAAGCCTGCAGAAATAAAAAATAAATAATTCAATTTAATCCTGAATTTATTTATATTTTCATATATATATATATATATATATATATATATATATATATATATATATATATATATATATGTATATATTTATATATAATTTTTTTTTTTACATTTATTTATGCGTTCATTTATATTTAACTATAGCCACATGTATTTATTTCCATGTTTATTTATTTCTGCAGATTTGGTCCTCCATAATATTGTGCAAGACATAATAACTGCTTGCAATAGACAAATACAATCCACTAGGGGGTGTTTTGGTGTTGTTTGTCCCAGTAGGATATGCTCTTTGATCAAACCAATATATTATGTATATTATGCACTGTATTTATTACATCAAAATGTATATTACAATGGGATGGGGGTAATGTCTCTTTAAGGATAATATGCCTATTTCTAGTCTCAAATAAAAATATATTTTATTGAATTTTGTTTGAAGCAACGCAATTCATGTGAAAAGAAATTATGAAAGTTTTATACGATTAATAAACATTTAAATATAAAGAGAGGAAGATTAATAGTCGCAAATACCGATAAGGCATCATGTGTCACCATAAGCATATTTGAGCAAGATATTAGTGATTTTAAGTACAGATTCAAAATAACCCCTTCAGCTCTTTTTTTTTTTTTTAAATCACTTTTCTCAACATCTCAAATAACAACACCATATAACCTAGAAGAACCGAAAATCATGCTCGTGTCTCAAAATGGATATGATTATTGCACGGAATATGATTTTACAAATAATCTAAAAAAAAACATTTATTTATTTTTATTTACCCTATTAAACGTAATGATATATTTTCGACATTTTATATTTTTATATATATATATTCTGACTATTATGATAAAACAAAATAGGGTACAAGTTTAACCACTACATGGCAGAAAGACTAAACTCTTGACTAATCAAATGGTCAGATATGCACAGGAATGAAGCGGCGTGGTCACGTGGTTTGAGTCACTGCTGGGCTCACCTGCGCGCTCACGGACACGCCCATACCTGGAGGATCCAGGAAATCTGGGATTGTACACTGAATCGAGGTGTTCAAACTTTCTCTGGAAGTGTCCAGTCACATATAGATCACCCCGAACCCAGCACGTTTCTGGCAGGAGTTTACGGATCTTCAGTATCGGCCTCTCTAAAGGTAACGTTACGCTCTTCACACTGGAGCAGTTTTGTTGTTTCGGTCGCATTTCCCTGTTCACTGGTTTCGGTAGTCTATTGTTTAGGGGAGGAGGCTGATAAAAACTTAAGTAATGTCACTGGAACGTACAACAGCTGCTGTTAGATTATGTACACATTAATGTGAACTTTAGTACGGACTTGTGTGTGCTTTTATAATTTCGTTGAATGCAGTTGTCGTGTTTTTGGCAGCGTGTTTCTTCAGGCCTACAGTAGCCCGTCCTGTCATGAAAGACCAGTGTGTTCTCTGACTTTGTCCAGTGTGTGTGTGTGTGTGTGTGTGTGTGTGTGTGTGTGTTTCTCACGAAAGTGTGTTTTCCTCTCACGCGTGATTTTGAGTTTCGTGTGTGTCATAACGCTGTTTTAAGACATCTAACTAAACGCATTTTAAACTTTTTCTTCTTTGGAAATTTTTTTTTTTTTTTTTTTGGTAACTTAAATGGAAAAACTTATTTAAAAACTAGAAAAAGTGTAAAAGAAAGTTATTTAAAAAAAAAAAAACTTTAGTAGATTTACAATCATGTATTATTTTCCTTTAAAAAAAAGGTTAACAAAACTGCTTTAAATAATTTGAACTCGTCTGCTTAATCTAACATGGAGAAAAAACTAAATAAAGACAGGAAATGATATCATAGAGAGGACACTCATGACTGTGTCAAGGTCAATAAATCTCCCAAAATATCAGATATTTTTTATTGCTTCCATGTTATTCCACAGTTAATGTTCTCCTCAAAACAGTGTGTAAATATGGAAGCTTGTTTCCACCACAGAATATAAAATAAAAAAGGTAATTCTGACTTTTTATTAAACAATTCTGACTTTTCTTGTAATTGCAAGTTTATATCTCAGTTTTGAGGGGAAAAAAGTCAGAATTGCGAGTTTATTTTTGACTTTCTCAGAATTGCAAGATTAAAACTTTTAATTCAGATTTTTTTTCTTCAAAACTGAGATATAATTAATTAAAAAAATCTTTTACAAGAAAAAAAGTCAGAATTGTGTGATAAAAAGTCGTGATTACTGAGTTTTGCGAGTTTATATTTCTCAAATCAGACAATCCTAAGAAAAAAATCTGAATTTCTAGAAAAAAGGCTGAATTGTGAGAGAGCTTATAGCCTAAACTTGCATTTCTGAGGAAAAAATTTGGGGAGAAAAGTCTTTTTTTCTCAGAATTGTGCGATATAATTACCTTTTTTTTTATTGCATTACGGAAACAGATATCCATATAATGAAAATGAATGCTGTAAATTTTGTGCAGTGTTTAAAAGATCTATCTATCTGTCTGTCTATTGATCTATCTAGATCTATAATGAAATTTTATGTGGCAGTACAACATTATTCAATACTTCGCACCCCTAGGCCTGGTTTCACAGACAGGGCTTAGATTAAGCCAGGATTAGGCCTTCGTTTAATTAGGACATTAAGTCGCTTTTATAAACATGCCTTAGAAAAAAACACTACTGGTGTCCATCTTGAGACAAAACAATGACAGTGATAAGATATGCCAGACAGTGCAAGTTGCTTTCAGTCAAAACAGCTCAAACATGCATTTTAGTCTGGGACAATCTTAATCCTGGTCTGTGAAACCGGATGAGAGTGTCCTACTCTCATTCCACATGTCCAGGTGTGAAATGTAATGGACTCATAGTTTTACTGTGACTCAGAGTTTCTCTCATAAGAGGACAGCAGTGGTCCTATAGGGGTGGATGAAATCAGCGCTCTCCTGATAAGAATACTTTCTGGTTGTGGAAATAAACCCAGAATAACAGAACCCTTTAACTTGACATAAATCCTTAATTCATCATTAAATTTGTGTTAAAGCCTATTTGAGATAAACTGCTTTATGATGGGTTATTATTACAGGCTTATATGTTTAACTCTGTGAAGCTAAGTGTGATTGAAATGTGACATGTTTTATTTGATGATTGAATGTACATATGTGCATTGGCATTGCATAACGTCGACTGTGATTCTGCATTAGCCGAACACATGGGGAAAGAGGAAAGAAAGCTTAGCTTACACTGCCACGCGACGCTTACGTAAAGGCATTAAACGACTCGGACAATAGGAGAAAAGAACGAGAACACAAAATCATATTTCTGTTTGGTGAAACGATGTTATTTGTTCACATTTAATATGAGCTTGGCAGAATCAGTAGACTGAAAATAGAAAACTGAAACCGCGTTTATGGCTGGTTTCGTAATGCTTATGAGTTCTTAATCCACTTGAGCTGAAATGAAGGATTTTCTAAACATTATGCTGTGGAATTCATGTTAGTGTCTTCATGTGTTAGATGGGTGTTCATAGAGAAATCGACTAGTCTTGCAAACGTTTCTAGATTTTAAGAATCTTATTTTTGGTGTTTTCTAAAAATATTGTTCATATTAACATGTTCAGGGGTGAATATAAAAAAATATTTAAAAAAAAAAAATATATATATATTATTTGACATGTGTACCTTTCATATTATTGGAAAACGTCTGATGCTGGTGCTATTTAATGTGCCTCAAGCTTATTTCAAAATCCGTTCAGGCTGGACTGAGTTTGAGTGCCTGAGCAGCTTTTACATGAGTCAGACTGAAGGACAAAGTTCATTTGTTCATGTGGGTCAACAGTTTAGAACTAAACAATACATTATCAGCAGGATATGATACTGTAGTATTTCTTATTACTACATACTTATACTGTGGAATGTGTTGCAATAAAAACAGTAAAAACAATTCTATGTCAAATTGTAGTAATGAAGTCATCCAT
This sequence comes from Squalius cephalus, assembly GCF_949319135.1. Classification (NCBI taxonomy): domain Eukaryota; kingdom Metazoa; phylum Chordata; class Actinopteri; order Cypriniformes; family Leuciscidae; genus Squalius; species Squalius cephalus. The sequence continues at coordinate 23,629,068 of NC_137145.1, forward strand.
TTAAACTATTTGCAAATAATATTTTATTTTAAAACATGCACGTATTCACTCTTAATCGTATGTCTGTATGTTGAAAATGCTAAATGTTTCTTGTTGCATTTCAGTTATCATGTAAAGCAGGTGTTTTCAAACCTGTCCTGGGCTGGTCCCATTTTTATGCCCTTCCCTCACTATCTTCCCTCACTATCTTCCCTCCTTCTCGTTCACTTGGATGTATGTCATTAGCTGCGTTTCCACCGCAAGAACTTTCCCCAGGAACTAGAATATGAATATTGCCCCCTCAGAAAGTCCCTGCTTGCTAGGTAGTACTTTTTCAAAGTTCAGGAACATTCAGGGGTGGGACTTGGGCGCTGGACTTGCTGATTGGTTGAGCTCATACCGCATTTTGATTGGTTGACTCCACTCAGCATTTCATCTGTTGCGGTGCATGTGGTTAAAGGGGTGGTATCATGCTTTTTCCGCAAGATGTAAAATAAGTCTCTGATGTCCCCAGAGTGTGTGTGTGAAGTTTTAGCTCCAAATACAACACAGATATTTTTTATATAGCATGTTAAAGTTGTCACTTTTTGAGGGTGAGCAAAAACGCACCATTTTGTGTCTGTTCCTTTAAATGCAAATGAGCTGCTGCTCCCGGCACAGGGGGCGGAGCTTCAAGTGCTTCCTTTTACCTCACACAGACATGCACTGAAAATGTTAGCCTTTTATGTTCAAACCGGAGTCAGACAATAGCCGCTTTCCGACCAAGTAGTTATAGGAACTTAGTTCTAGGAACTGTCCACTTCTAAACAGTTCTAAGAACTACTCTCCCCCAAACTCGGTTTTGCTGTTTGCGTTCGCACTGGCCAAGTGGCCATAGGAACTGGTAGGAGGGGTAAGGGAGTGACGTAAGTACGGTGACTTTTATTTTGACGGCGCGACGGACCTTTATTTTGGCGGCGCTGAGAACGCCAGAGCAAACAATGCTCGCATTCTCTGTGTTTATTAGTTAGCGATCTGTCTAACAGTACTGTTTAATATGCTATTAGATAGAACTGTTATAGAAAGTAGACAGTACATGAAAAAAGGTTATTAGCCTATGCCGTGTGGTTGATGTCCAGTGTTGCTAGCTGAGCAGAAATATATTATCATGTTTGGCTTGGTCCCCTCAAAGTTGCGTTGGATTTTCTCTTCAGCATAAAGGTTTAGAGACCCATCTATCACTGTTTTCCATGTTTGTATAGTTAGTTTATGGAGTAAATAATATCTGCATTGGCTATAATCTGTGTGTTTACATTCTAGCTGTTTTAAAAATGGCGGGTGCTGGTGTTGCGCGTGCGTTCGGTCAATCAGCGTGCACTAACGTCACGGGTAGTTCCTATTGTGCTGGTTTAGACCCTACTCTGAAGTAGGACCTAAATTAGTTCCTCCAAATGGAGTTCTAGGAACTGTGAAAAGGTTCCTCCGGTTGGAAAGCGGCTAATGATGGAGAGACTCAAGAAGAAGTGACAACAACATGTAGAAGCAACAGGACATTTCTGAATGGTTAGTTGATGAATTTATGCAGCTGATGATGTAGTTATCTTCTAGTCATTGATTAGCATATTCTGTCTTGATAATTTATAAATCGTGTTCAGGGGGTGGGGTTTATGTAAATTCTAGGGTTGGTGATGTCACTAACCCTGGAGGAATGTTGTGTAGTCTCTACCAGCCGTTTGTTGTAGTCCTTAAAAAGCGATTTCTTTAAAAGCAAATATCTTCCTTTGCTTTGAGCGTTGTGACTTTACAGATGTTGTTTATGCTCAAACAGCAACATTACACACTAACTAAAGTTAGAAAAGTGAAATCATAATCAACCAACCCCTTTAACAGTTATTTGCTATTCGAATCAACAATGGCGTTTAAAAATACGACCGATTGACCGACGATGAGGTTCAGGCTTTTTAAGCTTAAATTCAGAGGATGAAATCCAGTGGGAACTGTAAAGTAGCGCGCAGTCCTATGGACTATTTGCCTAATCTTCTCTTCCCAATACTTAAGACCGCGGTGTAAACACAGACAGCAACGGGTCTGGGGGGAAAAAAGTTCCTGGGACAAATTGTTCCGGGTAATTTCGGTGGAAATGCGGCTGTTGCTTATGTTGCACAAGTGCTCACTACTGGCAGAAACCTTGCATGTGTTTTAATACAACCAAACCCTTGATCACTTGAATCTGCTGTGAAGCATTCTAGAGGCCTGTATATGCTTGGACTGTTGGAGAAAATAAAAATTACACAAACGAAAATGATAATACAATAAACTATAACTGTGTAAAAACAGTCTGCTTAAGTATTAAGTGGTTAAATGTCAAAATAACTCCAATATCTTACACTAGAGTTGTGTGGGGTGGGGGTAAATAAGTACAATCTACATCACAATCGTGTTGTATTGTGGTCTATGAATCTGCCTGAAGTGTAGTGTACAATTTGAGTAGATGTTCTCCTCAAATCAATATGGAAGCTTGTTTCCATCACAGAAGAGTTTATATCTCAATTATGAGGAAAAAGTCACAAAATCCCACAATTTTGACTTTTTCTCAGAATTGCGAGATGTTAATACAGCCACGCATCCTTCCTGTTTCGAATGCGCATGCGTCGCGTCTGAACGCGTTGTTGTCTTTGGAGCTCCATCGATTGATTTATAATTCTTGATTTCTCAACGAACATTTTCTACTTTTCCTCACCTCATAGTTACAACGCGGACTGTTGAGCAGACGCGTCTCAAGCCTATTAGTGATCCAACGCTGGATACTCCTATTGGTTACGTCCGTGGATCACAGCTGAACGCGTCTTCTCCACACTCACTTACAAACAAACATTTTTTTCGCCTATCGTGCGTCTACTCTACACCCGTACCACTAAAAAGACGGATTATATCCAAGACTTCAGCCATAAATTAGTATTAATATTGATAGCATCACTGGTAGCGTCGTTGCTAACTTAAAGGGGGGGTGAAATGCTCATTTTCACTCAATCTCCTGTTAATCTTGAGTACCTATAGAGTAGTATTGCATCCTTCATATCTCCAAAACGTCTTTAGTTTTATTATATTTAGAGGTGAAAGATTGGCTGTACCGAGTCTTTCCGGAAAAAAACGAGCGGCTGGGGGCGGGCCGTGTGGGCGGTGTGCTATAGCTGTGCTAACTGATCTAACAACAACACAGAGAGACATTTGAAGTAGTTTACTCACCGTGACTGCTCGATCCTTAAGAATTAGACGATCTGCAAATAAGTCGATCTGGGCTTTGTTTATAAAACAATCATCGTCGAAATGCAGGGAACAAAGAGTCGTGCACAACCTCCGTTGATGCTTCGAAAAAACAAACTCCATCCACTATTCCCTTAACGCTGGGTTCTTTGGGAATCTGTGCAGGGTTGTCTTGCCCTGCCAACCAAAAACCCACTTCTTTGGTGACATTGACTTCCCTAAAAGCCGAGCATAGCGCTTTGAGGTAACGTACTGCTTTCGCTCTCTTCTCTCTCTGGTCTGCGAGTGCACGCGCGGCCGCGGAGAAGTGCCCTTAGGACCCATATAAGGAAATTCCGCTCTATCTTACGTAAGACAGAGCCATACTCGAAAAAAACTTTCCGAAACTTGTGACAAACCGGAAGGAGTATTTTTGGAACAAAAATACTCCTTCAAACGTACAACTTAACTTTTGAAACTTTGTCCATGTTTAGCATGGGAATCCAACTCTTTAACAGTGTAAAAAACTCAGTATGCATGAAACAGCAATTCACCCCCCCTTTAACGTTACTGTCCATCTGTTAAAATGGCGAATATATCAGATGTAAGTAGTCTACCTTTTGGTGCAGGTGAGGACACATTTGAGCTGCACGCGGTGCAGTCTGAGCTGGAAGCTGTTGAGAAACAGATCCACGACCTTTTAGTGAGAAAAGCCAAGCTGATAGACCGGCGTTTGGCTCTTGAAACATCACGCGCCGATGCACACAAATCAGTGATTAACGTTACTAACCCACTGACTCCGACCTCGTCTACTCCGTGCGTTTCTCAACATCGGTCCTGAGCGTCGAGGTCGCGATCAGCCATGGGCTCGTTCACTCCGGCTCCAACACGCCACCACGAATCCTGGATGGTTCCGCAGCGGAAGACGCGAGTCAGGTCTAGACCAAGAAAACTCTCTCCGACCCTCCCGGTTTTCGATATATCCACACAAAACCGCTTCTCCCCTCTTCGTGAAACAGAACGCGATGCTGTGATCATCGGCGATTCCATCGTTCGACACGTACACGCTACGTTAAATAAAAGTAAGGTGCATAGTCACTGCTTTCCTGGTGCTCGTGTTTCTGAAATCGCTGCTCGCGTTCCCGAGATTCTGAACGAGCGCGTCGGAACTGTGGTCTTGCATGCGGGAGTGAACGACATAACGATCATTGTGTCAGGACCGCTTCCCACGTACCGACTAGGTCATGAAAAGTTTAGTAGATTATTCGCGCTAAATGAATGGTTAATGTCATGGTGCAATGAGCAGAAACTGCTCTTTGTAAATAATTGGAATCTGTTTTGGGAGCGTCCTAGGCTTTACCGTGCTGATGGCTTACACCCAAGCAGATTCGGATCGGATCTTCTGTCAGATAACATCTCCAAAATGTTAAATACCTTTTGACTAGTAACCAAAAGTCCAAATAGTCTCTGCTGCACCAATTTAACTGATACTAGTGTTGAACATTGCATAGAAACTGTGTCTATTCCTCGTTTAGTGAGATCAAATAATAAATCTACTGCAGGATCTAGAAAAAATCTAATTGTTATTAAACCAGAAAATGTTGCTATTGGTAATCAAAAACAATTTCTAAAGCTAGGTCTTCTAAACATTAGATCACTCACACCTAAGGCAGTTATTGTAAATGAAATAGTCACAGATAGTAACTTCGATGTACTTTGCCTTACTGAAACCTGGCTTAAACCAAATGATTATTTCGGTCTAAATGAGTCTACTCCATCAGGATACTCCTATAAGCATGAGCCCCGTCTGATTGGTCGTGGCGGCGGTGTTGCAACAATCTATAGAGATATTCTAAATGTTACTCAGAAAACGGGCTATAAGTTTATTTCGTTTGAAGTACTTGTACTAAATGTTACGCTCTTAGATGTTCGAAAAACATCCCTATTATCTCTAGCCTTGGCTACCGTATATAGACCGCCTGGGCCTTACGCTGATTTCCTAAAAGAGTTTGCGGATTTTCTCTCAGACCTATTAGTTAATTTCGATAAAGCATTAATTGTTGGAGACTTTAATATCCACGTAGATAATTCAAATGATGCGTTAGGGGCTGCGTTTACAGATTTATTAAACTCCTTTGGGGTCAAGCAAAACGTTACCGGACCAACTCATCGTTTTAATCATACACTCGATTTAATTATATCACATGGAACCGATCCAACCGATATAGATGTCATTCCACAAAGTGACGATGTCACTGACCATTACATGGTAACTTGCATATTACGTACTCCTGTAATATATCATGCTGCGCCGCGTTATCGATTAGGCAGAACAATCCGTCCATCCACCATAGATAATTTTTCAAATTGCTTATCTGATCTGTCTCAGCTGCTCAGTGAACCCAAACAAACAGATGAACTTGAGGAATTAACTAGCACTATGAGCAGCATTCTCTCTGGAACATTGGATATTGTTGCACCCATTAGATTAAAAAAGGTCAGAGAGAAAAGTAAAGCACCATGGTACAACAATACTACGCATGTTCTAAAGAGAGAAACCCGTAATTTAGAGCATAAATGGAAAAAAACTAACTTTTTTAGAGGTCTTTAGAATCGCATGGAAAGACAGTATGTCACGTTATAAAAAGGCCCTAAAAGCGGCCAGGGCTGAGCATCTCCGCAAACTAATAGAAAACAACCAAAACAATCCTAGGTTCTTATTTAACACCGTGGCTAGACTAACAAATAAACAGATTAGAGCCCGACCGATATATCGGCAGGCCGATATTATCGGCCGATATTAGGCATTTTCAAAACTATCGGTATCGGCATTTATAACGGCCGATAAATGAATATTTCAAAAATAAAATAAAAACGGACGAAACACCCTTCAACCATGTTATGAGTGTTGGCGTTGTATAGTTTGTCCACCAGAGGGCACTCTACACCGTCCCTGTTGGCAACACTCGTGTATAACGCGCCACACATTCTGCAACCTGCTGATCCAGCCAGAGTCGGGCAGAGAGAACCGCGAGTGAGATCATCGGTGAAGTGTGTTCATGGTGAGTTGGTCACGACTCACGAGACATACATTGCTTGAATAACAATTAAAAGAACATCCCTATCAGTTCTCTTAACTCAAATAAGGATGACAAAATTCGTGACTCATGTCCAGTTTTGCTGAGGTTAAATAAGCCGAGAGTGAAGCGGAACAACGCGACGTAGGCTATATTCACATAAAATGTTAACACTGCAGTTCATAATGTGCATGTGCTTTAACGCTTTGTCGGTTAAACATTTAATTTTAAATGCTGATGCGCTGTTCTAACGTGTGCGTTTCTCAGCGCGTACATGTGAAGCTCACATGCACTAGTAAAAGCCTTTCTACCAGCGCCTGGATACTGGACTAAGTTATCTTTCGAGTATTATTGTGCTAATACTGTTAAATACACACAAGATTTACATAAACAAAGTCGGTTGTCTAAAGTGAAGGCAAAATTGAGAGAAAATCTGCTTGTCATTGATTTGTCAAATGCGTGTACATTAGACGTGTCGTGCTCAGCTCTTAAAGAGACAGTAGCAATTGTAAACACATTGCCGCTTGTCCTTAAAGGGATAGTTCACCCAATAATAAAAATGATCTCATTATTTACAGGCACTCTAATGTTGTTACAACTGTATTAATTTCCTTCTAATATTTTTCTAATATTAATAGTTTGAAGAATGTGGGTAACCAAACAGTAGCTGGTCCCCATTGACTTCCAAAGGAGAAAAAATATACTATGGAAGTGACTGGGGTACATCAACTGTTTGGTTACCCACATTCATCCAAATAACTTATTTTCAACAGAAGAAAAAAACAACTTGAGAGAGTAAATTATGACAATTTGAATTTGTTGTCAATTTGAATGTGAAATTGTTGTTTTTGTTCAAAGGACTAAACGTTTAGTCTTAAAAAAAATCTTAAGTTTGTATTTTTATACATTTTATTTATCAGAACTTTAATATATTTTGATGTTCCTCTGTTCTGTTGTGACAATAAAAGAAACAAGTTTCTTTTTAAAATGCATTATCATATTATTTTAGTTAAAACTCATAAATAACTACAAATAACTAATGTTAGGGAAATTTGTTAATGTTTTGTTGCGCGTTTCTGAAAAAAAAATAAAAAATATCGTCCGATATATCGGAATATCGGATTTTAAAACCAACAAATATTTGTACCGGTATCGGCCTTCAAAATCCTTTATCGGTCGGGCTCTACTACCCATCAAAAGTTTGTACACACCAATTGTAAAGTGTGTCCAAACTTACTGTACTATAATACACAAATAATATTGCTACTGTATTATAATATACACATAAATAATATCGGCCGATATATCGGTATCTGGCTTTTTTTTATCGGTATCGGCATCGGCGCCCAAAAATCCATATCGGTCGGGCTCTAAAACAGATGTCTCCTGAACAAAATATTCCGTTACAGTTTAGTAGTAATGATTTCATGAAGTTCTTCACTGAGAAAATAGAAAACATCAGAACTACAATTGTAAACGTTCAATCCTCAATCGTGCCTTATAATTCAGCCTCAACTATCACCCCGCAAGAACAATTACAGTGCTTTACAACTATAGAACAAAAAGAGTTAAATAAACTTATCACTTCATCTAAAACAACAACATGTTTATTAGATCCTATACCAACTAAACTACTGAAAGAAGTGTTACCTGTAGTGGAAGAGCCTCTCCTCAATATTATTAACTCATCTTTATCTTTAGGTCATGTTCCAAGAACATTTAAACTGGCAGTTATAAAACCTCTCATTAAGAAACCACAATTAGATCCACATAATCTAGCAAATTATAGACCCATTTCAAATCTACCTTTTATGTCTAAAATACTAGAAAAAGTTGTGTCCGCCCAACTGGGCTCTTTCTTGCATGAAAATGACATCTATGAAAAGTTTCAGTCAGGATTCAGGCCGCACCATAGCACTGATACTGCGCTCGTTAAAATCACAAATGATTTACTTTTAGCTTCTGACCAAGGCTGTATCTCAATATTAGTTTTACTTGATCTTAGTGCTGCGTTCGATACTATAGATCACACAATACTCTTAGATCGACTACAAAATTATACTGGTGTTCAAGGACAAGCATTAAGCTGGTTTAGATCGTATTTATCTGACCGCTACCATTTTGTTTATTTAAATGGAGAAAAATCGATCATAACTCCAGTAAACTATGGAGTGCCGCAGGGATCTGTGTTAGGCCCTCTGTTATTTTCAATATATATGCTGCCACTTGGAAATATTATAAGGAAACATGGAATTAGTTTCCATTGTTATGCTGATGACACTCAAATCTATATTTCATCACGGCCAGATGAAAACGCTAAATTATCCAAATTGACAGAGTGTGTTAAAGATATAAAAGATTGTATGACGCGCAATTTTCTTTTATTAAATCCAGACAAGACAGAGGTAATACTTACCAGTTCAAAAAACCACCCACAAAACCTCTCACAATACAACTTTAACATAGTAGGATGTCCTGTTACTTTATCCTCTACAGTAAAAGACCTGGGTGTTATACTAGACTGCAACCTGTCTTTTGAAAATCATATTTCATATGTTACAAGAACTGCCTTTTTCCACCTTAGAAACATTGCTAAGCTACGTAACATGCTATCAGTTTCTGATGCAGAAAAGTTAGTTCATGCATTCATGACCTCGAGACTAGATTACTGTAATGCTTTATTAGCTGGTTGTCCTGCAACCTCAATAAACAAGATACAGTTAGTCCAAAATGCTGCCGCTAGAGTTCTAACTAGATCAAGAAAATATGATCATATAACACCGATTTTAACATCACTACATTGGTTACCTATAAAGTTCCGTATTAATTACAAGGTATTGCTACTGACTTATAAAGCCCTAAATGGCTTAGCTCCAGTCTATTTAACCGATCTTCTATCGCCCTATAATCCATCGCGCTCTTTAAGGTCACTAAATTCGAGGCTTTTGGTCATACCTAGGATATCCAGATCCACCAAAGGAGGGAGAGCATTTTCACATTTAGCTCCAAAACTCTGGAATAGTCTTCTTGATACTGTTCGTTGCTCAGACTCGCTCTCCCAGTTTAAAACTAGATTAAAGACTCATCTCTTCAGCCAGGCATTCATATAATACTTTTAATCTTACAGTTAAATCCGACCTTTAGTTCATAAACACCAGAGGAGAACTGGCTCACGACTGAGCCTGGGTTCTCCCAAGGTTTTTTTTTTCTCCATTAGGTCACCTGATGGAGTTTTTCGGTTCCTTGCCACTGTTGCCTTTGGCTTGCTCAGTTGGGGATATTTGGGGATATTTAATTGAATTAATCAATCAACGATACTATTGATCAGCATTACCAAACGTGGACGTTCCACTAGAAACAAACATTGATGTATTGTTTTAATTTAATACTGTGAAGCTGCTTTGATACAACCTATGTTGTGAAAAGCGCTATATAAATAAACTTGACTTGACTTGACTTAACAAAATAAAAAATAAAAAATTTAAAACCGATTTCAAAGAGCAAGTTTTTGAAAACGACAATGTTATCGTCTCCATGTAAATGACAAAAACGCGAATTTGTGAAAACGGTGACGTCACGCACATGCGTGTTACTTGTTCAGTCTATAGGCACGTAGTGTTTCTTTACAAAGTGACCGCCATCTACTGGCCTGGCATGCATAATATAGCACTTTTTGTCATTTTCATGGATCCGTGTGAACAGGGATCACTTTTGACAACGTTGTCACCTGTACGTAAAAAATGCAAAGGAAAAACTTTTCCGTGTTTAGTACATCGTTGTCGTGTAAACTTACACTAAAAGTGGAGTTAAACGCAGCACCCCCATCCCTTCACATTTGTGTCTCCCATATCTAATACGCCTGTACAAAATGTGCAGGGCTCGGGGTCCTCCAGGACAGGTTTGAAAACCCCTTATGTAAATGATACCATGTTTTCATATTTCATGAAAAAAAAAATAGTAGTTTGCATCACTGGATATTACTGTTGGTCGCTGAACTCATCTTCAGTAAACAGTAAGACCCGTCTTCTTTGATTTGATTGGTCATCTCAATCATTTGGACATTGACAAGCACTAGAGCTCTAAGGCAGACCAGCCTATAAATGCGAACAACAAACAGAGCGGTGCGTAATGGAGTGCAGAGGAGCAGCTGCAAGATTATCAGATATTTGGCCATTTCTATTCTAATATTTCTTGTCCCCCTCAGTGGGTTACGACCCGGTTAAATGGTTCTCTAAAACTGAGCAGTGTAGAAGTAGTTGTTGTATGGTTTAGCTATTATGGTGTGTAATGTGAGTATGATGGGAGTGGTTGTTCTGTGACTGTGGAGACATGTCTGTGTGATTGAGGTTCAACGACAGGTTTCAGCATGTAATGGTGAATTTATATATATAGTTATTCAGTCATTTTTTTGTTGATATTGAAAGGTGCTTGCACTCATGTTTCTTTCTGTAATGGATTGCTATTATACTTTTTATTGGTTTACCAAAACAATCTTCAGATAGCATTTACATGTGGCAACTTGTTTTATGATCACACCTTACTGAGAGAATACAGAAAATACATACAAATAAATTTTAATGATGGTTTTAATGAAATGAACACTACATTTATGTGTAAAATCACAAAATATTTTAAAAAAAATACAATATACAGAAAATCAATGAAAAGGATTTCTTTAGATTTTGGAGCCAACACTTCTGTTAAATGGCTAACTGGTCTACATCCATATATTGATCAAATATTCACTATAATCACCACACATATTATTTATATATTTTTATTCATAGAGAAGCACCATTCCTTTCAAAAATTCTATCCAAATATTCTAATAAGATATTTGAGAAGATATGTGTATGAAACCTTGAATTAGGGCAGTTCTGCAACCTTCTTGTCTACTTGACTTGTGACTTGCAAGTTAATATATTTTATTCATTTCTTGAATAAAAGATGAATTTATTAACAATATTATTAAATATTAATTAGGGATGCACCGAAATGAAAATTCTGGGCCAAAACCGAGACCGAAAATTCAGGATGCCCTTGGGCTGGAAACCAAAAATAAATAATAAATTAAAAATTCAATTAATCATTCAAACTTATTTAATAATCAACATTCAAATATCTAAAACTGAGTTGTACAAACTTTTTAAATTGCACATAGGGCATTTTTTATATCAACCTTTTAATAACAGAATTGTTTCTAAGCCAGTTTGTTGGTGAAATAAAAACATTTTAATGACAGTAAATCAAATATACATTAAATAATGAAGACCTCACTATCAGGTTAGCCTAAGTAAAATTATAATGAATACGTAATAGGCTAGCCTAGAAGTGCATAAATTAAGAAATATGCTCTTCTCTCTTCTCTTGCTCTTCGTTAATTTCCTAGCTAATGAATGAGTTTATACACATTGAATAGCTTTCTTGAGGTAAATTGTGTAACCTACAATCTGTTTTATTGATCTTTCCCCGGTTGAAACACTGATTGAGCGATTTCATGAGACGGGATTAATTTCAGTAAGTTGTAATGTATATTTTAAGATACCGCCTGGTGTTCATTCATGTTTATTTGGTGGTGCTGTAACTAGTAGTAAAGAGGAGATGAGATGATCACTTCAGGTGTGCTTGATCCACGCTGCCGCTTGAACTGAGACGCTACAGCGATTCGTCACGGCGTATTAAAGAGCGGCAAAACAACATTTAGTGATTTGAATTTCATAATAAATTGAAAGAATTTGAAAGTTGAGACTTTGCTTCATATTAAAAGCACCAAAGCACAAAGCTGTTTGTGATTATTGGATGGCAGATGCGCTACAAATGTTGGTGAGGTTTTGTTCACGCATCAACAGAAAACAGCACAGACTAAAAGATTTTAGATTTAAGAAACCATATCATTACCGATTTAAATCGAGAAATTAATATTGTCAATCTAGAGCTAGAGCTGTTTAACTGTTGTAGCTGTTTTGTGCATGAAACAGATGCTTAACACAGTCAAAACATGCCATCGGAGAAGCGCTAATTAAACGTGTTTCGGTCATTGATTTTGGCCTTTCAAAACGGTTTTGGAAAACTTTTTTTTGGGAGCCGAAATTTCAGTGCATCCCTATTATTATTAATAATTATAATTATGTTCATGTTATGCCAACTCAGGTCATTTGCCGCCAGTCTGCCATGTTCAAACAAAACGTATGTTTGTTACCAAACCTAAAAATAGACGGTTTCATTACGGGGGCTTTGGGTGATTTGAAAGAGTTGGAGCGTGGAGGGGATTTTAGAGCCCCGGCACTTTGGCAGCGCAATCTCCTCCCACCCATAATCCACTGTTCAAAACACTAGGATGATAATGCCACCGCACACTGGGTGGAGGAGAAGCCCGGTTACTCCGTCCCTCCAACCTGGTGAAAATCTTCTCTCGGGTGGTCTGTTTATGAATGGACAAATCTTGAACATATGTACACGTGCGTGTGTTGGTGGATGGGTGATAATGGGTGGAGGCTAAACCAGCAGCGCCTGAGGGATTACAGAGCAACAGGCCAGGGTGCTTCCATGATCTGTCACGGCTTAGTGCCACAATTATCCCCCCTCACAGTGTTTTCATTAGACTAATGTTTGAGATCTCTAGAATTATGTAATAGCGACGCTCTGCCAGCTTGCCCACGTGTCTGTCGTATTCTCTCTCTTTTCCCTCCTCTTATCCTACGAGGAGAACGAAATGGGCATCTGTGAGATTCCACAGACCAAGAGACTCCGTAATGCAGATAGTGTGTGCGGCGATGGGTCTGTTAGACAGAATGACTCTTTTCTGGTTTGAATGAGATTCTACGCAGTTTGTCAGTGATGTAGTGATGTTATAGTTGGTAAACAAAGAGGTTAGATGATGCTGAGAGCCTCTCTAGATCGAAGGAACTGAGAAGAACCAGAGAACTTTTAAAATGAAGTACAAGAAATTCATCACCATCATGCAAGCGGCCATCGGGGTCGCGCCTCTCAACAAGCGGGAGCTGTTACCACCCGGCCGGAGGCTGTGGAGACCCTCGGGGTGAGTTATATAGAAGATACTATAGGAAGAAGAAAGTTTGATGGTGTCCATGGCAGGCGTAGCTGGTAAATTGGTGATAATGATCGGATGTGTTTGAGTATTGTGGCTCGTTCTGTACCATTATAGCTGCTCTGTGTGCCAATTCTCCGCAAATGACTCTGATAGTATGTTTGTGTTGTTCAGTTGTAACTGAGCAACACTGAATTATGGGTGGTGCTCATTAAACCCCTACCTAAAGTATTAAACTTGACACACAGCTCTCCTCGCACCATTTATGCTACGGATATGAGTGATACTATATCAAATATCGGTGCATCCCTAATGATTGGCAAATGAAGTTTAACTGGTCGAGGAGAGGTGTGCTATTTCTTATGACTGAACTTGAAAGTCACGGTTCAATACATCGTGATACATGATCATATATAATTAGTAGGGATGCACCGATACCACTTTTCCAGCACAAGTCCAATACGATACTTTTATTTTTAGTACTTTCAGATACTAAGAACAGATATCTGTATTTTCATTGCATTTTTAATTTGTAAAAATATTGTTCAAAAGAATATGAATCAAATTAGTTGGCTTAGCAAATTGATTTTTTCCCAGTTATTTTCATGCCTAATTATGCCTGTTAAAATGTATTGTAGGACCTACTGTTACTTTCACTGTTCATATTATTGCTCTATTATATTTTATCTTTAATTTAATAGCACAGTGAATATTTAGAGCTGCTCCCGCAGAGCTCGACCAGTCGAGAGCAGTGAGTGATTTTCTGTCTTTTGTTGTTAGATTAAAGGAGAACTCCGGTCAATTTTAACATTGAGCTCATTTTTTTGTACATTTGGAGTGCTGTCAATACAGAGAACAACGACAAAAATCGGTGTTGCCTACACCGTGTTATCCTCTTTTTAAAATTTGCACCCTGTTGACTTCAATGGGGCAAGTACTAAACCTGCTTTTAGCCTCTTAACATCCTTGATGTGTCATTACAAGTGCACAGAAAATGTGAGTGATTCCTTCTGAGTGAACACGAGTGAGTCTGACTGCAGTAGATGTTAAAGAAATGTATAAAAATGATGTTATTTAAGCCAGCGCAAATACCTTTGTTTACATCCTGTTTTTCGGTTGAAGTCCAAAGTAGTCGATTGCCGAGTTCACGCGCGTGATCATAGGTATTAAACCTATGCGTGTGAACTCGGCAATCGACTACTTTGGACTTCAACCGAAAAACAGGATGTAAACAAAGGTATTTGCGCTGGCTTAAATAACATCATTTTTATACATTTCTTTCACATCTACTGCAGTCAGACTCACTCGTGTTCACTCAGAAGGAATCACTCACATTTTCTGTGCACTTGTAATGACACATCAAGGATGTTAAGAGGCTAAAAGCAGGTTTAGTACTTGCCCCATTGAAGTCAACAGGGTGCAAATTTTAAAAATAGAATAACTCGGTGTAGGCAACAAAGATTTTTGTAGTTGTTCTCTGTATTGACAGCACTCCAAATGTACAAAAAAATGAGCTCAATGTTAAAATTGACCGGAGTTCTCCTTTAACATTGAGGACAAAATACAGCCGCAGGTTTATTAGACTGCTGTCACTTTAAGAGCTGCGAGTATCCAACATACTGCTACACGTGGAATTCTTTTCAACTGGTTTACTTTACTTAAGACATAACCGACGATGTTTCACAAGGATACTTGCCTATACAAGCATTTAGACATTTTGTGTGAATTTTCAGCACAAGACATTTAATAGGCTATTAGCTTTCTAGGCACACGCTTCTTCTGTTTGCACACAGAAAACTTTTTGAAAATGTTGTAATTACTGTACCACCTTCCTGTAATAATGTAGGGAACCACTCGTTAAAATCATGTAACGGTTCATGTTTTTACTTGCACATATGATTTAGTTTTACTTCAAATGACACGTGTGCTAAGTAAACGATCAGCAATAAAGAGCCTTCAACAGAAGTCTCTCTCTCTCTCTCTCTCTCTCTCTCTCTCTCTCTCTCTCTCTCTCTCTCTCTCTCTCTCTCTCTCTCTCTCTCTCTCTCTCTCTCTCTCATATATCCATTCTGCTGTCTGTTTGCTCTGTTGTCGGTGTTTCTTTGTCATAAGCCCTGTACTGTACACATGCTGCCTAGTATCGGTTGTCGGTATCAGAGCATTTTAACGAGTACACAAGCGCAGTATCGGCCCACCAAACATGCAAAACACTCACTAAAAAACTAAAACCAGTCACTTTACTTGGATTTTGGCTTAACTTGGGACACATTTTTTGTGTCCCTCTGACAGATGTAAGCTCAAGACTATCAAAGAGTTGTGATAAATAAATAAAAAGCTGTCAAGCCAAATCAAACATCAGTTGCAACTTTTGTCAGTCAATGTAATTCAGAAATCTAGTTATCTTTTAAACATTTAAGAAGCTTTATTAGCTAAACCAGTCCCTTGAACCTGAGCACTCATTACTGCAACAATAGTTAGTCTATCACTCCAGGCTACTCTGCTGGCAAAGATCTCATGAACACGTTCGAGCAGTTATGCCGAATAGTGCCAAGGAGATCAAGTGTACTCCATTCAGAGCAGGTGCTCACTCCTGCAATACTTCTGACATGTTTTGTGAATTATAACACGGCCTCTTAATGTACTCATAGCACTTTTGTTAAGCTAGGCTGTGTATTTTCTTGTCAGGCTAAGCTAAAACAACAAAACAAACTGCATGGTCATGTATAATTGCAGGGTTAGACATTTTATTTACATGCACGCACACACACACTAACATTTAGTAAACATGTTTAGCTATTAACAGATCGAGGAGATCAACTTTCAAATAAGTGCTTTACTGTGCATATACTGACTTTCTCTGCTGCGTTATTGTGGTTATGTGACTAGGACTCAGGCTGTGTGAGCAAAATAGTAGTTCATTCTCAGTTTTACTTAAAATTCTGCCTAGATGGAGCTAATTTCACAATAAATATTTGTTGTTGACATTCAGAGTGTGTGTGATCAGTGTTATTAACCAAAACAATGTCTTGTTACAGTGACCAGTCGGCCCAAATAGAGTTATTCCGATCAAGCCGCTCCAACAAGAAAAGGATTTCCTTGACCTACGAAGCTCAGTATTTGTGTCGGCGACGCCTCTCTGCTCCAAGCTACCCAGCCCTGTTACAGGTATTGCACTTTACAAACGCTCCTCATGTAAACACTGCAATTAGGGCTGTCACTAACGATTATTTTGGTAACTGCATAATCGCTCAATTAGGTACATCAGTAATCGGATCATATTTTTTGTGGTAATAAAAACAGACCTACCGTAAGTGAGCAATAGCTTTTAAAATGACTGTCCCCCTGTAGGCAATAATTCTATCCCTTAAGAATCGTTGAGCACCAAAATGACACATTTATGACATTCTTCATGCCTTAAAATAGCTTGAATGTAACTCTACAACCCTTTGTCTCATTTAGTATACGTGGTTCTATAAATATGCAAATGAGACCCGCCTCCACTCACTCACACCAGCTCAGAGATCCACTCGCTGACGATCACACGTTGATCTGATTGGTTACAAGGTAGTTTGTGACGTCAGAAACACCAGCGATTGCAAACCGTGTTTTTGAGACTGTCTTTGGTTCACTGCAGTTTTAAGGAGAAAATAATCAGCAATGGTGTCGACTTATGAATTTACACTTGGTTTGTCTTAAAGCATATTAAAAACACCACATAGACACATAAACAACATTTAAGAACTTGATTTTCACCACAGGGGGACTTTAAAATACATATATAACAACAATGAGGCAATAATAATTGGTTCAAAAGCAAGTAATCATAAAATACATAATGTATATAACATTGCTGTCAGGCGGAAACCTTGTATCTCTGTATTTAGTTATTTTTATTATTTTTTCATAAATCATAACTTTTGGTCACCCTTTAAATGTGTCTGTAGGTTTTGCAAATATTTGACCAATGAAAATTATTAAAAAGAGTTTGTGACTAAACCTTGTTACTCCATTGGCTCCTCAAACTGTCATTGAGTCCTCATAACTCCACTCTATCGTGGATGAAGTGCTGCACTCAGTTTGGACCGTCTCTGCTTGTTCTAATGACGGATAAAACATGCATTTGCTGATCAAAAAACTGAAGCTGTTTCACTAGGGAAGAAAAGACTATCGCAACTTCAGTTTCATGCTGACTTCAAGACTTCATCTCTCCTGTGTTCATGTATTTTATATTCATTCAGGAAGTTGCACCAAACACAAATCTGCTATTAAATGTCTAATTTGACATTTATAATTTGTTGTGCTTGACAAGATTACTCAAGCATATCCTCCCCGTCACATAAAATACGCAGGTTTATTTTTTTCCAGTGTTTGTAGAAAAGTTATATTATTGACTTTTGAATGCAAATGATAGGAGCCCATAACCTTGTTTTACAAATATTACATGTAAACATTTTGATTTCATGGAGTCTTTTAAGTGTGTGTGTGTGTGTGTGTGTGATTACCATATTTATGCAACAATAGTCTTTTCTTCTCTGTTGTGACGTATATTGGAGTGAAACGGCTTGTCGGACAGGTGTGCTGACAAATCAGGCCCTCCTCTCTGTTAGGACCCCAAGCGATCCCATTGGCTCAAATTACTTTTAATAGGTACTCTCTTTAGCGCCTGATTACAAGTCCTACAAAATCATGTTATGATAAATGCTGTTTGAACTACGTTATAATGAGGATTAATGTCTGTATTAATAAGCTTATGTACTAGCTTACCTGATTTCGAGGGAGGATCCGATTTGTCACTGGAAAAAAAAAATTAGGACGGGACTTGATTTGTCCGTGGGGAATTGATTGGATGGTTGTCGTTTGCTATTGGTGGATCTCATGTAACAGGTTATTGTCCCACGTCATCAGAGAAGAGATGCTGCAAGAGGGAGGGGAGGTTATTTTGATTAAAGATTATGAGGGCACATGAATTCAAAAAAATAATGATGTGCACGGATAAATAATTTATAATAAATACTGTTATTCCATAAAAATAAGAATTGTCAATTTTTATTTCATGGTGATTTTAAAGTAATTCAAATTGCAGCATTGCACTGAATGCAGTACTTTGTATGGTACGTTTTTGTCTAGTGTGGTCACTCTTTTAATGTGAAGATGTTACATATTAACAGTCACAGCCTTTGAAAATACAAACCTCAGGTTCTCCCACTTGGCTCCAGTCATATTTACATTACCGGTATGTGCTTGAGTGTTTAATACTTTAGGAGAGCCATAATCTTTCTTAATAAGTTGTGCATTTGCTCTTTTTATTTTCATGAATCCATTTCAGAGACTTGGAAAATCAGAAAAAGGGGTTTTCATGGAAATGTGTCGTTACTCGTTAATGTCACGGAAGAACAACTATAACTTTATACTAAGCAAATTGCGCTATAAATCTTTACCGCCACGTGAACGCGCTTTCCGTAAATTAAGATTCAGGCAAGAATAAAAATCGCCGGAAGGCTTTGGTAATGATTACCTTACACTACATCTCCATGTAAAACTAATCCCGTCCGAGTAGGGTTTTGGTAAATTTGGAATTCCAAGTGTTTTAGCCATTTGGTTAGATTATCATCTCAAATCAAATAGTATCGTTACTACAGTGGGGAAGACTTGACTTTTGAGTACGTGCATAAGTGTCTGGAAGCGGTTGCTAAGCAATGCCAGCACGGCCTAATTGATATTCATGAGCAAAGCCTCCGTCGATAATATGCAAATACAGTCGATAGATAAGAGATTTTGGAACCGTCCATTGTACCTCGTCGGGCACGCAATGAAAGAAAGGCAGCATTTCTCGTTGGTTAATTCCTCAAAACACGTGCAAGCACGCCAAGATAAAGCTAATGTAATGTGAAGAAATAGAAAATAGTCGCATATTCAATAGAGGTTAAAATACGCTGGCTATCATTACCGCCCCCCGTGATTTATTGGTACGGTCGGGATTTACAGTACAATAGTTTGAATGTTTTAGGCGCCCGTGTTGTCGCTATTCAGAGGTTTCCGTGTAATTAACTTTGTTTTATTCACAGCCCGTGGTACTTTAAACTCATTCTTTTAAGTAAACAGAGTTTAGCATCAGTGCAGTTTGCGAGATGCCCGTTGTTATGGAGAGGCGGCTCTTTCTGAGCAGAAAGGTTATGGACTATTGTCATGTGAGTAGCCTACTATTAAAACTCCTTCAGTTCGCTCATTATAATTTCACAGAGCGGACGTTTTAACTTAAACTCAGTCTTTCGCTGAGTAACACAGTTGCTCGTGTTACTGTATCCACCTGCTTCCTTCAGTAATACAATAGCGATGACCATAAATGTATCTTAACGCCAGTGTAACACGATCAAATGTATCATCAGTTTGTGTCGAGTACAGCAGTATTTATAAAAGTCTATGAATCAGAATTATGACGGCACAAGCGACACTTAACGAATAAAAGATAGGCTACTATCAAATATTTAAATAGACTAATTATTTGTTTTATCGTCAAAAAATATAAAGTATTACAACAGTGTTTAATAGTTCAACATTAAGTCAAGGACTGGTTCAATTAATATTTTGTTTGTATTTTATATTATAAGCAGCTTTAGGGAACAGGCTTCTCATGTAAGCACAGGAAAGCTGTGTTTTATGAATTATTTAATATTGTATATACTCATAATTCATTATTTTATTTAATATGTAGGAAAAAAATGAATTGAGGCATTTTTTAATTGTCACCAGCAGAGGGACCACCACACCAGTTTTACATCAGCATCATAATCTCACAATCTGCAACACTTCAAAATATGGAATTATAGGCTAGTTGTTAATTGTTTGGTTAATATGCATCTAAAATTAATTTGAGGTCATTTTCTTGTTCATTCGTCTTTCTTATTTTACACCAAACTGAAAAGAAAATTGCCCAAAAAATCTTAAAAAAAAAAAACTCCTTCCATGTTTACACTTGCTGTACCCAGACCTGGAATTGGATTTATGCTTTTTATGTAATGCTCATCACGTGTCTGTTATGCATCGTCTGAAATGAGACTTTTTATATTTCAGTTGAAACTTGGACTGAAAGCTGTCGTTCACTGATTTCAGCTCTTTTTGAAGGGACACAGACAGACAGCTAAAGCTGCTTATCTATAATGCAGAGGGAGTTCTGTCTGCACACATTGTGCCTGTTCTGTCAGCAGAACAACAGCATATTCCCTTCAGTATGATTTCTGATGGGTATACCTCGCTTGATTGAACTGAAAATGCTTTAAAATTGAATCTACAGTGTCTATAAAAAGTATACACCCTATTAGATTATGTAGGCCTATTTAAATGGAAGATTTTGGCTTTCGTCCTCTTGTCTTGTTGGGTTTTTTCGATCTTTGCTGCACAGGAACGTCCTGGCGGTGTGATTCTGTCACCACCACACTACTCTGTCGAAGTGGTTTACCAGTGTGTAATATGCCGTGTTTTGTTTGCGCCAGAGAGTGTATAGTATCACAGCTCAGAGAGTATTTTTTTAGTGTCATAAGTCTAAGTAATGTTCCTCCAAACTGTTGGCTTTCACATGTTTTGAGGGGAGTTGTGAATATCTTCTTGTCATCTTTCTGCACGTCAGATGTTTTTAAGGTTGTCTTGTGGCTCTTCACAGTCACACTTGTTTTGTTGCATGGTCAGTTTTGGAAGATGGTCGGTTCTGGGCAGGTTCTCAGTTTGTTTTTTAGATGTAATCATCTTTTTCCTTGTGCTGCTGACCTTTTCTAAAAATCTGCTGAAATCCTCTTTGGTCACAAAAACATGAGCTGGGTTTTGCTTGGAAATCGCAGTGCTTTCATTCTAAGTTCACACTGACTGACTTTGGTATTTCTGTGGCTTGGAGAGAACTAGTTCGTGTCAAAGCATTATATGGATACGTGTGCATGTCTACATTTTATCTATCTATCTATCTATCTATCTATCTATCTATCTATCTATCTACGGTATCTATCTATCTATCTATCTATCTACGGTATCTATCTATCTATCCTCCCAATTTAAAAAAAAAAAATTATGGCCTGTATAGGTGTTTTATTGATGAATTGTTTTGACTCCAGTATCACTATTCCATTCTGCAATCCTATCTAATTTATTTAATGCAATGTATATATAATGTGAAAGTGTAAAGATTTGTTTTTGCTTGCTTTCCAAGTTCAAGTCTTAGGCTATACATTTTGCTTAAAGAGAAATGAAGATATCATAACCAAGTGGATTGTATATTTTAATGTTCTATGCTTATGTGACTGTATCTCTGCAAGTATTTTTTTTTTTTTTTTAGAAATTACATTTATACAAGAAGGATGCATTAATCAAAGGTGACCGTAAATACATTTATAATGTTACAATAGATTTTTTATGTCAAAGAAATGCTGTTCTTTTGAACTTTCTGTTCATTGAAGAATCATAAAAATATAAAATATATTGCAGTTTCCGCATAAATATGAAGCAGCAATAGTTTTCTGCATTGATGATAATAATAAATGTTTCTTGAGCATCAAATCATCATATTAGAATGATTTCTGAAGGATCATGTGACACCGAAGACTGGATTAATGATGCTGAAAATTCAGCTTTGATCACAGGAATAAATTAAATTTTACAATATATTTAATTGGATTAATGATGCTGAGTCAAAGTTTCAAAGTTTCTCATATTCAGTAGAGTGTCTGTTGGGGACCATTAAAATAAAGTGTTACTAAAAACATTTTAAATGGTAGTATTTCACAATGTTACTGTTTTACAGTATCTTTAATCAAATAAATGCATCCTTGGTGAGCATATGTAACTTTTTTCAAAAACATAGAGTCCTACCAACCCTAGACTTTTGAACGGTAGTGTGAAGTACCAAAACCATGTGTCAAAAAACCTACTCTTTCTTAAATATTTGTACACATTTGGAAAAAAAATGTATCACCAAAACTATGACTGATAACACAAAAATATACACAAATTTTACTAGTTGTTTTTCCTCTCCTATCCGGTCCAATTCATCCATTTCATAGATGTCTGGATTTTAATTTTTAGTTTTAGGAAATTTATTAATTTATGAATTTTAGGAAATTCATACATGCACAATTTAATTTATCTACAAAAACTTATTTCCAAGCAAAAGCCTTTAGATGAGAAGGTCTTTAAGAACAATAGAAAGTTTTCCTCCAAACTTTGTAGCTGGTACTCTTTAAAGGCAGTTGATAGTGAGAATGAGATCTTGGTCTTGTCCAGTTTATATTTGAAAGACATTGATGGAGAGTTTCTGATCTCATTAATGACGAGCGCAGGAAACCAAACTGAATCCAGTCCTTTACTAGGTGACCTCAGTCAATCTGATGTGGTGCTGGACCGAGCGCTCGGAGACCGGCTGCTGTACAACGCAACAATACAAGCTCAGTTACAGTGCGAAATCAGTTCGTTGACATCATCCTTCAGTAATCTGTTCTGGTTAGCAAAAAAAAAAAAAGAAAGAATTGAGGGCAGCTCATATGCCACATGTTAATCCTTTCTTGAATAAGATTTGAGGCTGAGTTGGAAAGCCATTATAGATCAAAGAACATTTATGACATGTAGTGCCACGCAATTTACTAAAATAGCACTATTATAGTATGTATGGTGTTCAGTTCTATACGGCTTTGCTCTTAGAAAATAACACTGCTTAGGTGCTCTAAACCCCATAATCCTTCTAAATTTTAATTATAGTGATGGAATCACTGCTAATCTACCAGTCCCGCTTGTCCTGTACTTCTTGCAGAGAAAAATCCCAACCCGTGACCATGAAGGTGCTTCTTTGCTTTCGTAAGCCAGGCAAAGCTTTTAATGTCAACCCAGATAGAGCTGTATCATTTGATGAATTTAAATGCAATTTTAATTTAATACCTTAGCAGTAGACACTTTTTTTTTTTTTTTCTTGCGTCGTGGCTGCCGTGGGTCGCTGTGGACAGTGGGATTTGCACTGAATGTAGGCCAGCGGGCTTCAGTCTTACGTCAAAGGCAGACAGATGCATTGTGCTGCTGAGAGGTGATTCGCTTTGGCCCAGAGACATTGTGTTCACCGGAGAGGCGACAACATGAAGACGGTCCTGTCACTGCACAGGAAATGGGCTCACACCATCAAGGCCATCCGCATCCTCCAGGGCATCGTAAGGACTCGTTCAGTTCTCTCGCCTGCACAACTTCACCCGTCTTAGACAGATCGGCTGGAATGTAACTTTTTAGTTTGGTTTGTTTGTTTGTGTTTGTTTATCTGGCTAGGACCATTCGAGTTTTGCCATATAGGTTGACTTTTAGATTTTAAATGTAATGGCATAGTATTTAGTAGTGGTATAAGTATGGTGTATAAGTATAAGTAAACTCTAGAGTAACAATGTTCTTGCTTTTTGTGTTGTGAAAAATATACAAATCTACCTGTAACTGGAGGGCTTTTTACTATAGTGGTGGATTTTTACAAGTGAAAATTGTAAAATGTTGGTTATTATTATGGTATTTGCATTACATGCGCTGATGCATTTCATACTTTGATGTAGAACTTGCTTTTAGGTTGATGATAACCAAGGTATAGGAATGGGTTCAAAGTTTATCACACTGTAATTTGCGGTAGTAAGGAAAATAGATGGTGTTGTTGTAGTTTGTTTTCTGGGTAGATGTGTAAATGTAACAGGTGTTTCCTATTCAGAGAACTATAAGAATCAGTAGTTTACTGTGATGATAGTGGTTTAACACTTGAAATGAAATAATCTTTCATTTTTGAGCAGGATTTTTTATTTTGTTCATGTGTTCTAAACAAGTGTTGTTCCATTGCTGGAATTTATGTTTATGTTTATGATTGTTAGTAATTTTCTTCTCTGCACACAGCTCGCACACTCCACTCTGTTATCCATGCTTCACTATTATTTCTAGTTATATCACATACTGAAATGCAAACAAACATGTCCCCACACTTCCATTAATTCACTGACGTGCAGATGCAATTTTTATTTTATGTGCGTCATTGGCTTAGAAGTGTTTAACTCTTTAATGTAGTTTGATTTAACTTGTGCAATAATGTCGTTATAGATTATAGCATGAAAAAACAAGAAGTTGAAATCATTTATACATTAAATGCTAAAAGGCATCAGATGTGGATTGTGAGTTGAGAGTTATTTAGGGCAATACTGGGAATCATATTTTGCTGAGGAGATTACAGAGCAACAGTCATAATCACCCATTGTGCGCACGGCTGGATGAAGAGGTAACACGGCGAGGACGTCACGTAGCTCTCAGACTGAAGCGGAAGGCCATATTTATAGTGTTTAACTCAATGGCCAGGCTTCCTTTTAAAAGAATTACTTTCAAATAATGTAGGCTTATTATTTTAAAGGGGTCATGCCATACATTTGTTAATACTTTATTTCCCAGCAGTCTGCATGTAGCCCGATGATAGTCAGTTTTTTTTTTTCTTGCAGATCTCTCAATTTCTGTTGAGTTCAGACCCTCAGTTCATTGAGTCTTCAGATTACCTCATGTAGTTGCGTTGGAAGAGAAGTGCTCATATAGGTTTTCACTGTGGCAGCACCACTCTGCAGATTTTGCTCAGTATATCCCTGATATCTGCTGTAACTTGACTCTGTCCATCACTGTCCTACATGTAAGCCTGTTCATTCTGTTTCAGAACCCAGTCATGGAGGAGACGGTGTGGGAGCAGTACACTGTGACCCTACAGCGGGTGAGTACCTCATCCTGCAGGACGTTTGTCTGGAGAGCAACAGAGCTCTGATCGCTCCTGAATGCTAACTTCTAGCCGTTTTTGTTTCTCACTGAAAAGCTTTGCATTCTGGTGTAGTTATAGGAGCTTTTTGTTGCTTAAATGTTGGGTTGAGAATCAAAAATTGATTCCAATTCTGGATTTGAATATGTAAGGTCAGGAATCGGATACTAGTTATAAATTATTATTTTTTTTTTATTCCTCTTATCGATTCGGACAAATACACCCAAAATTATGTCAAAATATCCTCATAAACAGTCGGTTTTGTCTTAAGGGAACATAAACAGTTGAGAAAGTGTGTAACAGTATATTGTATATTGTGTGTAACAGTATATTGGATCCGTGCATTGTCTTAAAGTAACAGCAGCCTAATATTCCTGCTGCCATCTGTATAATTAATGTTAATCAAACAACAAAAGACAAAGAGAAAATTCACTCACTGATCTTGACTGAAATTTATATTATAATATAGTATTAGTATAGTATAGTATTATGGAAGCTTGTTTCCGCCACTGAATAATAAATAAATAATAATAATTGCGACTTTTTATCTCACAATTCTGACTTTGTTTCTCACAATTGGGAGATATAAAGTCAGAATTGCACGATATAAAGTCGCAATTGTGAGTTTATATCTCACAATTCTGAGAAAAGATGTCAGAATTGCGAGATATAAAGTCGCAATTGCGAGAAAAAAAGTCAGAATTCTGACTTTATAACACGCAATTCTGACTTTATATCTCGCAATTCTGAGTCAAATTTAAAATGTTTTATTCTGTGGCGGAAACAAGCTTCCATATAGTATAGTATAGTATAGTATAGTATAGTATAGTATAATATATTATATTAATATAATATACTATTTAACTATAGTTAGGTTAGTTGTTTTTACTGAAGTATTTTTGTTAAAAACCAAGAGTTCCTCAGCCTGAAGATTTTTGTTTGTGGTATTCAGCTGCAACTAAATATTTAGCAAAAAGACTTAGAATAAATGTGAATGATATCTTATTTGGGTTTTTTTTACCTTATTGTAATCAAAAATAGAAATCGATAAGAATCATAATTAATAAGCAGAATTGGAATCGAAATCGATAAAATTCAAACAATTCCCGACCCTAGTTAAATGTCAAGTGTGTAGTTTCTGCACCTCTAGCATTAGATCTATTGTGTAATCTGAAGAGTGCAGTGGCGTACATCCATTGCTGCAGAAGACGCATTGCATCATCATCCTGGTGAACTGAATCGCACATGTACTTGTTTTAATAAACCTGTTGTATAAATTGAATTCCAGGGTATCTATTAAATAGTTATTGCTGCCTGTACATCTGCATGAATTTAAAGTGTTTAATATAGTAAATAAATGAAGGGCTTCTAGGAATGGAAGCAAAGACATTTAAAATGGACACTTTGCCTTGATATAGGACTCCAAGATGGGCTTTGGCATTGCTGTGTCTGGAGGGCGGGACAACCCAAACGAAGAAAGTGGAGAAACGGCAATCGTCGTATCTGATGTGCTGCAAGGGGGTCCTGCAGATGGCTTGCTATTGTAAGCTATTAAACAATATTTAAAGCATCACAACCTTTGATAAGATTTGTAGTCCCATAAGGGCTTTTCACACTGTGCTTAACTCCGGGTTATCATCATAAGTCCTGCTTTTAACCCTCTGTAAAGGAACATTTCACACTTGTAATTTAGAAGCAGGGTTTGCACCTCTTTACCTGGGGTTATTGCTGTGTTAACCTCGCATTGCAGAGCCAAACGTGTGCGGTGTGAAACGAAGCGGTGTTAGAATGGTACGACTAGATGCTTAGCAACTGACAGCCGATCACGTGCCTTATATTAACATGCTTTGGACAGTCACAGAAACACGGCACATTGTATTAACAGCCGTTTCAGAGTTTGAGGGGAAAATGTCAAATGGTGACAGAAAACGCATCAACTGTAAATGAAGAGACCGTTTCATTCTTGTCTTTTATAGTCCAAAAAGTCCATTCAGGATAAACTTGATAGTACGGTCAGCAATAAATAATCCAAGGATGCGCAGCGCTAGAGCCTTTATGTAAACATATCGCATGAAATAGGCAGTTTATGAATACCCAGGATTAATTGTTAACTCTGGGTAAATTATGAGCAGTGTGAAACGTGAAGCAAGATAACCCAGGATTCCATTTACCCGGGGATAAAAATGACCCATGGTTAACTAGTTCACGTGTGAAAAGCCCTCAAGTGTTAATTAAAGTGGAAAAGCATTTTTGTAGTAATACCAATAAAAGTTTCGACAGTGAAAACGAATATGCTAATTAACACTAAAAATATTTGAAAAGTTAAATATATAAATAATATATTTATATAAATATAAGCGTAAACATTAAATTACATATCATATTATAGAATTTTTAAATATAAGTAATAACCATCAGATATTTCTCAATGTTAAAAAAAAAAATTTAACAAAGTTTTCAGTGTTCTTTAACCAATAGACTCAAAAATACAAATATAGTATAGTATTTTTATTTTATTTTTATTTTTTTGTCTACCAACAATTATTCAAATGTTTAATTCATGGTTCAATTGTTAATATTGACTTAAATGTCAGCACCAAAGTGCTGATACTTGTGACATTCCTCAACTGTTGGATTTGAACATAGTCAGTCACTTTCTGAAGTGTAAGAGCGTTGACTAATAGTATTTCATGATGATGTCCAGTGAAAATGACAGAGTGATGCAAGTCAACGCTGTGATCATGGACGGTGCCCCACACACCTTTGCAGTGCAGACTCTCCGCAAATGTGGCAAAGTAGCCAAAATCGTGAGTGAAACATAAATTATTTGTCATATTGATTGCATAAAGACCAAGCACTTTTTTGTAGACAGTTAAAACAAAGGTTTAATGAATAATACATTTTTGTTCCCATCCTTCATCAGACGGTAAAGAGAGCTAGAAAAATTCCCGTCAACCTGGTTAAACGCGCCCCATCCCCAGACGACCGAGTTTTCAGCGGCGACTACAACGATGACTACGACTACGACCAGGACCGGCGCAGCGTGTACAGCGGGCGCAGTTACCCTGACCGTGGCGCCAGCCTGGAGCGCGAGCGCGAGCGGGACTACGAGCGCAGTCGCGGGAGGAGCATGGAGAGAGGCGTGAGCCCCGAGAGGCCGTACAGACGAGACGGCAGCCGCGGCCGGATACTGGACCGCGAGCGCAGCCCCGATCCCCGTCACCGGAGCGACCACAACCTGGATCGCGACCACAGCCCGGACCGACATCACCGGAGCGATCGCACGCTGGACCGCAACTACAGTCCAGACCGGCGCTATCGCAGCGAACACATGCTGGACCGAGAGCACAGTCCAGACAGACGATACCGCAGCGACCGCACGCTGGACCGATCGCACAGTCCCGACACACACAGGCTGCCAGAACCTGCTCGCGGATACAGCAGAGAGAATTTAGCCAGTGACCACGAGCGCAGGAGGTACGAGCACCGGCAGGACGAGCCCATGAAGAGGAGCAACAGTCGAGACCAGCTGGATGTCTCGCCCGCACCTCAACGACACGAACCCCTGGAGAAGCCGCTCAGTGTTACTCTTCTAAAGAACCGGCCCAATGATGGTAGATGCGCATCGGATTCGCTTATCTGTTTGTTTTCCAGTTTCAACCTGCAGCTCACCCTCTTAACAATCTGTTTTCCCATGTTTGTCCAGAATATGGCCTCCGTCTTGGCAGTCAGTTGTTCATCAAAGAGATGACGAGCACAGGCCTGGCATCCAGAGAAGGCAAACTACAAGAAGGCGACATTATTCTGAAAGTAAGTCTCTGGAGCAACCACTCAGAATGCCTTCAAGTGTGGGTATCTGCATGTCGGAGTAATAGGCGCGCTGAAAGGTCTTTACAGTTGGTTGCGAAAGCGGTCTGTTAGGGTGTGGTGTAGGCTTAGGGGTTAGTTATTTATGTTCTTGTGTACCTTTCGGCTCACTCATTACGACCTGCATCTATCCTTGTCTCATGTGTTTTGCTCTTGCATGCACTACTAATTCTCTTGAGAAAATGTGAAAAAAAAAAAATGATATACTACAATCCAAAAGTTTAGAATAATTAAGATTTTGTTTACTTTTTTGTATGAAGTGCTCACAGAGGCTGCATTTATTTGATTAAAAATACAGTAAAAACAGTAATAATGTGAAATATTATTACAAATCAAAATAACCATTTTCTATTTTAATGTATTTTGAAATGTATTTTATTCCTGTGATCAAAGCTGAATCTTCGGCATCATTACTCCAGTCTTCAGTGTCACATGATCATTTAGAAATCATTCTGATATGATGATTTGATGCTCAAGAAACATTTCTGAATCTGATCTGCTGCTTCATAAATTTTTGGAAACAGTTTTTTTTTTCTCTATGAAATGATTGTACTATATTTGAGTTGGCTTTTTTTTTAGAGGATTTAATGGTACTAATTTATATTTATGCAGTAGTTATAATCCATTTATTCACTTTTTGAGCATGAACCTGAAAATGAAATTTCCAACTTTACTGGATAAATCTTGAATGCTTTGGAGCACAAAGTTTGGCAGATTATTGCTGAAGTGAAAAAAAGTTTTCAAGTGAACTTAAAAAAAAAAAAGCAAATTTTAAACAAAAATGACATTTTCAATTTTTATATGAAATATATATTTTCCAAAACATATTTTACTCTAAAACTGAGAAAATCAAAGCCATAAATCTGAACAAGTTGTGTCCCAAATTTGACGTTGATATCAAAAAAAAAAAAGTAGCTTTCAGTAAGATTTATTTTTGGCCGCTGTACCAAACGTTTCCACTAGATGAAATTCATCTTCCAATCATTTCCAATGCGCTCATTTTTGACCACGAACAATTTAAACCTTTCGAATCATGTCCATGATATTTTTTGTGTGTTCACATAGCAAGTGCTAAAATCTTTACCAAGTTTGATGAAGTAATAAATTCCAAATATTTTGGTCAAAAATGACTAAACAGGACCAGAGGGTTAATGTATTCTTTGATTTATATAAATTAAAATCGAATGAAATAGATTTATTGCAACATTATTGTCTTTACTGTTGCTTTTAATCAGTTTAATGTGTTCTTGCTGAATAAAAGTTCTTTAAAAAAAAATCTTGCTGACCCTTGCTGAATGTTAGTGTATGATTTTTACTTGAAGCTGTTTATCATTAGATTTTAGATTTGAAGTGCTTCATTTGTTCTTCATTAACACTGTGTTTTGGTGTGTCAGATTAACGGTACGGTCACAGAGAATCTGTCTCTGAGCGACGCAGGAAAGCTGATCGAGAAGTCTCGTGGGAAGCTGCAGCTGATGGTGCAGAGGGATCGCAGTCAGGTGCTCATCCGAGTCCCGCCCATGGCAGACAGCGACTCGGAGATGGATGGTGAGCGGCTCTACAGACCCTAACAGAGCAACATTAGCAGATAATCAGTCACAACATTTCTGATTTAATTAAAGCCCTCTGAAAATGGCTTGATGAGCAGATTTCTCTTTGCCATTGATGTATTTCCTGTTCAAATCAAAGGGCCAGTAGCCTTTACTTCAAAGCCATGAATGATGGTTTGTTAATTGTTGTTACTACATGTGGACCTCTGTCATAGGCTTTCACCTTATTAAAAACACAAATGTGTGGTGGACTTCAGTTGAATCATTGTATTATAATGTTTGTTGACTCAAATCTGTTCTATAACAAAAACAAAAAAACTTCTGCGTTAGATTAAACTGAGAAGGGTCATAGCACTTGCATATTGTTGTCCTACTGTTAGTTTAACTGCTTCTATTGTTCTCATTTGTAAGTCACTTTGGATAAAAGCATCTGCTAAATGAATAAATGTAAATGTACTGTTGGTGTGAATTGGTATTAGGGGGAAATACAGAGCATTTGATTGGACAAAAATGTGTGTACGGCCCTGTTCTTTTTTTTTTTTTTAAGGTTGAGAGTCTGAGACCCTATATTGTGGCTGCTGATACAGGCATAAAATATGTAATTTTCTCAGTGTATTGCATCAATACTAAAGATCCTTGCATCAGTTTAATTGATTTAATCCAAATATTTAATAAGCAATAATTCATATTAATTATTGTTTGCATTTATATACAGTAATTACCTTGTGATGTGTCTGATGTCGTGAGGTATTTGGCAATACCTTGCCTGAATCTCTAAGAGACCTCTGACCTCTTAACTTTTTTTTTTTTTCTCTGCTGTACTGACACTGGATTGGAGAGAAAAGCTTTTGATTTTGGGAGGATTACATAAACACCACCCATAATCCAAAGCTTATGAAAAATGTAATTTTATCAACTCTAGTGAGACTCGTCCCATGTATTGGAAGTTGTTTATGTTCTTATGAAAATCCACCGTATTGGTTTTTTGATCAAATAAGGAAAGCAAATCTGGTTTTAATTATTAACCTGTTTTCTTTTGCACAGGGTTAGGGATTTAAACCCTAAATAAAAGTGGGATGTGTATAACCCATCATGCACCGTTTTCACTGCGAACACGAGTGATGCCTGAAGCCTGTTGCAGTGTGATAATGACATCTACTGTGTGTTGCAGATATCTCCGAGATTGAGTCGTACCGCTCATATTCTCCTCAGGAAGATCGGCGGAGCCATCACTCAGACCTCTCGTCACACTCCTCTAACGAGAGGCTACAAGACAAAAACAGGTAATACTCTACCATACACTAAGAATTCAATTGTGACTGAGAATTTTTTGCAAACATTAGAATAATTTACAGGTCCTACAGCATTTATTAATCTTAGTTAATGTCAATTTCAAAATGTACTAATACATTATTAAAATCAATTGTATTTCTTCATATTATTAATTGGACCTGAACTAATATGACTACTAACAATGAACAGTTAACAAAGATTAATAAATGCTGTAACAGATGTATTGCTTGTTTTTTAAAGTTAGTTAATGCATTAACTAACAGTGGGACCATAAAGGTATACAATGTAACACAACTTTGTTTAGGTTATGCTTCTGATTTAGCTGCTCCATGTCAACCTTTCTCACTCAATTTAGGATTTAACTCAATCAGAAACTTGATGATTAAAAAAACTAACTAAACATACAAATAACGTGTGAAATAAATAACAAATAAACAAATAACAAAAAAATGTTGCAAATAACGGTGCAGAAGGAGTAACTGGTTTTCTGTCTTTTGTTGGCAGAGATGATCCTCCTAACAGACTGGCTAAAATGGGAGCGATGCCGACTCCATTCAGAGCAGCGCCAGCGGATCTGCCACCTCCACCTATAGAGAAAGACGAGCCTCGCAGCGAGTCTCCAGGTACCACAGTTCCTCCAGACTGCAATCATTCAGCAGAAATTGAATTATTTAATGCAGTCTTCTGGTCATTTTCAGCATGTAGAATCAGGATCAGGGGTCCCGCTCCTGGAGGGCCACTGTCCTGCATAGTTCAAACCTATATGACAAATCTTACATCACCATATGAGTATTTTATTTCACAATAAATCTGTGTATATTATTTTTGTTATTTTTTACATAGTTATTTTTGCTTTAAATAAGGTTTTACATCAACAGTTTTTATACCAAATAAACTCAGAGTCATAGCTTACTCTTTGTGTTGTTTGATTAACATTAATGTCGGACAGCAGCAGGTTTATTGAGCTACTGTCACTTTAAGACCGAATGCACTGATCTAATACAGCTTACTGATACACATGCACTTTCTTTCTCAGCTGTTTACCTTCACTTAAGACATAAAGAACTGTTTATGAAGCTACTTGCAAAGATGGTAATTTTGACACATAAGTGTGTTTTTGACCGACCAAGTCCATTTAGGCGGCAAAAATAACTCCGTTCAGGACACACATGCTCAGCAGCTTCATGTGCGTCTCTCAGACAGAAACCAGAAACTATCTCTCAGAAAGCACATGCATATACTGAAAACCGCAGTGCTTAAAAGCACATGTTAACAATAGGCTTTTGTGACCATGCAGCAAAGCGTAACTGCAAGAGACAATAGTCTTAAAATCGGTTAATATTGATGCATCTCCAACCCCAGTTAAACACACCTGAACAGCTAATCAAGGTCTTAATACTAGAAACTATCAGACAGGTGTGTTGAGGCAAGTTGGAGCTGGACAGTGGCCTCCAGGGCTGTTTGGACACCCTTGGACTAGAAGAAACAGATGATCAGAACGTGTTTTTATTTTTATTTAATTTTTCATACAGATCCTGTGGTAATTGCTGCTCCAAAAATGGTTCCAGTAAAAGCCAAACCTCTGCCAAAAGTTCCCTTGCGACCCAGTCTGGAGGACCAGGAAATATACGGGTTTGTACTAGACTGATTCTTGGCTTTTGAATCCAGATTTTAAGCTAAACCTAAAAGCTATTCATTTAATCCTGCCTATAGTGAAAACATATTTGATAAAGGGATTTTGAAGTTTGGCATGCCGTTTACTAATCAACAACTCAACAAAAATTGAACCAATGGCCACTTAAATTTCAGTGGCCATTTTTGCCTTAAATTTGAGCATTTTTGCACTCCTGGCACAAAGATCCCCTTTCCCCATGTGCTTGGATCTCGATTATTGCCACTTACAGATATTTTTAGGCAAACTTGTGATTCTAACGAAAAATATCCCACAGCCCCAACACCGTGATGGTGCGCTTTCTGAAGGGCGATAGTGTTGGCCTGCGTCTTGCTGGAGGAAATGATGTGGGCATTTTTGTGGCGGGCGTTCAGGAGGACAGCCCTGCCGAGGTGGAGGGACTCCGCGCTGGAGACCAGATCATGAAGGTGCAACACCACTGGCTCTACGTTATAAGATTACATGCCTTCATCCTTTATACGTTTTGTCCACATTATCGACTGATCGTTTGTGTTTTTCTTTCCCTGCAGGTCAATAATATGGATTTCAGAGGAATGGTCCGAGAAGATGCGGTTCTGTATTTACTGGAGGTTCCCAAAGGAGAGGATGTGACCATCTTGTCTCAAAGCAAACCTGATGGTAGTTAAACACCCCACTGTTGTCACCCACTGTTGATTTCTAAATGATTGTCATGTGACACTGAAGACTGGAGTAATGATGCTGAAAATTCAGCTTTGATCCCAGGAATAAACTACATCTTAAAATTATATTACAAAAGAAAAGTTTTATTTTTTAAGTGTAATCAGATTTGTAGTTCTCTGCAATAAAAGTGCTGTGAATTATTCTCGTTTTATTTTAGTTTATAAAGACATCCTGGCGTCTGGACGAGGGGATAACTTCTTCATCAGAACTCATTTTGAGTACGAGAAAGAGCTTCCCCAGAGCCTGACCTTCTCCAGAGGGGAGATATTTAAAGTGGTGGACACCCTGTACGACGGGAAGCTGGGTAACTGGCTCGCCATCCGCACGGACAAAGACAATCAGCTCCTGGAGAAAGGCATCATACCCAGCAAGAGCAGGTGAGATCATGTGAATGTATGTGGATCACACTGGAGAAGTCTTCACTCTTTTTGCTTAGTTTATGGTATTTCTTTAGAAGGACAACTTCTCTTGATGTTAACGTGAAATCAAAACCGACCCCTGAGATGACATTTTCTATTTGCTGACATCACCTAGTCACACAGTCACCCTTTGACATTGACTTTAAAAGCACATTAATTGGTAGGTGTCTGTGTGATCTCTTTGTTTATCAGAGCGGAGCAGATGGCAAATGTTCAGAATGCACAGAAAGGCTCTGCCAATGACAGAGGAGATTTCTGGAGGCTGAGAGGTCAAAGGGCAGCCAAGAAAAAAGATCTTCGCAAGAGCAGAGAGGATCTCACCGCCACACCAGTCACTACACGCTTCCCAGCCTACGAGAGAGTGGTGCTGCGCGAGGGTACGCCCAGCATGCTTTACCTACATAATATGCATTTAAAAAAAAGATTTCAATGTGGTTTTGTGCTTAATTTGAAATAAAAAAATTCAATAAATGTTAAGTTAAATAAAAATGTTAGTAAAGTCTTTTAAAATTTTGAATTAAATAAGATTTTTATTATTATTATTTCTATTTTACAGGAGGATTTACCTAATATGCTTTGTTAGTTTATGCATACTTTCAATGATTTAGTGCTTTTTAATTTGTTTTAAATGTATTAAAATGCAAAGATTTTTGGGAACACTTTACTTAATACTTTAATAATGCATTATATATAAAGGCTTTAAGTTAATTAAGTAAAAAGTTAATGCATTCATTATTCCACTTTATGAGGCACTGTATGGTCTCATGAATAATTGTAACCAGTTATAAAAGTTATAATACATTATAATACTTGTCTATTTTTGTTACTCCTTTAAAAAGTATAATGCATTATAACATAACCAATTTCAGACTCAACAAGGAATCTGCAAATATTATAATGCATTTAAACTTTGGTTACAATTATTTATGAAAAGATATAATACATTATAACATACGTTACGAATACCTTTATAATCCAGTATACATAAAGGTTTTAAATAATGTTTCCAGTTTTTTAATACTATAGTGCTGGTTAGATAAGGCACTCAACTTGTTTTGTTTCTTTATACATACAATTCAATATTTTTTATAAATGTAAAAATGAAAACATTAGGGGTGTGACAATACACTTATCTCATGAGACGAGATGATACACGATATTGGGTTCACGAGAACAAGAAGATATTTTAACATTATTTTTAAGAAATCTTCAATGATGAAATATACGACTGGAAAAATAGCCTTTTATTCGACT
Organism: Squalius cephalus; assembly: GCF_949319135.1. Taxonomy (NCBI): domain Eukaryota; kingdom Metazoa; phylum Chordata; class Actinopteri; order Cypriniformes; family Leuciscidae; genus Squalius; species Squalius cephalus. The sequence continues at coordinate 23,664,930 of NC_137145.1, forward strand.
GAAAGTCACAAAATGCAAAACAATGCAGGTGCATTTTGAAATGTTTTAAGTAACCTAGGGCTGTCACTAACTATTATTTTGGTAATCTAGTAATCGGTTCATTATTTTGACGATTAATCAAATAATCTGATATTTGCCAGAAACTCAACTCAGTCAACTTGATATCGCGAGACAGCTTTTCACCTCAACGAGAAGTATCGTACCGTTTTTATATCGTGAGATCTCGTTTATGTACTAAGACTTTTTTCTTTGTCTCTCCACCTCCAGCTGGGTTTAGACGACCCGTCGTAATATTCGGCCCCATTTCAGACGCAGCCAATGAAAAACTTGCCAATGATCTTCCAGATGAGTTTATCGTAGCAAGTAAGCCATTCACAACCTTACAAAAGATCTCTGCAAATATAGTGGTGTGTGGATGAGATTTTTGATCTGTGCATGTTTTTCTTGTGACAGAGACAGAACCTAAAGACGCAGGCACCGAGAAGCCGTCTGGTGTGGTGAGACTCAATACTATTCGTCAGATCATCGAGCAGGTAAACACCCCACAGTCAGCCCTCAGAATCTCGGTGTAAAAATTCATTAATATCTAAGACACAATCTTTTTTCTCGTTCATAGGATCTACACGCTCTGCTTGACGTCACTCCAAAGGCTGTAGACACCCTAAATTACACCCAGTGGTATCCCATCGTCATTTTCCTCAACCCAGATAGCAAGCAGGGGGTGAAGACCATGAGAAACCGCCTGTTTCCCGGCTCCAACCGCAGCTCACGCAAGCTTTACGAACAAGCAGTTAAACTACGGAAAACCTGCTCACACCTGTTCACTGGTAAGTCTGATGAGCCGTTCCTCAGGAAATGTCCAAATATACTTATAATATACACTATTTTAGATTATCAGTGTCTACATTTTGATTCTTTATCCAGCTACCATTGATCTGAACTCTTCCCATGATGCCTGGTTTGGAAGTCTCAAGGAAGCCATACGAGAACAACAAGATAAAGCCGTCTGGGTCTGTGAAAGCAAGGTAAGCATTTATTCCTTACATAATACAATATACACGGTTACAATACATTTTTCTCATTTAATTAATCACGTATGTTAAAAAGGACCTATTATGCTCTTTCACAATTCTCTTATTTGGGCATTTACTAGAATAGGTTTTCATGCTTGAATGTTCAAAAACACACTATTTTTCACGTTTGACATTGCAGCACATCTCTTCTAGTGGTGTAACAAAACATCGAGATGGATAGATCGATACATTGATACAAATTACTAACAATACGATGTATCGATGCAACTCATAAAAAAAATCAATACCTACATTGAAATGTGTTTTCTTGTTTAAACTCACCTGTCAGGGAGTCGACAATAAGGACAGCCGGATGGCCCGGGGTGAGCGAGAAAGATCCCGATCAGGCCAGTGCTGAATCGGCACGAAAATGTATCAGTTGCACGTGTTTTAAGCCTTGCCAATATAAGCATTCAAGCACGAGACACGAAAGAGAACTCATTAAAAAAAGCAAAGCGTGCCCACGGAGAGTTGTCCTAAAATGGACAAATACAGACAAAATTATGTCAAAATGCCTGTCTTGGTGAATATCCTAGTAAACACAGTCGGTTATGTAAACGGTTAAGAAAGGAAGCACACGCGTGACAGTATATTAGATCCGTGCATTCGGTCTTAAAATGACAGCAGCCTAATAAACCTTCTGCCGCTCGTCATTAATGTTAGTCAAAAAGTAAACTAAGGACAAGGGAAAAAACACTCACTGCTCATGTCTGAATAACTTTTGTAACTTTATTAAGGATTGATCTGTATTTAATTTATACAGTGAAGACTATGTATGGGATAATGTACATCCAGCCAGTTGTTATCGCAGCATACGTTTTGTTTTAAGTTTGAGTTTTAATATTTTATTAGCTCAGCAAGCGCAAAGCGTCAACTTCAGTAACCCGGATGAGCCTGTGTTATCAGTTTTTACCGGTTGTTATCGGGGAATAATATACCGCTGGATGGCACGATTGACCAAGAAGTAAGTATTCCACAGAGCCGTGTAATAAGCAGTTATTTTACATTTGATTACTTATTTCAGTTTCTGTACCTGAAACTTCTGTTAAGGCCTGTTCACACCATAAATGATAACTATAAAGATAACGAGATATAGATCTAAAAATCGTTCTCATGATTAAAGAATAGCAGAGTTCACACCACAGCTATAATGATAACGGCACAGAGAAGCGATATCGTTGGAATCACTTTTAGCATGATTTTATCCAGCTTATGAACAATAAACATTAACAGCCAATCAGAATCCATCCTGCTGTAACTTTACAGAGCTTTTACACACTAAAGAAACATGAAAACATAAAAAAGCATAATAGGACTTCTTTTCTTATTATTAAAATGTGAAATAACAAATGATCAGACCTGTTAGAGCTGAATTGTGTGTGTGGTTTCAGGTTGATGGACCTGAGGAGGACTTGGATCTCCAGGATGATCGCTTGTCGTACCTGTCGGCCATGAGCGCAGACTACCTGAGCATGGACAGCCGCTTGACCAGCGATTACGAGGACACGGCGGATGAGGGCGGCGCGTATACCGATAATGAACTGGACGAGTCCACCGACGAGCCACAGCCCATGTCAGCGATCAGTCGCTCGTCTGAGCCTGTCAGCGAGGAGGTTAGTGTGGCTTCCTGTCAGTTTACCTCTGTTGGGCATGTGATTCCAGCTGTACCATCTAGCACTACCTGGAAACATTGAGTCATTTGATTATCAAAATCTGTAAAGGTCACTCATCCTGTTCTCATTATCACTGACCGTCATATGAGCATCAGTGAGGAGAAAATCGGGTTCATGGATCCAGCTTTGTGCACACTGCTCCCCACAGGACACGTGTGAAACTGCACTTTCAACACACATTTTGAATAGTTCAGTCATTTAAACAGGGTTTGATTTAATGACTCTAGAATTCAAGGCGTGACCATCAAGTAAAAATCTTTTTTCTTTGTGTGAATGTACACAAAAATGTTTTACCAACATTTTTAAGGCAAAAATTACCCTTTAATTTACCTAGCAAGAATTTTTAAATAATGAAGCATTAATATTATAAAGTTTTCTTGTGTTTTACCATTTGAACTAACCTTGCAATGTCATAAAAAGGTCAAATTATTACAAGGGGCCTTTCTGTGATATAATTTTCTATTTTATGATGTTCTGTTTCAGATGCTTATAATAGTTTGACAACTTTTCACTGTTATAATAATATTACTTAACACTATCGTTCAGAAGTTTATTACAAATAATCCTAAAAAAATTTACCATAGTGTCCACAAAACTCTGAGGAGCACAACTGTTTTAACATTGATAATAATCAGAAATGTTTCTAGCATCAAAGAGACTTCTTTCAAAACATATTAAAGTGTATCTAGTAGTAGTATTAATAATACAAGTAATATGCCAACATCCGTCATGAAGCTTTTTTCCAAGTATTGTAGTCTTTATTGTAGACTTATTTTTGGTTTTCTATGATTTTAAGTCTGTAACACACATTCAACAATAGACATGCTTTCAATGTGGTTTAGGTGGTATCACAGTCATTGTCTGTATTTTGAATATTTTTGAATGATTGAATGCTCTCACCCTCTCAGAGGCCCATGCCTGTTCCCCATGAGCGCTCAAAGAAGCCCGCGAGCAGAGAGGTGCAGCGGGACCCCAGCCCGCCTCCATCGTTTGTTCCTGAACCCCCTAAGGTCAGATGTCCTGTCATTCCCTTTATACCTCCTGTCCCTCCCCGAAGTATTCTTGGGCCCTGATACGGACCGCACCTCAGTTAAACCCCACGTGTTCCTGCAGGTCAGGTCAGCTCCCCGTCCCGCCGACTCCAGGAGTTTCGACTCCCGTTCCAGCAGCACAATCAGCAGTGATGTTCCTGTCAGCACCAAACCCCTTCCACCGCCAGTAGCCCAGAAGCCCAGTTTCACCGTGAAGACGGGCCCAGCTGACGACACGACCTCTAACGACCCCGCCGAGGACCCCGCCAGCCGCACCTTCCGGGGAAAGGTGAAGGCTTTCGAGCAAATGGACAACCTGGCCCGGGCCAAACGGATGCAGGAGCTCCAGGAGGCCGAACTAGCACGGGTTTGTGCTCTCATTCACACAAACTACACAAAAGAACCTCACTAAACTATTACAAATCTCATATTTCTCACCAAAAGCAAAAGAAAAAGATTTATTTTGCATAAAGAAAATTAAGCCATTCATTCATTATTGTCATGACAATTAAGCAAATTTTCCCACAATTTCACATTTTGCACAATTAGCACAATTTCAATTTGATTCAAATTATAAATGATTGATATACTTTATTAAAATCAAATTGAAATGTGCTTAAATGTCATATGGTATACACGCGCACGCACCCACAGACACTCTATATATATATATATATATATATATACCTGTGTGTGGATAGATAGATGGATGGATGGATAGACACAAGGATGGAGAGATACAAGGATGGATGGAGAGATACAAGGATAGATAGATATTTAAGTTAAATTACAAAATTGAAGATATTTTTTCTTTCATTTTTGGGGTGAACCTTGACCTGGACATTTCATTTTATCAACTGTAAAAAAAAAAAGCTGGTATTTATCTTTTTTTAAATGTATCTGGTATTTATCTTTTTGGTTAACAGCTGGAAATATCTCAGAAACATCCAGATATTTACGCAGTTCCCCACAAACCCAAACCAAACCAAAACAGGCCACAACCAATTGGGTAAGTTTGTTTTTCGCCCCACCCTCTCTATCTTTCCTTTTTTCTCTGATTCCCATTTCAACACATATATAAATCCCTAAAGTGTCTTGAATGGCACGTCCCATCAGTGATGGCTCTGTTCCCTTCAGCTCCAGCTCAAACTCTGAGTCCCAGAGCTCCTCCAAACCCCAGTATTCAGAGAGCCGCTCTCACTACCGCGCCGAGGATGACGACGAGGAAGAGTATCGCCGCCAGCTGGCGGACCAGAACCGCAGAGGCTATTACAATCCCAAGAAATACAACGACACTGAACTCTAACTCCCCGTGATGTGCAGCGGAGCGGGATCTGTGCTGGGATATCTCCTGTGCATGTCATCAGAGGAAGACAGAGTGTGAGTGAGTGAGAGGGAATCATCTCTTGGAGATGGGATATTGTTCGCCACGTGCAATTTATAAAACAGCATCTTTTTATACCTGCAATGTTTTTATATGAAATGTTAGTGTATATTTCAAGTCTTGTAGTTTTCCAGGATATTTTGTGCATGTTTAGTTGTATTTTCCCACACTGTTTCTAATGAAAGCTACTAGATGGAGTTAACGTTACACTTTCCTTATTAACACCACTCAAATTTGCCATAAACCAAAATGAAATGTTATTTTCCCAAGCATTTGCTGGAGTGCCTTAATGTCATTGATCAAACATGTATTAACTGAAGTTTAGAAAATTATTTTATGCTTGCTGCATATATTACTATGTTATAATTATGATTAAAAACTGGCTTATGATAAGATCATGTGTAATGTTCACACTATTGTTATGCGTCTATGATCAGTGCTTTGGGTTTAACCACTAATAAAACACAGAGTGGTGGAATTTTAAATATGAACAACAAATAAATAAACCTGACTTTTAATATTTCTGCTTTGCTTGTCTTTAGTTGTGCTTGCCTCATTATTATTAATAACTTGAGCAATATCTAGAGCAGGGATTGACAGATTCTGATACAGAATATAGTTTTAGTGTCTGAAATTGTTTTTGTCACTATTAAATTGATCTAAAACAAATGCATATTTTTTATAATTTATTATGAATTGTGCCATTGTATTAATGTATTAATTACACTATCATTCAAAAGTTTGGGGACTTTTTTTTTAAAAGAAATGAATTATTTTATTCAGCAAGGATGCATTAAATATATCAAACAGGAAAGATTAATATTGTTTTAAATGCTGTTGTAATGTAAAATATGAAGCAGCACAACTGTTTTTAACATTGATAATTAGAAATATTTCTTGAGCATCAAATCATCATATTAGACTGATTTCTAAAGGATCATGTGAAAATTCAGCTTTTAGCACAGGAATAAATTACATTTTAAAATACATTCACATAGAAAAGAGTTATTTTGAATTACAATAGTAGTTCACAGTATTACATTATATGTATTTAGCTTTTGGTGAGCAGAAGAGACTTCTTTCAAAAACATTGGAAAAAAATCTTACCGAATGTGCTGGAAAATATTTTATAGAAAATGTGACGAATGAAAAATGTGCAATTATGTTGTACCTTTACTTTGTTTATTGATGACAACTGTACAGCTCAGTAAATCAGGTGTGTGTCTGCAACAGTTACAGTGAATCTGTCCCTGTGCTCGGTGATCTCTGACAGTGTAGGTCCAGCCGTGCGTCGGGCCGCTCAATTCTCTTTGGTACGTTTGAACACTGAACTGAAGCCAGTGGAATGATCACGGCGGTCAGAGGTCACCTACAGATTAAGGCAGGTCAGATGCTGCTGGAACGGTTTGGTTTATGCACTAATGTAATAATAAATACATACATCCAGTTAAATAAATCTGTAAACAGTTATATTAATATCTCAATAAATAATAAGTCTGGGTCAGCGTGTGTAGAGGTGATGGAGTTTCAGATGTAGACGGGCTGTTCCTGGGCCGTGAGCAGGCGGTACATGGCGGCAGGCATGGTCTTCATATGGATCTGAGGAATACAGATTCGCATGATTACAGTATTCACCTTCACTGGATAACCATTAACAATAGTCATGTGAGTGCAGCTCCTATCTTTTTGATTGAGGAAATATCAAATTCTCCAAAACTCCACCAAGCTTACGATTAAATTTCATATTTGAAATCACCAATGAAATCTGACATCAACTGTCAACATTCCGCCATATTGAGCGTTGCACTTTTCCCCATTCAAAACAATACGAGTGACGAGTCTTGTGTAATGGTGTTTAGCTATTAGCTCAGCAACATGCTAACTTGAAAGTAGTAGTATGTCCGAATTCATAGTGTTCGTAAAATGATAGGCGAAAAGTACTCGGATGATCTACTACTTCAGGTGAGATTCTGAAGTGTCAGTATGACGGACACTTCGCTATCCCATGAGGCCATGGGAGTGGTTATGTGAATGTAAGTGAAGCAACATTGACACGGTTGGACTCGTGCCCTTGCATATCATTGCCCTATTGTTTATGATCGATCTTGATTCCTACCATAGCCGGCTGAACCACTGTATATGGGTTGGACAAGACCCACCCACATTTTAAGACCAATGATATTGGACCCACTCACTTTTACCATCTCTAATTCAACACATATGTCTGTTCACTTTTCAGAGCGCCGTCTGTCAAATCCATTCCACTTGAGGAATGCACTAATAAAATAAACTCCACTCCGCATTTTATCCACAGCCTTGACGTCCACGCTGCTGCTTCCTCAAATCCAGTCCACTGGCTCATTCACAGTCCATATAAATTAAACTCCAGTCCGGGTTTTCAGCACTCGCACATGCTGCACTCCCTGACACAGCAATGTAAACAAAGCAGTGTCTGGCTTTTTTGCTTCATGATGCACCACACATTTTCAATAGGAGACAGGTGTGGACTGCAGGCTGGCCAAGTCTAGTGCCTGAACTCTTTTACTATGAAGCCACACTGTTGTGACACGTGCAGAATGAATCTTGCTGAAATAAACAGGGACGTCTCTGAAAAAGACGTTGCCTTGATGGCAGCATTATGCTACATTTAGTCTCATGCTATAGCCAGACAAAAATAACACTTCCAGTTCTTGATTATAATTGGCTAAGCTGTAATCGATGCCATTGTAATACACTTTGTAAGCACACAGTTGGGAGTCTTCAGACTTTCAGCATGGTATCACTGCGACATCTAGTGTGTGTGTGTGTGTGTGTGTGTGTGTGTGTGTGTGTGTCTGTCTCACACATTATAGCAACATTCATGCGTGTCTCTGTGGATTAACTGCTTGGATTTTTTTTTTCCTTACTAGACTTTTGTTGCTGTGTTAATCTTTGGGAAACCTTCAAGGTATGTGATAACCGTTTTAAGCTATATAAGCAATTGTTTAATGAAGAGGCACCAGAATACAGGAAAAGGAATCGGACTCCCCAACCGTAGTTGACGGAGGACACTCTTTACCTCTCCCACGGCGTTGGACAGGATGTGGACGATCTTCTCGTGAGGTGTGGCCACTACGCTCTGAGCGTTGATCTCGATGATGCGATGGCCCACGCGGACGCCTCCTCGCTCTGCAATCCCCCCTCGCATGAGGCTACAAATCTGACAACCAAACATCAACTCTGTTAGCAGCGGCTACCTAGTAAAACACCGTAAAAACTGACCAGTGTTTTGATGTTAATACCCACAATGCCATTCTGCACACTGAAACCCAACTGATAGCGAAGGTCTGGTCTGCGGATGAGCACCATGGTCACAGGGGGACACCTGACGATGTTCATCTTTATCCTGGACTGAGCCTTCAGCCCCTGGACACAGAACAGGTAGACCATTACTGGAAGAATGTTAGTTCATAACTTTGAGAGAACATTGCCAGAACACAAGCCAAAGTTCCCTGTATGCTGGGTTGTCAATAGATGCATGAAGCTCACACAGAAGTCACGTTTAAACCAGTTTTCTGTTGGTCAACACGGCAAAGTCACATGATCGACTTGCCAAATCTGCGTGCGGAAATCCCTCCCCCCCACGAAATACACGATTCACTGGATTCCTGTTGAAATGACTGGATTTCGCCCGTGGAAATTCACAGAACAACAGTAAATGTGATCATACCTTAATTCTTATAAAGATACTATTTGTGAACAAGGCAATCCCAGAATCCACACTGACCTGAATGAAAAAGTTAATCATTTTATCCCTTAAAACTCATCTTAGATCACCAAAATTTTCCTTAAAAATATTCTTCATGCCTTAAAATAGCTTGAATGTAACTCTACACTCTTGCCTCATTTAGTATATATATATGCGGTTCTATGAATATGCAAATGAGCCCCGCCTCCACTCACTCACTCACACCAGCTCAGAGATCCACTCGTTGACGATCACACGTTGGTCTGATTGGTTACAAGGTAGTTTGTGACGTCAGAAACACCAGCGATTGCAAACTGACTTTTGAAAATACTCAGCAATGGCGTCGACTTATGAATTTGCACATGGTTTTTCTTAAAGCACATTAAAAACACCACATAGACATATAAACAACATTAAAAACTTGATTTTCAACACAGGGGGACTTTAAGTTTAACTTACTAAAAAACAGACTATTTTACCCAACATTTGTATGTTATGTATTTTTATGATTATTAGAGCTTTGAGTGATTAGCAAAGCAACATGCTAACATGAAACTCCCTTGGAATCAGTGTGTGTAGAGTAGACCAGCCTTTCTCAAACTTTTTTCAGTCAGGGCACCTTTCAAAAGTGCATAAAATCTCAAGGCACCCCAGTGTAAAATATAATTTAAAAACACTGCATAACCCAAATGTAAATGCAAATTTTATATATATATTTATCTAAAATGAATTTACAATTTTATTAATCCGTTCATATGTTTAAAAAGAAGAATAATGTATTTATGTAAATTCAAATATATTTATATATGAAATGTCAGATTTTTTTTTTTTTTTTTTTTTTTTAGCCTACGTAATTTTTTGGCGGCACCCCTGACACAGTCAGGGGGCACCCCAGTGTGCCGCGGCACCCACTTTGAGAAAGGCTGGAGTAGACACTAAATGTTTGTTGTCAGATCAGAAATACAGAAAACACAACAGAACAAACAAGTCCTACTTTAATGATGCTCTGACACGTGGAGAGCGGCAGTCCGACCAGACTGGTGCCGTTGACGGTCATGATCTGATCTCCGATGTTGAGTCTGCCGGACTTGGCTGCGGGTCCGCTGTGCATCAGGCTGGCGATGATGACCGTGGGGAGGATCGAGCCCCAGCCCGACTCCACGATCACCACACCCAGCATCTCACCCTTCTGCTTCTCTATGTACACCTGACACACGGACACAATTCATTATTACAGGATTACAGGTCAAAGCATTAGTCATTTTATTTTATAGTTTAGCTCTGTTAAGTGTGCATGGCAAAATTTCATTTTGAAATAATAATCTTTTTTTATTTTTTTATTCTTTGGAATATCATCCGATTTGCTTGTCTCAATCGAAAAAAGTCCAATTCTAACTACATTTTGTTTTTGTTGAAAATAAAATATCATGCTTAGGCAACATAATTTTTTCCTCTAAAATGAATTTTTGCATATTATGAGAAAATGTAGAATCTGGTTTTGTCTCTAATTTCTGTTGCGCCACATACACTTCCCTCTTTTAAAATAATGGTCTACTGGCTATTCCTGGTGTTATATTAGAAACAGTGACATTATCAAGTATTTCTCCCATGTTTCAATCAAGGTGTTTTTCTCTATTATTATGTTTAAATTGACCTTTTAAATTTTTTTCAAAGCTTAATATTTAAACATGTGTTATATATGTATAAAGTCTTTTTTCCTGGCAAAAATAATGACTGCAAATAATGTGGTACAGTGTGATATTCCTATCTAATATAATTGAAATTCAACCCTGTAACATTTTTTTTTATGTAACAGGGCTGAATGGTCGTTGCACATTTTCGAGTTTTGTGTAGAAATCAACAGAAATCGAATTGATATTTTTATTTTATATGCATGATTTAATAAGAGACTCGTTATCTTTATGAATTTAAGTTTATGAATTTCAAACTTACTGTAACAGGGTTGAAACAACTTAGTTGCAGTGTTTGGCTTAGCAATGATAAATAACCATTGGTACTTTGCAGGGCTGGACACACATATTTGAAATAATTGTCCATTGGAAAAAACAAATTGGAACAAAAGAAATACTGCTCAACGACTGTCACTTTCTGGCCACTGGTCAACTTACATCTCTGCAGTTTTCAGACTTGGAGAAGTGAATGAGGTCGTCGTTGTACATGTCCTGAGTGTTGAGCAGGTCGCTGTACTCTCTCTGGCTCAGGTCTTCTGGATCAATGCCATTGGCTCTTAAAAACTCCTGATACGCAACGTTGAAGGCCTGGCCGATGGACTGAGCAATCAGCTGAGCCTGACAGAGAGAAAGAACCAAGCAATACAACAAACATCAACAGTTTGCAGCCTTCCGTGAGGACGTGGTGTAAGAGTTGAAACACTCACATCTTCTGATTCAAACACATGGCAGATCATCTTGTACTGGCGCTGGTCGTCTCGTGCTGGGTTTGTGTGTTGCATCTCTGCCGTGTCTAAGTTCTCCTGTGCGCTCTGAGAGCGAATCATCTTCCCACGAGCCATCAGCACAACCATGTTCCCGATGTCGGCTATGTACGAGATGGTCCTCAGCGGATGGTCCATCATGGTCTCCTGCCAAGACGAGAACGCTACAGGTCAGTCTGTGTTTCTGAACATTTGATCACAACTAATAATGAGGTTTATTCCCGTCACTGCTGTATGTATTTGTGTCCACAACAAATAAAAAGTGCCATGTCACACCACATGGCATTTTACAACCTGAACTAACTAATCTAACATGAAAAGGTCCAAATATCTGATATTTTAAGAGAATTCTGTTCAAATTATTCTTCTCCAATGCGCTACTTTTCCATTGTTTTTCTATGTAAACGCGCTAGATGGACATGTATAACCGCTGCGCTTAAGTCTTGCGTCTTTTGCAGCGTCTCGCGCATGACATTGCGTTCTAAAAACACAGCGCTCAAGTTAAAATAAGTTACATTTTTAAAGAAACGCGTCTCGAGACCTTTCGGTTCTTTCCCTATTCCACTGCCTGCGTCTCTTTGCTTTGAAAAACGCGTTCTGTGTGAATGAGCCCTTACTGATGTTGACAGGTCCTCTTTATGATGTCACTTCCTGTTTAATGTTTGTTTCTGCATGTCGGTTGCACCACATGACATTGAATTTGACTTTCAGTCATTTAATTATACTTTTTCATTTTGTTTTTAGAAATGTCAAAAAAATCATAATAGTTAAAAAAAAAGAGGTTGCATACATTAAGATACATCATAAAATATAATTTTAAATAGTTTTCAAAATAATAATTAGAATTTCATTCTTTTAATTAAGCTTTTCTCTTCATTATGATACCAAGACAGTCATATCACCCTGAAATGTTTTACTTAATGCTCCGATAAAAATATCAAAATAAATAAATAAATCAATCATGTTCATCTTTAGAAGATATGCATTTAAATCATTGCATGTATGAATTGCATTTTCAATGTACTTTTGTCGCTCAGACTTTCTAATTTCACATTTAAACAACAACAATGTACTAAAAACCTAAAGGTTTCTCCTTTGCATGCGACAACGTTGTCAAAACGTTCCCCGTTCACACGGATCCACGAAAACGGATAAAAATGCTGTATTATTAATGCCAGGCCAGTAGATGGCGATGTCAATTTGTAAAGAAACATCTACAGATTCAACAAGCAATACACATGCGCATGATGTCGTTTTTGTAGTTTACATGGAGACGATAACGATATCGTTGTCAAAAACGTGCACTTTGAAAACCCTTTTCAAATTTGACGCCAAAACGCTGCTGTTGTGTAAATGAACGGCCAAAATGCATTAAAGGTTTTACGTTTTAAGTTGAAAATGATGTCGTAAAAACAGTTCTTGGCCAGAATAAGCAGCAATGAGGACCAGCCTGTTCGCCTATCGTCACAAGTCTGTCTAGCACACGACATGCAAAGCCGCTCACTGCATTTTTGAAAAGAACATTCAAAGTGAAACCAGCATGAAAGTGTGTTCTGCACCTGTGTGAAAGCGCTGAGCACTTTGATCCTCTGCGTTGATATAAAGAGGTCCACTTCTGTGCTGGACGGCGGCCCGCTCTCAGTGCCCTGCTGATACCGTGAGCCAAGAAAAACTGTTATCACTCTTAAAGCAGCGCATCACTTCCTGCACTAGTAAATACACCACTCTCTAGTCCACCATCAGAGATGCTGTTACATTTGAATCCCTGGTACTTGTAATCATATAAAAGCCTGTCAAACAACACATTTTGATTTAAGACAAAGGAAAAAGAGCAGCATAAATACTGCAGGTACTAATCTTACTAAAGACCTGCATGTCTACAGGAACAAACACCGTACCTTATTTCTGATTTTGGCCTGTGTCTGGGCTGTCTGCTCGGCAAAGGACAAATAAACACAGAGAACGGTCAAATAAAGCCTACAAACATAAAAGGGCATGGTGGGCAGCTCAGACGCAATGCCATTGGTTTGGAAAAGATGGATACGCCCAAATGAAATAACACGGGATAATTTGGCTGAAGGGGGGACGGGGTGCGTGGGATGTTATGGTATTGAAGGTTTTTAGGAAACACCATCAAAATTTCAGCTCTGATCAGAATGACATCAGCGGGCCCGGAGACAAAAACTGACTCTCAGAATCAACTACCTGTCACTCACATTTGTTTGTTAAGAGGCTAGATATTCAGAGATGTATGTGACATGTTTTTCATCCATAACCTCACATAACCTTAGATGAATCAGTATATTGGTGATTGAGTGAAGTATTGGTGTGAGCACGCCCTAAAATGAGAACAGACAGGAGCATCAAATAATTAGTCCACCAGAGAAACAGCATCTGGTCTGTGTGTATGGGTGTGTGTTCTCACCCGGACGCGGCTCATGGCCTCCTGGGCTTGATGCATGCGCGCGCTCTTCGTGGGCGTTCTCTCTGACAGCAGCTGGGTGGAGCCCAGGTAGTTTGCGGCAAAAATGATGCCGTCAATCAAATCCTCAGGGTCACATGGGCCAGGAACTGTGGAAACAGGCAGACCACAGGGATAGCAGAACACTGAACCTGATGCTCTGCATTATTTTAGGATTCGCATCACTGTAAATGCTCTCAGTGTTTTACTTTCGTGTTTAATTCTCATTGGAACCTCAGTTCTGGTATACTGTAATGAAAATCATCCTGTCATTTTTAATATCATTTATTTTCATAATAAAAGCAGAATTACAAATATGTTGAAAAATACTTTACAATCATTTATTTATTTTGCATAATGGTAATGAAAACTGAGAAGAAATGTGCTTAATTGTCATGAAAATAATTAAATATATCCTGGACAAATTCTTGACAAGCTTCATGGGTCACAGCCTTAAAATCAAATGGCTTACAATCTTACAAGATAATGCAGGATAATAAATTCCTTATGAGTCTTATTTGACACATATCATAAGAGTCTGGTTTCCTTAAACTTACCATCAACATATGTAGGGAAAGAGGCCAAATTTCTCCTAGGCTGCAAACCAAAAACACAGTATTGTTACAATTACAGTAAAAGCGTAAGGAATAAGTATAAGAATAAATCATAAATGTATCAGCTGCAAGTCAAAGAGAATAATTTACCTCTTGACATGACACACAGGGACTGATGTCAGGATCCTGGTCCTGATGATGGACTCCAGAAGATTCTGCTCCCAAAGGAAGCTCAGCATCTTGAACTGGAGCCTGTAAAAAACCCACTGCTATTAAATATCAGAAGTGGCATTATCACCACAATTGTTCTTTTTTAACATCTCTGTGTAAATATATTATTTATTTATATATATATATATATATATATATATATATATATATATATATATATATATATATATATAGAGAGAGAGAGAGAGAGAGAGAGAGAGAGAGAGAGAGAGAGAGAGAGAGAGAGAGAGATTCCTACTGTCCAGAGTGTGTTGTCAAATTCCATGACTTTTCCAGGCATTAATGATTACTGTATAAAGATTATTAAAGATCATTTTATAGAGACTGCACTTCTGAAAATTAAAATTTTAGCTGTTGAATTTTTTTCAATACAAGCATTATTAAAAAGTGTAATTGCAATATACATTTTTGTATAGATTTTCATGACTTTTTAATGTACAATTTTACAATCCCGACATTTGCAGGTTTTCCATGGCTGCAGCAAGTCTGGCATTGAAATATTTCTATCCAATATTTGCCATTCTTTTCCTTTACTGTCCATGCTTATAGAATAAAAATGGCAAAAACGTTGCCGTTATTCTGCAAAAATGCCTAATTGTGGCCTTTTATAAAGTGAACCTATTGTGCTTTTTCAGATATTGCCTTTCATGAGTTTTTGTCTCCTAAAAAAAAAGAAGTGATTCTGAACTGCCTGAAACGAGCCGTCAGTAATTTCAGTCTTCCTGCTCGAACCAACTTACGTTTGTAACAGATATGCATAATGCCAGCCAATGTCTACATTGGCTGCTCACTAACGACATCTATTTTGACCCTCAAACACTGAGTAGCTGAGGCCTGGAAGACTTTGGATAGTGTTGTTGACATGGAGAATATGCTGTTTTCTGGAGCTAAAATTCAGGTATTTGAATTTGGTTTCCGACAAGCTCTGTAAGTGGTAGACCAATCACAACAGACTAGGCCATCTGACCAATCAGAGCAGAGTAGACTCGTGGAAAGGAGGGTTTTAGAGAGTCCGAATCCTTGACTGAACCTCAGACACTGTGAGAAAAGAGGTGATGCTGCGATGTATATTATGAGAAAATGTAAGTGTTTTTTGACCTTGGATGCATGTAAACCTTTTGTAGGAGAAAGCCTTTAAAATAGCATAAAAGGGGTACTTTAGAATAAAGTTTCATAAGGAACTTCATCATAAGGAATTGTGTTCATTATGCAGGAAAACTCACTCACCGCATACAGTGGAGAAGACTGCGATAGCTGACATGGTGACTGTGGGTATGAGTGAATCTGAGGATGTGGTTGAGGATGGTTCTCCTCGACAGGGCTCACGTCCTGCCTCATCACCCACACGGGCTCCGTGATCTTGTCAGGTGTGTAGGGAGAACGCACCGTCTTGGTCTTCACCTCCTCGATAGCTTCCTTAATATCCTTGATGGCCAAAGAGACAGCATCTCCTGTAGCTCTGCAAGACTCTGTTATTTGATCTTGGGCTGAAGTGTATAACTTATCAGGTCTTTCCACTACTTCAACCTGAAGATCAGGTGAAAGCTGAGTATTTTCCAATGTCTCCTCTTGGGGGTGAACGTCCAGTGATAGGCTAGTCGAGCTTGATGTCTTCCTGACCTGGGCTCTGCTTCTCCCTGAGCTTTCGGCTTCATCTCCTGACTGTTCATCATAGTGGTGCAGCCTGGAGCCCACTGAACTGAGCTGACCCATGTCCTCCTGTGGGTCGCACTGGTCATCAGACTCGTCCATGGTCATGCTCTCGTTCCTCTTGTACATCTGAGGAACCTCAAGGGCTGGATTAGGATCTGTTAGGTTGCATTGGGATGATTCTGTCTGATATTCTGGTAAAGTCTCTTCAGGGTGAGAATCTGGGCTTAGCTGAGGGTAAGAATCAGTGCGGGCTTCAGGACTAGAGTCTGAGAGATCATCTTGGTGGTCCACAACATGGGACATGGGACTATCAAACCCTTTATTCTTGTTTGTATGAGCGTAACTGGTGTTAAAATGAGTAGGGTATGATTTGGGATCAGAGTTGTAGCTTCGAAGAGTCTCGGGGAAGGTTCGTGGAGACTGAAAAAAAGGTTTGTTCATCATTTTGTGAGGAGATGTGGCAAACGGAGGAACATCTACTCTTCGCGGACTGGTTCTTTTACTTTCAGGGTGACATTTTGAAGTAATCTTAGGTGGGACATAGTCTTGTTCATGAGTTTCCCTGGAATAGTCCTCTTCCTCTTTGTTCTCTTTCACCAATTCCTCTTCACCAAACTTTGATTCTTCACATTGAACTTTCTCCTCCAACTGGTCCATTGAAGACTCTGGCTGTTCTGGATCTGTATCACGATCAATCTGTGTATCAGATGAATGGGAGAGATCTGGACTGTTTCCATCCAGTCTATCAGTGATTGGTTCATCCTGAGGAGATGGAGTCAGCAGTTCTTGAGAGGAATCTTCTGGAGATAATGCTTCTGAAGCGTGTTCTTTTGGAGGAGTTTTGACCACCTGTTGTTCTTCTTCTTTGTGCTGTTGTCTGTATCTGTGCTGATGGAGTCTCTCTCCACCCCGACGATGTCTTGACGCCCCCAGCTTGGGCTGTTGGCCAGCTCTAACTTCTGTGTCTCCGCTCTCAGTCCGCCTGCGCTGTGCTTGACCGGGAACATGCCGCCTACGGTGGCGTGGTGGAGCTTGGCTAGATCCAGATGGGTGCTGGTTGGCTTGTTGATGGCGATGATGATGGTGGTGGCCTTGGCTTTCTGCATCGGGATTGTGCAGCTGGCATGGCCTCCATCTGGGGCGACCTCCCTCGAGAGGAGTCCCATTGGGCTGCTTGCTGCGATGAGGGGGAGGGCCTCTGGGACCTGCCTCCTCTGGCTCCTCCCTATGGCTCATGGCTCCGCCCACTCACTGCTCATTGTCTAGATGCTGCTGCCTGAATGACACACAGAAATCATAGGTAGTAGAGGAGGAGTATATCCTACAATATATGAGTGAAAACGTGAAAATATATGTATCATGTCCTAAAAATACCATCCATGTACACTGCCCGGATTTAAATTGGCAAATGCTTAAGAGTCTATGACTGGATTATTATTGGAGTGATTATTATGTTTCTAACATGTTATATGTTTGGCAGCAGTTCTTCTAACCCTAATAGATGGAGTGTGTAGTGGAAGAAATTTAATGTTCTATTATGTTGGCACTTAATTATATTCATAGAATCTTAGAAATATGATGGTAATTAGATTAATGTGGTGTCGATACATATTCTTATTAATATATGTATGTGTACGTCCTTGTATATGACCGGACAAATGTTAATGTGACTGAATGTATGACCGAGACATAGAGTATCCATTCAAGGGTGTAATATGATTAAGTATGATAGACAAATCGAAACAATATGTTAGTTATGGCTAAGATCTTGATGTAGCCTCAGGAAAACAACCTTGGGGTAGGAACAACTATAAAGAATGAAGGATATCCCCCACTCGTTGTCACACTCTGCAGGCACTTTGTAATGACTGTATGACTGCTGACCTTTCCTTGCAAGGGAATAAATAATTGTTAAAGACAATTGATCCATATTTGTCACTTATTCAGTGATGTAAAATTGTTTGCCACTACAGTAGCTTTTTCTTTATTTGGCTTTATTTTCATAATGGCTATATTACAGGATGACAATGTCAAGATTCATCAGGCTCAAGTTGTGAAAGAATGGTTGGGAGGAAGCATGAAGAATCATTTTCACACATGAACTGGCACCTCTGAGTCCAGACCTTAAATTCATTGAAAGTCTTTGGGATGTGCTGGAGGAGACTGTAGCGACTGAGACAAATCAGACACAATTATTTGCCATATGCACACACCAATCTTTAAAACTTCCATCCGAGAGCAGGGTCCCAACCCCCAGGCGGGGTGAAAGGGGCCTGGTTGCCATGGCCGCGATCAGATAGGATGTTTTATGACTCTCAGGAATGCTAACAAGTAACTAACTCTGCCACAGATATCAGAACAAACTCTCCTGCATTCATTTATTGATGAACTGACTGACATGAAATGAACAGGCATTCCAGAACATTTTGAGAATGATTTACTGTTGTGTGTTTTGTCTTTTAATAATTCTGTTGATACTATGATCTCTTTGATACTATGTAGTTATTACAAGACCAACTGTCTATGTAACCATGTTTGGTCTCGATAAATTGTTGCTTTGAAGATCGAAATGATTGTGTACATGATATGCCAATAGCTGTGCAACACATTAGAATTACTAAGAATCTTCCTTAGTAGTGTCATTAAACACCAATCCAGCATGCCAGTCCGAGTGAGCACGCTTAAGACAAAGGCTTGTAAATCCTGGTGACAGAAGAAACTCCCGCCAGACAGTCCACCCTTCTCATTGGTACAGCAAACCCAGAGAGGGGTGGCCATTCTCAGGCTTTATTAGAGACTGACCACAGTGACCGTTCTCTCTTCTCAACGCTTCTCATCCGACAACAAGGCAGCTTCTGCTGTTACTGGGGGAGGGGCTGGACCCCTTCCCCCCCACTTGGGCCCAGCTCCCTGGGCCCAAACAGGCCTGAGCAATGCCTGCCATGCTTTCATACTCCAAAAAGGGAGTCAGACTTTTCTTCAATCTAGAAAACAACTGCAACTTTACCATCACTGACTCAACGATCCACTCCTGGTCTTCAAGCCAGGACAGCAGGCTTCGACTCACAACAGCCATGTGCTCGAAGCCACCATGCTTTTCTTCAAGGCCATAGACCCAATCAACGAATCCAATCCAATCCAAGAATTTTCCACGATTGCAACTGCCATGCAAGTATTCTTTGATGAGATTGCTATGAAATAAGCTGATGGTTCTTCTTCTCATACTGAGATCTTATTCCATAGTTCTATTTCCTGTTCCACACCACTCACCCCTTTACCTATGCATGTATGTATGGATGTATGAATGTATTTATGTTTGTTTAGTGTTAGTTATGTTTGTGATTTAGTTAATAAAATTTGTGCACGATTATGAATTTGGTTTCTGATCCTCTGTTTGCATACAAAGTCCCTTTTACGATTTTGATCTTGCTACATGCTAATTGCTGTACATAAGGAATAATTATTTTTCAGCGACCATGAACAATACATTGTCCTTAGAATAAATGAATAATCAAAGAGTTCTTTGGAACTGATTAATTGATTGTAATATTACTTTGGCTTACCTCAAAGTTAATCTGATTAACTGACCCAAATATTAATAATTAATCATAATTGGTAATTATGGATTATTATTAATATTTCCCCTTAGAGCTAATGTCCTTACATATGGTGGAGAATCTTGGGAATTGTATTAAACATTGTATGCAAGCAGACATTAATCAATCATATGTTGTCCCATAAGTTTTTATTAACATCTCATACATGCACGTACAAGTTTCTGATAAAATCAGCAAAACTATTGCTTGAATATGCCTTCCTACGAATGGCAGAAAGTTTCTCAATGCTACTATGCATGTTTAAATCGTACAATAAGAAACTTCTGATTTTAGCGAAGAAATCCTAACTTCAGATATAAATCGTGCGTACGCCTTCTCTGACGAAGAAATCTCAGATTAGCCGCGCGTATAAATGGTTCCTGATATTAGCGAAGCAACCCTAATTTCAGTTCTAAAGTGATCGTAAGCCTTCTCTGACGAAGAAATCTCAGATTAGCCGCACGTATAGATGGTACCAGAACAAATTAGTCTGAGATGGGCGAAGAAATCCCCATTTTCAGCAATTTTTAAGGTGTTTGAGCGATGTTCCTCCTCACCGATTTAAGGCCTTATTATTATTCGTCACGTCATTGTATTCATAGTAAACTGCTAAACCGCACATATGAAACAATCGCGTCGATTTAGTGGTATAAATTCTAGCCTAGCTAACTAGGAATTTGCCATTGTCTGTGAAAGAACGGTGCTGTTTGATTTGTGAAAGAATCACTTACATGCAACGTCATGTGTCTAAACTAGACAATCTCTGACTCAGTGCAAACCTTCAGCACAATGCGAACGCTGCTCCGTTCGACTTGTGTTGCTGGTTGGCAGTGTGTCTGAAGTGCGAGCAGGCACTTCTGTTTACGTGAAGAACAGCACCAATCTCACAGACCCCTTGTGTAAACAAGTGAATGCGTGTAGCCAAAGCCAGCTCGCTAGCAACCCTACACGCATACAAGCCCCTTTACCTCGAGTGATAGCTTTTAGCACTGACTAAAACTTAGACACGTGCGAGCGTAAAGTGTAACCTTTAAACCAAAGACTACAGACTTTGGACCGTGGCCCTTGAAACAAAGGGGTAGTGTTTGGAACACAAGAGTCAAAGCTTCTCGAGGCTTTGAATCAAAGGAGTCAATTGCATCACAAATGATTCTTTGTTTTGAAGCGCCCTCTTTGGCGACCCCTGCTGGTCAGAACAGTGTAAGTGTAGAGAACTCAGCGTAATGAAACACCTTTAACAAACCAATCGCAAAGGTTTGATCAAAGGTGTAAGCATGTTATAGCAACGCACAAACTATCTAATACTATGAGGTGTCTTTCAAGGCACAATAATTTAATAAACTGTAGGGCTCGTTTATGAAAGAGACTATTAAATTCGCCTCTTCCTTTTATCAAATGTGTCATTAAATGTGTACGAATCTATAAAGTGATACAAGATCACATAGAAATCAAATACACATTGTTTCACGAACCGTTGAAATTTAGAATAATTTCTAAATATCTATGACGCGCAACAAAGCCCGTTTACTGAAATCCTGTGACTTTAACAGTCTGATACATGCTCAGAATCACTGATTTGAGACAAATGATTCACACCGGTTTCCGAGCTTCACGAAGCACGTATCATAGGCGGTTTAAACTACTCCGCCCTCTCTCTATTTCTGTCTCTCTCTCTCTCTCTCTCTCTCTCTCTCTCTCTCTCGACCCCCCCTTTTTGGTTTCACTTTAGTTGAAACCCAGATACCTTGGTTTTATTTGTGTTTCATTTATTTCGACTTAAGTCTACCCCTATTTTATTTTGTGTATTTACACCTGATGAGCCTGAATATTCCTATTCAGTTAAGTTGAATTTAATTAAATTTGAGATTTAATTAAATCAATTTGCTTATTCAATTTCCCTTTTAGTTACCAGGGCTATGAGGACAATCCCTGTTTACTTTTGATTTTGATTTTATTCAATTTATTTACTTACTTTATTTTAGCCTGAATTTCCATATTCAGCTAAATAAAGTTTAACTAAATTTGAGATTTAACTAAATCAATTGTTTCCCTTTCCTTTGGTTTTGAGCTATAAGGACATTCTACCTTTACTTATACCTTATCTTAGGTACTTCCTATCGACATCTTCCCTCTCTCTATAGGATTACAGTAATTATAGCAACTGTTGTTTCTGTAACGACCCAGGTCATTAGAATCCTAACCCCTGTCTGTGCTTTAACCCTCCTTACTCCTTAGCACCAAGTTAAGTACATGAAGTACGGTTAACGTAAACGCACAGTCGGCAAAAGACAGAACGGGAGACACTTCCCGCTGTTTCTTCTTCTTTTGACCTTTTTGTCTGATGTTTGATGTGTCCCTGCTAGCTTCGTCTTACAGCAGCTTAACCCATACGTGACACCTGTTTACCTATGTCTCCTAGCTAAACTTAAATAGGTAGAACACACCTTCCCTTCCCTTTCAGATTTCTATTGTTTCTATTTTGTTTTTCTCTATTTGCTACTCTCGTAGTAAAACGTGAAAAGAACCATCAGTTTTGAGTAATAGTTTTAGGACATGTAAGAGGCCAGTCATCAGTCGATGCTGCTTAAAGCACATCAACTTGAATACTCAAAACCCTTTTGTTGTGTGCTCACCAACACTAAATTTAATGGCCCACAGAGCCACCTCTGTAGAAACTTGCATTGGCCTTTGTCACTTCTCTCTTGTGTTCCCACAAAGTATGCCAGTAGGCCTCAGACATCCAGCCCTGCCACCCACCAGAACCACCTGGAGACCGGCAGAGCCACGTCCTCGACATCCTCCAGCCTGAAGCAGACAACGACCTGCCGAGGCAGAGAAGGGAACCGTTAGACGACAACGAAAGCGGACGTCTGACACCCAGCCTGAGTCACCAAGAGCTGACCAGCATCATCTTCTCCTTAGCCACGCTCCCTCAGGCCTTAAACAGGAGGTAAATGAACTTAAAAAACTGGTTGAGCTCAAAGAGAGACACTAAAGCCATCAGTGTCCAGTCAGAGCTGAAGTCCAAACACTGACTCAACAATGCTGCAACATTATAGACAAACAGAATGTGACCCTGAACAGAACTGAAACAGTCCAACCACCTGCAAATGGACTTCACATAAACTTCTAAAGTTTGCTAAAGCTAAACTTCACATCAGCCGCATAAGCTCCCCCAGCCCTGTACAAAGGGGGGGAGGAGTCAAACCCTTGGCTCGACAGTCACCAGCCAGTGTCCTGAGAGGCTCTGCAGGTGCAGAGGAAAAGGTTTAATTCAGACAAACCCTGAAACGACACATGAAGCGATGCTCCAAGAACCTTTTTCTCCAAAACCAGTTAGTCACCATTCCTGGCAGCTCCATGCAATGCCCACTCAACAATGTGTGACCTGACGCAGAATGCCTTTAACACACGAGGCCTCATCAGAAAGGGTTCATAAACCCCACTGACTCTGAACGGCAAAGATCAGAAGACACAAAGCCCGACCATAATGTAAACCGCTGCTACAAAGTTCATAGTCAGCATAGGACATAGGACTTTTAAAGTAGATGAAAATGTGTGCTCAAAAGAAGCAGGAAGCGGCATTAGTAAAATTAGAATTTTACTGACTTAAAGAAAATCTTGAATGCATACGTAAGCCCAACGCGCCAACAGACTATGCACTGCTTTTGAACCATACAGACATTTGATCATTGCAATCCAAATAGGATACAACCTGCGATACGCACTTTGATCACTAGTTACTGGCTTGTTTAAGTGCAGATAAAACGATAGCTGTAATCGACATCTCTACTAAGAATAAAAAGTCATAGATTTTTAACTAGTATCGGCAATTTCAGCATTAAAGCTTAAGTCTGTTTGACAAAGGAAGCTCAACTCAGCGGCATGCTGTGCCGGTATTTATTATTCTGCCTTGACTGGAGAAATCCAAAGTGCAGCATTGTTTAATCTGTTCGGACGAAGAAATCTCAGTACAGTGTTATATACACGTAGACTTGGGTGATGTCCCCTCCTTTCTACAATGTAAAGGCCTTACAAATTATTGTTAGATTGATGTAATTCATCTAGATTTTGGGCTGCATCTACAAGCAGAGCTACTTAGTGATCAAGATTGTTTCACTCGCTGAAAGTCAATATTTATGCATGAGATGGACGTAACCTTGTATGCTTAGACAAGCTTTAACTTACAGCAAATCCATTTCCTCACTTTTAAACAATTAGAAGAAGTTGTTTAAAGTAAAGAGAAGCATTACATGAGTAAAAGTTTCAAATGCCAAACCACATTTGCATTTTACTGAATGTAACATCAAGTTTAGGAAAGACTCAAAGTATAGGCGCCACATTTTAACTTGTTTAAACATGTATGACTCATTTCAAATGTACAGACATTCGTCATAGACTGTTGAATTGCTCTGACATGGTTCCCTTGACAACGACTTGTCACAGGAAGTGCAAACGCATAACGTCATATTGTAAACAAATCAGCCTAGAGAGCTAAGCCAACCTAACCTAGCGTCCGTTCAGCTTAGACCAAGCTAAATAATAACTGCTACAGTTAGCGGTTAGCATCATTTACTTGAAGCCTTTTTCTACAGCTTGTGCTGTGCACAGTGCAAAGTTTAGCCACTCGTGCCATTGATTATTCCCAATTTCAGATGATTCCTGCTGTTTTTATCACTTATTTAAGTCCTTTTTATTTATTATTTTACTTTGATAATAGCCGTCAGCTATTCACTTGTCTATTCTTTCATTTATTTGATTTATTTACATTTCCCCTCTTGTTCTAATGTGGTTCCAGTCCCCATAGGGCCCAGAAAGGAACCAGAGACACCTTTATTTGTGATTTTGTTTATTTTCAACAAGTGCACTCATTTTTATGACCCTGCAAAACAAGTAATCTCAACGATTACTAGGGCATAACTATAGTCCTGAGGATTGATAATAAGCATAATCTGAATAGGAAAACTGTCCTTTTCCTACTATCATTCACTTCGCCAAGCCCGTTGTGAACAACCAGTTAAGTCCAGAGAAATAATTTAGCCATAAGAACCATCTTAAGTCATTTATTTCCTCTTGGCTTATGCCCTTTTCAAAAAAAAAAGGTC
Source organism: Squalius cephalus (assembly GCF_949319135.1). Taxonomy (NCBI): domain Eukaryota; kingdom Metazoa; phylum Chordata; class Actinopteri; order Cypriniformes; family Leuciscidae; genus Squalius; species Squalius cephalus. The sequence continues at coordinate 23,689,873 of NC_137145.1, forward strand.
TACTAACACTAACACCCACAGCTAAGATGATAAGGATACAAGACACACTTGACAAGCTACACATAAACACCTAGCTTTATGCTACATACCTAGCTAACCTATCAAACCTTAGCTCTGAACTCTTTAGGGTCATGCATTAGCCTCTCACCCCTAGGGTGTCAAAAATGTCGCAGATCCTCTGTTCAATCTGACCCTAACCAGACAGGAGACCGAAAGAACTGACAAGCCCTCACAAGGAACACTGTTCCACCAAGGCTGCTGACATCCTACAGCACCAGAGCCAAACGTTACTGAACCTTGAGAGAAGAGGACCAACGACCCATGACCCAAGCCAGAGTTATAGCCTCACCAGGCTGATCAAGAGTATCATCTCCTTACCCCACCTTTTGGGTGGGAAACAGAAGGTACACAACCTTCTATAAAGATCACAGCGTCCCACAAGGAGCGGACCTGTGCTCAAAGCCTCACACACCAGCTAGAGACTGAGTTTCAAACCAGATTCAACGCAGCTGGACTGAGCATGCCCAGCACCAGCGCAGAACTGTCCAGGTAACCCAGGTAACAGTCAAGCTCTTGGAGAAGCCATGGAGGACAGCACCCTCCACCTGCAAACACCACAAAATGACCATAGGCTGTCAACGACAACATCCTCCTCCACACCATTCACACAGGTGTCAATCGGAGGCTCCACAAGGACAGCTGGACACACCTGACTCAGAGCTACAGGAGCTGCTGACACACGCAAACCAGCTCCCTGAACAGGACTCACCCGAGGAGTCCTGTAAAATACAAGCATCTGACTCCTTGCCTACCCCAGCTTAGGCAAGCTCACATCAGCACCGCCATAAGGACGGAGCAACACTTCAATTCTTCAGACTACCTTCTGACCTCCTGCCACCAGCACTAGGTCGGCCTGAAAACCTCTCTATGCTACATAGAGCCCTAACCCCTTCCTGCAACCACAGGCAAACACCTGCCCCGAAACTAATTAACTTCAGAATGACCGGTGACACCCTGTCAAGGCACCTGCTGCCTCGGCACCTGCTGCACCAACTCAAAGACCTGTACTTGGCTACTGTCTACAACACCTGGTGGAACGACCACCGCTCCAGGAAACACCAGCAACCAGAGGCCACCATGGCCTTCCAGCCTTGTATGACAGTGTCTGATCTTTCTGCACTTTCAACATCGTTCGTGGTTGTCCTTGAGAGGGACAACAACGACCGAAAGGGGGGGAATCTGTAGCGACTGAGACAAATCAGACACAATTATTTGCCATATGCACACACCAATCTTTAAAACTTCCATCCGAGAGCAGGGTCCCAACCCCCAGGCGGGGTGAAAGGGGCCTGGTTGCCATGGCCGCGATCAGATAGGATGTTTTATGACTCTCAGGAATGCTAACAAGTAACTAACTCTGCCACAGATATCAGAACAAACTCTCCTGCATTCATTTATTGATGAACTGACTGACATGAAATGAACAGGCATTCCAGAACATTTTGAGAATGATTTACTGTTGTGTGTTTTGTCTTTTAATAATTCTGTTGATACTATGATCTCTTTGATACTATGTAGTTATTACAAGACCAACTGTCTATGTAACCATGTTTGGTCTCGATAAATTGTTGCTTTGAAGATCGAAATGATTGTGTACATGATATGCCAATAGCTGTGCAACACATTAGAATTACTAAGAATCTTCCTTAGTAGTGTCATTAAACACCAATCCAGCATGCCAGTCCGAGTGAGCACGCTTAAGACAAAGGCTTGTAAATCCTGGTGACAGAAGAAACTCCCGCCAGACAGTCCACCCTTCTCATTGGTACAGCAAACCCAGAGAGGGGTGGCCATTCTCAGGCTTTATTAGAGACTGACCACAGTGACCGTTCTCTCTTCTCAACGCTTCTCATCCGACAACAAGGCAGCTTCTGCTGTTACTGGGGGAGGGGCTGGACCCCTTCCCCCCCACTTGGGCCCAGCTCCCTGGGCCCAAACAGGCCTGAGCAATGCCTGCCATGCTTTCATACTCCAAAAAGGGAGTCAGACTTTTCTTCAATCTAGAAAACAACTGCAACTTTACCATCACTGACTCAACGATCCACTCCTGGTCTTCAAGCCAGGACAGCAGGCTTCGACTCACAACAGCCATGTGCTCGAAGCCACCATGCTTTTCTTCAAGGCCATAGACCCAATCAACGAATCCAATCCAATCCAAGAATTTTCCACGATTGCAACTGCCATGCAAGTATTCTTTGATGAGATTGCTATGAAATAAGCTGATGGTTCTTCTTCTCATACTGAGATCTTATTCCATAGTTCTATTTCCTGTTCCACACCACTCACCCCTTTACCTATGCATGTATGTATGGATGTATGAATGTATTTATGTTTGTTTAGTGTTAGTTATGTTTGTGATTTAGTTAATAAAATTTGTGCACGATTATGAATTTGGTTTCTGATCCTCTGTTTGCATACAAAGTCCCTTTTACGATTTTGATCTTGCTACATGCTAATTGCTGTACATAAGGAATAATTATTTTTCAGCGACCATGAACAATACATTGTCCTTAGAATAAATGAATAATCAAAGAGTTCTTTGGAACTGATTAATTGATTGTAATATTACTTTGGCTTACCTCAAAGTTAATCTGATTAACTGACCCAAATATTAATAATTAATCATAATTGGTAATTATGGATTATTATTAATATTTCCCCTTAGAGCTAATGTCCTTACAAGACTTTACAGAGTGCTGGACTCTTGCATTGTCAATACAAGATCTCGGCCAAACATTGATGCACCTCTTGATGGAAGTAAATGTTGTGATGTTATAGTCAAGCACTCTGTAAAGTCTACTCCAGTACATCCCAAAGCAAAATCCAAACAGCGACTTTTTTTTGGCCAGGCAGTGTAAATTATAGATGCACTTAATGTCTAATCAAGCAATGTGTCTGTATAATGACAGAGTAACACACTGCATGTTCTTGTTCCTGTGCAGAGACATGGTTTATCATGGCAGTAGCACTGTCACAGATGGCCTCACCGTGGGCAGTCGTCATGCTGCATACTCTACCAGTCCTGGAGTTCAGCAGATTCATCTGTCAAACCTCCCATAAAAACCCAAAGCCAGGGGATTTACCTCCCTATTTAAACAGAGATCTTCACTTTCACCATGCATGCAGCCTCTTTGTATTGTTTACAGCTGAGAGCATGCATGCATATTAGGGTCACTCTGCAGTTCCGGTGGCAGGTGGTGTCACTCATTTTGAGTTAAAAAAAAACAAAAACATTTTTGCTAGTGGTGCCACCCAATGATATATTTTTTTTACATTCTACAATTAGAGTATAACTGTGTAAGAAATTAGAAAAATTATAGGTTTAATGTACAGTGGGTACAGTAAGGCACAGGAGGTTTAATGAATGAGTCATTAAAAAAAAAAGTGAAATGTAAATCCCACTGCAGTTGTAAAATCCTGTAATGTAAAAAAAAAAAACCCTTGACAGCTGTGGTTGCTAGAATTTCATCAAAGACTATAATGACAATGTCTCAAACATTATGAGAGACCTTTTGATGCATATACATTTTATAGTGCATAACTGTATAAATAAATATCTCGTATAATAGGCTACCAATAACTGAACAACTATCTTTAATACTGATAACCATATTAATACAGGTGGTAAAACTTAAAATCACATGATGAAGTTAATCAAAACCTATTCGGCCTTATGAACCACGGCTTTTAAAACAATGCTATAAAGATATGGTTTAAAGATGCAAACTAAACAATTTAACTTTGTAAAATAAAACACCATAATGTGCATTAAGAGATAAAAAAAATACTTTTTTAATAAAAATATCATCAAATTTGTCTGAAATATTTCACTCTAAATCACAAGCCTGGTGAATTGTACATTGTTTCCAACGTTTTATTCATATTCTGAAAAGTGCATGCACATGTCTTGTTGGATGGACTGTCAAAGCAGCATAGATTTTCACCGTAAATTATAACGTTGTTCATACGTTTTATCAATAACAATAAACAGTTTTAAGATTACATTTAATGTTCTGTAAAACTATTAAACAAAAAATCGATAGTATTTTTCACTGTATATTGGACAAAACACGGTTTTATTGTTAGCTCACCATTAACACTAACAATTTGCTTCTTATTCGTCTTAATATCAGAAGCGACTTTAAAACCTTGGAAACGCCTCAGCATAAAACCGCAATGATTGTATTGTCTCCTATGTCTCTGTGTAAATTGACTGCAGCAGTCAGTCACTTCCAGGTGATACCGCTAACCATATGGACATTTCGTCGCTCCTAACATTATAAAATAAAGATTTTCTGTAGTTAAACACACAGTAAAACACCAAAATAAGATTTAACGGTGTAATTTAAAAACTTTCCGTCGGTAATAAAAGTTAAAAGCGTGTTGTTTGATAATGTAGCGGGCCTGCGCTGAGGCAAACGCATCTTCCCTCCCCAGTGAATTCATCCAGCAGGTGCAGCTCCTGTACGAGCCATAGTGCCCTCAGTAAAACACGACAAGCAGACAGCAGTTTACAGTCTCATCCGTTACACTTACCTGTTATGAGCCCAAGCGATGAAGAAGAGCTGTTCGGCTCGCCTTCATCTTCGTCGGTTGTTCTTATATTATCAGCACACGGGGATTAAGCGAGCGGATCTCAGACCCCTCCTTCAGCACACGGTGACATCAGAGCGGATTACACACCAGTAAACACCCTCCCTGCCCCCAAACCATCCCGCAACAACCCGCACCATCTGTCTGTGCTTTTGACTCAATTACACTTCCTCTGCAGATACACAGATTGTTATTAATGTTCAGATGTTACTTTCTCATATAAGAACTCCGGACTGTAAGCGGATGTTCACACTGTCCTTCAATCACAGTGATAAACTCCCTTTAAAGGGATAGTTCAGCAAAAAATGAAAATTAGCCCATGGTTTGCTCACCCTGAAGCCATCCTAGGTGTATATGACATTCTTCTTTCAGACGAATACAATCGGAGTTATATAAAAAAAAAAGTCCTGGCTCTTCCAAGCTTTAGTGAGAGTCAATGGGTATATTTTTTTGGAAGTCCATCAAAGCACATCCATCCGTGATTAAAGTGCTCCACACGGCTCTGGGGGGTTAAAGGAGAACTCCGGTCAATTTTAACATTGAGCTCATTTTTTTGTACATTTGGAGTGCTGTCAATACAGAGAACAACGACAAAAATCGGTGTTGCCTACACCGTGTTATCCTCTTTTTAAAATTTGCACCCTGTTGACTTCAATGGGGCAAGTTTTAAACCTGCTTTTAGCCTCTTAACATCCTTGATGTGTCATTACAAGTGCACAGGTCATGTGAGTGATTCCTTCGGAGTGAACGCGGGTCAATCTGACTGCAGTAGATGTGAAAGATATGAATAAAAATTATATTTATTTAGCCAGCGCTCATACCTGTATTTACATCCTGTTTTCGGTTAAAGTCCATAGTAATCGATTGTCGAGTTCACACGCATTGGTTTAGTACCTATGATCATGCGCGTGAACTCGACAATCGATTACTATGGACTTTAACCGAAAACAGGAAATAAATACAGGTATGAGCGCTGGCTAAATAAATATAATTTTTATTCATATCTTTCACATCTACTGCAGTTAGATTGACCCGCGTTCACTCCGAAGGAATCACTCACATGACCTGTGCACTTGTAATGACACATCAAGGATGTTAAGAGGCTAAAAGCAGGTTTAAAACTTGCCCCATTGAAGTCAACAGGGTGCAAATTTTAAAAAGAGGATAACTCGGTGTAGGCAACACCGATTTTTGTCGTTGCTCTCTGTATTGACAGCACTCCAAATGTACAAAAAAATGAGCTCAATGTTAAAATTGACCGGAGTTCTCCTTTAATAAAGGCCTTCTGAAGATAAGTGATGCGTTTGTGTAGGAAAAATATCCATATTTAAAACTTTGACTAAAATAACTAGCTTCCGGCAGACAGCCATATACGCAAGTCGAAAAGAGTAACACTCGACGATGTATGACGTAGGATGTAGGAGTAGCGTAAGCTATCTTGTGCGTCAAGTTCAAGGGTTTCTCTTTTGGCGCAAGTCGACTTGTGTACGGCCGTCTGCCGGACGTGTACAAACAGCATTTGGGACAATTTACACGAGCTAAAAACGGAAAGGTTTTTCCTTTGCGCTTTTCGGGTATAGATGACGTTGTCAAAACGATCCCCATTCCCACGGATCCACGAAAACAGTTAAAAACGCTGTATTCTGCTGCCAGGCCAGTAGTTGGCGATGTTACTTTGTAAACTGAAGAAACATGCCTATAGACTGAACATGTAATACGCATGCGCATGACGTTGCCGTTTTCACAAATTCGCGTTTTTGAGACGATAATGGAATCATTTTCAAAATCTTCCCGTTTTCAAAAGTTTGCATTTTCAGGCCCACAAAATGCTGTTGTCATGTAAATGAACGGCGAAAACGCATTAAAAAATGGCGTTGTGTAAACTGTTTCTTTGTTCTGTTGTTGCGTTTTTATTACACTAGGGTTGCGCTAGGTAGCCCCGCCCACAGTGAAATCTCATTGGTCCAAAATGTGAATGTGCAAATCGCACAATTATTTATAAATTGAGAAAAAAACAAATCTCAACTGTTTATTTAAAATATATGAATTTATATGTTTATTTTTTATTTATAATTATTTATGATATCACTTTGTGTAATGATTTAAATTAACCTAAAACACTAAACTAAGGCAGTCTTTTTTTCTATAAAACGGTATATATTTTTATAATTGTCACCGTACATTTCATGCTTCCACTAATGTGACGTTCTGGGAAAGCCTATAAATAATTGCTCGATGTCAGAAAGCAACAGGCCATCGAGACCCTTTGGGAACATATACATCCTCAAATCAAAAAATGTTTGATACAGTTCACGGATTCACTCGTTCACTTCATTACTGTAGCCGCATAGCAAATATTTTATTCTGTTTATGAAATGAAATATGCTGCAGGTGGCACTAGTAAACAATACTGGATAAAAAAGTTACACACATAGGCCTACTGCTCACACAGGAATTGTTTTATATCCAGCTGTAGGGCTAAATATTTGAAGTAAATGGTACTGTCTTGTTCTGTTTAGTATTTAATAAATACCTTGCTTTGACATTTTTCTTCAAATATAGTTCTTTTATATCTTCTACCATTCTCAGATGAGGATTGGCTTGCATGTGGAACACAGATGAGTTTGGTTTTATCATTTACTGTAGACCACTTTGACCTCAGCAAAAGCAGCTGTCTGTTAGCACTTAGCAGCCACAGGTCTTGTCACGCAAACCTGTGTATGTTTGCTGAAGTATTAATTCCTGTATCAACAATGTGTATGCAGAGGGAGGAACACAAAACCTGACCTAATTTGAAACAAATGTCAAATCTGAAATCAGTGATGGCGTATTCAGTTAATTCCCAGAGGAACTTCTTCATGTGGTCAAGAATCCCACCCATCCGCTGAGTTCAGATAACCCGACATCCAGCGTCCTCTGGCTGTCACATTCTGCCGGCATTACACATTTGTATCATGTTTCCAAACTGTGTTCGTGGACCACATTGTGTGACTTCAGCCTCTAATTATTTATGGTTTGACCCGTAACACACAACGGTGTGACTTCACCCTCTAATTGTAAAAGAGTGTGTGGAATGAGTGTTCAGTTCTTACAGATCTTAAAAACATAAACATTTTTGTGAAATGAAAATTGCACAGAATTTAAAAACATAACATTAGGGAAAAATAACCTAACAACACTGATTAAGTGTACAATGCCATTTTTTTAAAACGTTTAAAAAAATACAATTTCAGACATAACTCAATAATTATTTATATTTCAATAAAAAAAGAAAATTTCAATTTTAATAATTTATAAAAATTGCATTTTATAAATAAACCCCATATACTGTAAAATGTTAGTTGTATGCTTCATCACATATGAAAGCTTTTCCAAAAGAGTCTTTCCCTTAATCCATTCCCTGCTTTCATAATGTTCCTGCCTTTTCGAAGAAAAGTGAATTAAGAATATCTAGTAAAAAATGTATAGATAAATTGTCACCATGAAATTAAAATGGACAGTTCTTGTTTTCATGGAATATTGCAGTGCAGTATAAATGAATTTTCATGTGCCCTCATAATCCCCTCCCTCTTGCAGCATCTCTTCTCTGATGATGTGTTCACTGGCGAGAGGGCGGAGCAACCTGTCACTCAAATTAGATCCACCAATAGCAAACCACAACCTTCCAATCAATTCCCCACGGACAAAATCAAGCCCCGCCCTACATTGGTTCTTGTTCCAGAAGCCGTTTCACTCGGATATACGTCACAATAGGGAAGAAAAGACTATCACAACTTCAGTTTCATGCTGACTTTAAATGAAACACGCCTTCATGATTATTCCTCATTATAGAACTCATTTCTTGCGCTGTACAGTGATCTCTAATTTTATGCATACTTTGTCAGTCTGATAAAAAACAAAATGTTTTTTTAAATTGTGTTTAATAGCCAAATTCCTGTGGCCAGTTAGTCATCCAATTTTATTCTTTAAAACTGTTAATAACTTTTTAAAGTCAGTAACATAAAAACGTAGATTGGTCTAATTTGACACCGAACAGTAAGACTGATTACCCCTAGTTGATCATACTAGTTCTTAAGACACAGTCTTAACATAATGGCTATGTTTATGCAACTGGCCCCTGGTCAAGAACTACACTACCCATTATCCTCCAATCAGAGAAGGCTGAGTTACCATGGAAACTGAAATGATGACAGAAGAGCTAGAATAGAAAAAGGATGAAAAAAAAAAAATACTATAGACCACTGATCTATATAGAGAATTATACATTATGCAGATTAGATCCTTTTCACATGTCCGGGCCTCTCGGAAGCAGAAGTCACCATTGCTGGGTAATCTTCTATAGCGGTGAATGGGAGACAAAAGCAAATATCATTTTTGTATTCCCATTTGCTCCAATAGCAAAAGAAAAAAAAACCATAGCATTTCCACATCATTCCAAAAGAGGGGAAATAGAGAGATTGATAACGGCAGTCAGAGGAGAGAAAAATGTCAAATTGGCCATCACTCCCTCAGCAGCTTTCATTTTTTTGTAATTTACTGCCAAGGAAATATAACACAAAATATAGATTTATAAAAAGAAAAATTTTATAAAAATTTATGAAAATTTAAGATTTATAAAAATCACTTTTGTAAAAAGTGTCCAAAGGCAGTCAGAAAAGTGACTTGATATTAAAATAGGCTTTTTCATTCGGTGTGAAGCGGACAGAATGTATGATAATGTCTCATACACTCAAAAAAATGAACTTGGTTGGTGTCAGTTTTACTAAATAATTTCTTGTTCACTTTACTTAACAAACACAAGTAACTGGATATAATTAATTTAACTTAGTAATTTCAACAAAAGACCACATCTTGTCATCTTTACTTTAAAAGATTTTGTTCAGTCAACAAATCATTGTTCAGTGAAACGCACAAATACAAGAAATCCAAAACGGAATGTCCCTTTGCACACACCGTATGCAAATGCAGCAGCGCCAAAGACAGACGAGAGGAGATGATGGCATGGCGACTTAATTTGTGTGAGGTATGAATATTTGGCTTAAATCATTTCCATCCTGAATAATACTGCCAATAAAAGTATTGTTACTTCGAGATCTCAGGTTATATCAGAGAATATACGTGTTTTTCATTGTAGATGAGCTGAAGACCAAATAGTATTTGCACTTTATGGTATGGGTTTTTGTCGGAGGGGAAAAGCAGGTTGAGTTTTCTTTTTTCTTTCAGTGCATACAATTAATTTAATTATAAAAAAAAAAATAAAAAAATGTTTTTGTCATTTCTTTCAGTGGATAAAATATGTTTAACTTGTTTATATTTAAAAAAATAATTGGCCGTGTCTTGTCATTTTAACTTTAGGTGTTTTTGTTCAGTCAACAAATCATTGTTCAGTGAAACGCACAAACGCAAAAAATAAAAAAAACATTTTGTCCTTTTGTACACACCGTATGCAAATGCAGCAGCGCCAAAGACAGTCACAGACGAACGTTGAGGAGACGACGGACGACACATTGGCGACTTTGAAAGGTATGAATATTGCCATCCTGAAAAATAATGCCCAATAAAAGTAATATGTAGTACACTATATCAATGTACACTTTATCAATCAATGTTTAATATGTCAGTTTATGTCATAAGCTGCGGTTACACGAAATTAATTCATTGTGATTGATGAATTTGTGTTTGCATGAACGCAAAAGTGATGAATTTGTGTTCGCATGAACGCAAAAGTAATAAATTAACGTTAAGTTAATCAGATTGATGTGCGCAATATTCCATGTAAGTTATCACATTGAAATTTATCTTTTCACGTGCGTAGGCCGCACAAACCATTAACGTTACTCTCAGAAGCAAGCAATTTGCAGAACATTACAGTTTCAGAAAGCAAGCGATCACATGATTTTTCATAGCTAACATTTTCTTAAAACGATCGGTTTACACAAAATGTTTACACTACCACTTACAATCCTAATGAAATTTAACTCGGATCGAGCTCAATCGGATCCATAGAGGTGTTTACATGAAGGTTTATTATCCATGTAAACGCAGCTAATGACTGGCTCTTCTTTTCTATTACAATATATTCAGTATGCTGTAGTTAGAATAAACAGAATAGAGGGAACATATATGTGATCTAAAACATAAAAAAAAAAATTATGCTTGCCACATAAACAGTGTAAGATGCCATTTAAGTGGCTGTATTTTTTTTTAAAGCTATTCTATTCATTATGATATTAACCCATTTAATCCCAAATTTTTCCCAGACACAAAAATATCCAAATCATGTGTCATTAGTATCCCTTTGAAACAATCAATCATAATTTTTTTAAATTTTCATGGAAAAGTGTGTGAAAAAGTGTGTTTTATGATCGGTCACAATTGTGACCGGTGGGATACTGTGTTGTATCAACCATTGTATTGATTTAATATAGGTCTATTTGACCTGTGCAGTGTGTTTGTGTGTGTGTTAGACTTGTAGTCAAGACCGCCTAAACCGAGACCAAGACACTACCAAGACCAGAGGGTATCGAGACCAAGACAAGACCAAGACCAAGACCAAGACAGACCAAGTCAAGACCAAGACCAAGTCGAGACCAAAACCGAGACCAAGTCGAGACCGGAGGAAAAAAAAACAGACTAGTGTTGAAGCTAAGCAACAACTTGTATGTAGGGATGGGGCCGATCCGATCCAGTATCGGTATCGGGACCCGATACCAGCGTAATTCACGTATCGGATTTTCCCGATCCAACCTGCGGAGATATCCGATATCCATGAGTCATGTCTGCGCTCGCTTTAACGCGTGCTGAAATGACTCCAAAAGTGATTCCCGCCGGCTAGTCTGCTAGCTGGCTGCAAACTGTGGAATGGATTTCCAGAACGGAGGCGCGGCTCAATGAGACACAGTCACAGAGTTATGAGACACGCTCCCGCTCAGGAAATCCATTCCGCAGTTTGCGGCTAGCCAACAACGTCTGCTGTGTGTGGAAATACTTCAAACTGGAAACACCGCAGAGCAAGACAGCAAAATGTTATGTTTGCAAAGCTGTAATTCAGTCTTTTGAAGCTTCCTCGCGTCGTACAACACAACGAACGCAATCAAACATTTAAAAAAGCACCACGTTACTGTGCGTTCACACCAAATGCGAATAGCGCGTCAAATTTGCGTCTACCGCGTCTATTTTGAATCCATTCGCGCGTCCAGAGAAAAATTGACGTGCGTAAAAAGCAAAAGTTTGAAACGAAATTGACGCGCGTCTGAGGCAAAATCCGCTTGTTTGTTTGGACGATGCTGATGTTGATCGAGCATTTACTGCATCGGAGCGAGGATCACCCTTCAGATAGTGTGTGTGTAAGATGTTTAACGTTAACGTTACACTTAAACTTTTCTTATATTTCAAGACGCAAGTATTTGACATTTTGGGAATGTAATAAATATTGACATCATGACAATCAATTTGAAACCCCAGTTGCATATTTGTTTTCAGAATGGGATTTTTCCTGTTAACAGGATTTCCTGTTTTTCTGACTTCCTTTTCTGACCTTATACTTACCTCAAGTTGCCTTTTGGGACATACATGGCATGCATGCATACATACGTACATAACATATCATTACTTGCTTGTTGAGAGAAGTTTATTTCAGCATCATATAAAATAAACAATAATGATAATAATAATATTAAAGCAAACACAGCTCTGGTATCGGAATAGTATCGGTATCGGCCGATATCCAAATTCAGGTATCGGGATCGGATCGGAAGTGAAAAAATGTGGATCGGTGCATCCCTACTTGTATGAATTCAAGAACAGCAGCATACTAGGGTTCAGCCGCAGTTTAGGCTACATTCAATACATATTAGACGGTATTACTTCAACTACACAGGCAGAACAATACAGGGACAGACCATGTCATGTGTGTGACTGTGAGCTCACTGTAAATGACTGTCTAAAGAATGAGAAATATGTAACCAATTGAAATTATACTTAATTTGTAGATGAAATTGTAACATCAAATTAAAGATACACAATTATAAACTTGGATTAGGCCTAATGTTTAGTCAACACAACGGAGATATGCAGATGATATTTAAAAGATCATTTATTTAGTCTAACACCATCTTAACTTAAATACAATACTGTAATCAAACAACACACACACACACACACACACACACACACACACACAGATATCAAAGACACAAATTCATCTAAGCAAATGCCTGCCTATCTCTGCCGAGTCTCCAAATTAATCCATTCTGCAACTTTTAAATACATATTTAAATTTTTAAAAACGAAATTATAGGCTTAAGTGCAGGATCCGAAAGTTGGTCGTTTTGTCGCTATGGTTACACACACACACACACACACACCGTTGGCGGTGCGCTCAGTCATCTGTCAGTTGTGCAGTTACCCAAAATCTCCTGAATGAAGTTAAAACCCATCATGTCACTGATATGTGTTTTTTAAATCAAGTGATCAAAGTGCTCGTTGCCGCTGCGATCAGTGGCGCGGATAAAGTGTTTTCTCGTGGCTCGCGCACACGCAGCACTGTCTTGACTCGGACGCGCGCTTCAATCCGTTCCGTTGCGGATAATAATGTTGCATTATCGAACGTTGTGTCGTCGTGGATATTTTAGTATTGTATTGCTAAATCCCCCGACCACTATGTCGGTCTGAGACAGCGAGACCTAGACAAGACCGAGAGGTCCGAGACCAAGACAAGACCAAGACCAAAGACCGTCAAGGCCGTGACAAGACCGAGACCACGTAAAAGTGGTCTCGAGACCGGTCTCGAGACCAAGACCGGTCTCGAGACATACATCACTAGTGTGTGTGTATGTTTTTTTTGTGTGTGTGTTTTTGTGTGTCTGTGTGTGTGTGTGTGTGTGTGTGGGTGTGTGTGTGGAGATCAGACATCAGAGGAGACGTGACCATGTGTGAGTGTGTGTGTGTGTGAGTTTCTGTCTGTGTGTGTGTGTGTGTGTGTGTGTGTGTGTGAGTTTCTGTCTGTGTGTGTGTGTGTGTGTGGAGATCAGACATCAGAAGAGACGTGACCGTGTGTGTGTGTGTGTGTGTGTGTGTGTGTGTGTGTGTGTGTGTGGAGATCAGACATCAGAAGAGACGTGTGTGTGTGTGTGTGTGTGTGTGTGTGTGTGTGTGTGTGTGTGTAAAATTAGAAAGTAAGGTAGAACAGTTAGCCTATGTGTATTAGTATGTAGATACAATGGGTTATCCCACCGGTCACTATTGTTGCCGTTGACATGTTTGTGAGTTCTATGACCACATTAAACAAAGTTGAGTAATTGCAAATGCATATATCAATACTAGACACCTTAAACATGTGTACCAAAAATCTATGTCCTATCTTTATATACAGGAAGTAAACAGCTCTGGTCATGTGACAATTTACAGTAAACATGCGACACTGCACGTATTTCATTGAGACCCTTTATTATTTCAATATCTGCTGGAAATGCATTGATAGATCATTCAGTAACATTTTTATAGCCTTAGAAATGAAACATTTTTTTACTGTCACTATTGTGACCGGTGGGATTAAATATAGGAAGTGTTGTTGTCAAAGTAAGTTCCATGTTTTAAAACTGATTAACTTTTGTTGTTTGTTTTAGGACAATGACTTGGAGAAAGCTGAGAGAGACATGGCTAATACAGTCATTGGAATTTTCATTGTCCGAGCTGAAGGTGCAGGACCTGAACAACCACCATTGGATGTTGGGATCCTTGTTGAAGGAGTGAAAGTGCTTCAGAAGCTTGGAGATGTCACCAAGGCTTGTGCTCTCCTCTTGGGAGTAATTTATAGTTTGAATCTGAGCTATCCATGTGATCTCAAGTACACCTTCGAGTTTCTTCAAAAGGTGATAATGGAACTTGATGCCAGCAAACTTTCACACAAAATTCAGGTACTTAAAAACAAACTTATGGAATAATTTACTGATGTTTAGTTTAATTACTTCCAGTACAATGCTGCTGTTTGAAAAACAATATTCTTTTATTAATTTTTTTGTATTAAAAAAACATGCCAGTCATAAATATTCCATAATATGTTGATGTATTCTATAAATGTGAAGTTCTGTAGCGCTTTGGGGTGTGACCCTATGTTAGAAACACGTTGTCATGCTCACTTGTAGAATTAATTTGAGAAAAACAAAAAAGTTCAAGACTTGTTTGTATTATAAAAAAAATAAAAAGCTATTTGTTTCTGAAAAATAATTGTCTGATTATTTAATAGTTTTCTTGGAACACTTGTATGGCTCGTAATTACAAAGCAACTGAAATCATTCAATGTTTATTGCACACTAAATGTTCGTAAATTTAGCATAACATTAATTATATAATAATAGTAATAATATAATAATATATGATAATATAATAGTGACTTTAATAGGATTTTTTTAGCTCATACATCATAACATTTTGTATATGTAATATTGACTTTACTAGGATTTCTTTAGTTTATACAACATAACGTTATGTATATGTAATGGTGACTTTACTAAGATTTCTTTAGTTCATACAACATACATTATGTATGTCATATTGAGTTTACTAGGATTTCTTTAGTTCATACAACAAAACATTATGTATATGTAATAGTAACTTTACTAGGATTTCTTTAGTTCATACAACATTTAAATTGTCAACTTTACACACATTTTTTAGTAAATACAACTTACATTTTGTTTGTTGAGATTACTTAACAAAGCTATGTGGAACCCACTTGACGAAGTTTTCTTAAGTAAATCCAACATTTTATTTTTTTGAGTGTAAGATCACTGAAAGGAAGTTGTGATAGTCTTTTCTTCCCTATTGTCACGTACGTATACCCGAGTGAAACGGCTTCTGGAACAAGAACAAATTGGAACTGATGTTGTCCGTGGGGAAGTGATTGGATGGTTGTGGTTTGCTATTGGTGGATCTCATGTGAGTGACAGGTTGCTCCGCCCTCTCGCCAGTGAACACATCATCAGAGAAGAGGAGAGATGTTGCTGAAAGAGGAAGTTATTTTGATTAAAGATTATGAGGCACATGAATTTAAAAAAGTAATGGATAAACCATTTATAATAAATACTGCAATATTCCATAAACATTTTGATTTCATGGTGACAGATGTGCTCATATCATCAACAAATGTTGCATAACTAGAACACAGTTCTTACTGGATTCTTGCCTGAATAACAGGAGAAGAGGGAGATGTTGTGGTGCTCCAGATGGCACAGTACCAAAGTGGAAATACTTTACAAGAGACTGTCTGATTTCAAGATGTCACACATTCAAGAAAACAAAGGTCCATATGGATCAGATATGGATCAGATATGGATCTGATCTATGAGGGTGTTTGGAGGAGAAGCGGTCAGCAGGTCTGAGGTAAGGGAACCTCTGAATCTGGTCAACATTACTGAACCCCTCTCCCTTCTTCCCTCCCTTTTTCTTCTCCAGCAGCAGCCAGACAGAAGGATCACATCTGAGCGTCGGTTAAACGCTGGAAAGAAGGACAGGATGAGAGAGTGAAGTCTCGAAACGGGTCTTATTTCATCTTTACAGGACAAACCTTAGGAGAGAAGATGCTTTCTTTCTACGTTCTGAGCTTGATTGGTGAGGACTTGGTTTGATTGGTTGTCATGTCCATCATTGTACGTGCATAAGGCTGTGTTTGTGCTCTTTTCTCTCAGTGACAGCTAAAGCTGAGCTTTTGCCAGGCTCCTGTAGCTTTCGGGAGAGCATATGTGACTATATGTCCGACCCAGGCTTCCTCAGCTGGACTCTCGACTCGTCCGGTGAGTTTCAGCAGATGGACATGATCGCAGTGCATTTTTTAATCATTTGATGCCAAGTTCACCATTACATGAGTGGATGATATGTGACCCTGGACCACATATGAAAGCGGAATAAATAAGCTTTCCATTGATGTATGGTTTGTTAAGATAGGACAATACTGGCCGGGATACAACTATTTGAACATCTGGAATCTGAGGATGCCAAAAAATCGAAACGTTGAGAAAATCGCCTTTAAAGTGGTCCATTTATGTTTGAGCTTGTGCTGCATTCACTCACAAAAATAATTTTTTATATATTTACGGTAGGAAATGTACAAAATATCTTCACGGAACATGATCTTTACTTAATATCCTAATGATTTTTGGCATAAAATAAAAATCGAGAATTTTGACCCATACAATGTATTATTGGCTATTGCCACAAATATACCCGTGTGACATGTGACTGGTTTTGTGGTCCAGGGTCACATATCTGATTATTCTGTTTATGAGTGTATGGCATTTTTTTTTCTATTAATCTATGAAAAATACATTAAAAATGAAATTTTAAACATACAATTTCTTTAATAAGCCTCTTCTGTGATGAACATGTTTTTTTATTTCTGAATTGATGTTCACTTTGATCATTTTAGGAAATAAAGTAAAAAAAATAAAAATAAAAAGTGCATCTGTCCTGATATCATAATGCAGAAGAAGAGGAATCTTGAAAACAAAATGTTATTGAGTAGCATTATCATTATTATTTGACTATAGAAAAAACTAAATAGGCAGTGAAGCAGTTATGGTCAAACTATTTTAAAATTTTAATACATTTTATATGAACTGGTGTTGTGTGGAAAAGAGCTGTATAGAAATTCTTCAAAAATGTTCCTTTTCTCTTGTCCAAGACACACACACACACACACACACACACACACACACACACACACACACACACACACACACACATATATATGAAGAGTTCAGGTGCAAAAGCCTCTAAGTGCCATCTGAAATTTTCTTAATTTTCTTAAATGACAACAACTGAACTTAAATATACAAGCTTGATAAAAATTATCATTCTAGAAGAAAATTTCAGATGGCACTTAGAGGCTTTTGCATCTGAACTTCTCATACACAGAACTGTATTTTTTGGGGGGTGAACTAACCCTTTAAGACCACTTTTAGGCTTGTGAAAAGCAATGTTTCACATGGTTTATTCCAAATAGAGTTTGACATTGTTTTCAAAGTTAAAAAACATGTGAACTTCATGCACTGAAAAAGCCCAGAAAAAGTGAAGAAATCGTGTTTAGTGAGGCACATCTGGATGCAGTGGCCTCAATGTTTACGGCATCTGGAGATAGTGAAATAGCACATTATTGGATTGGGCAATTGTTGTGTTTAAACGTGGCATGAATCGCATTTCCACATGCCCACTGGATCATTTGCTTTTGATTTAAGAAGAAGAAATTAAGAAGAAATGTAAGGCTTAAATACAAATGTGGAGAAAATAGAAGCCCATGCTGACATGTGACACTTGACGGATGTATTTTAGCATTTCAGTCATGAAACAATAGTTTGGTTGTTAAGTGGTCTGTCACTGCTTTCTCAGCTGTACACAAACTCTTGCCATGAATGTTGTTTTCCCTCCGCTTCACTCAGGACACTTCATCACAGTTGAGGAGCGCGTCCAGGAGGACCAGGGGAAGGCGGTTCTTTTGGGTCCAGATGTGGATCAGCAGGACTGGAGCTGTTTCAGGATGGTGTATCAGGTCACAGCCGGCGCTTCCCTAGAGGTGCAGAAGCGCACAGACGGAGAGAGCTTCGATCAGGTGCTGTGGACGACCCAAACCCCGTCTGACAGCTGGCTCATCGCCAGCATTGACCTTCAGAACTCTACCGAAACATTTAAGGTGAGAGCTGTTGATACCCAGCTAACAGAGGATGGTCTCAGCTAACATTGTGGCAAGGTTATGAACGAACATTCTTCGAGAATGTCTGTTCAAAGTTATCTGGTCTTTAATAATGTTCTCATAATGATAGCACAAAGATTTATACATCGTTCATGGAACGTTTTTTCTGAAATATTTTAGTTGGATGTTCATCTAACATTTTTTAAACGTTTCTACTGGTTTTACAATGTTTATAGAGAAGCTTCAAAAGTAACATTCCCATTATGTTTGCAAAATGATCAAATGGAATGTTTCCTTAAAGGAAGGGTAGGCGATTTCGGAAAAGCTAGCAATAGAGCTGGTAAGTCCCGCCCCCTCCGCTAACCCCGCTGGACCTCTAGGTTGAAAAATCGTCAATGCAAGTGAATGGGAGAAAATAATTATTTTCTGGTCCCGTTTGAATTGTGCCATGAATGTGAACATATGTTGTCTGTGAATTTTTTATATAATCTTTCGTGTGAAGAATGCTACAATTTAGCGGGTAGAAGTTTGATACGGTTAGACTTTGTGTGAGAGCACTTTGTGGACTACAACTCTTCGCTGCTTTCGACGCGTTTGAAACGTCACCACCACTAGCACACGGACACTATAGCTCACGGATCCCGCTAAACATGGCTGTGTCTTTGGTGCACTTCACCGCCTTCTTTCAGGGAGAGGACAAAATCGTTGAGGTTGGTGAAAACCACGGGTAAGTCAACTTTATGGGGTGACGTCACATAGGCAACATGTAGTCTTTCTCGTTATGACTTTTCCACAACTGCTAGCCGAAGAATCATACCATATACTGTCAAACTCGTAACATGAAAAATTATATAAAAAATTCACAGACAACATATGTTCACATTCATGGCACAATTCAAACGGGACCAGAAAATAATTATTTTCTCCCATTCACTTGCATTGACGATTTTTCAACCTAGAGGTCCAGCGGGGTTTTACGGATGGGGCGGGACTTACCAGCTCTATAGCAAGCTAGCTTTGAAAGCATAAGATCCAAACGTTTCAAAAGCCACACCTCCTTCAAAACACATGAACGCACAGTCGCACACAGCAGAGTCTGCAAAGCATCATCATTCATTTCAGCGTTGATAGCGTTGACATAGAAACACATAAATCCGAGTCTGAGGGTTACCATCTCGTAATTACAGTTATGACATTGCATGAACGCAGCATAAGCTCATTGTTTTGGTTCAGAAGGAAGTGTAAAAGTTGGCTACAGTTTGTTTGTGGCGCTCAGTGACTGACGTCTGTCTACAACTCTACAACGACTGTGTGGAAGCATGCAAATGCACATGTTAACAGGCAGGTAGGACATCCTTTCATTCGGGCCGAATGCAATGATTGGACGAACATTTATTGGTCCTGAGACTTCCACAGAAGATACTGTATATGTACATTTTTGATATTTAGGCCACTTCTATTATTGATCACTATCAGGATGTAAAGAGAGTTTCAACCAGTATAACAAAATGTGTCTATAAAAAAATTGCCTACCCTACCATTAATGTTCACATAACCAAGAAAAACAAACAAAAAACATTTAAAATACTGGATGTTTTGACTGTTCAGAGAACATTCAGAAATAACGTTTTCATAACTTAATATGAACTATGCTAAGATCATATTTTTATTAACTGGCCTACTCTAGATTTGCTGATGTATGTATTATTGTCATGTGAGAATAATGACAAGTTCACTCCACATTTGTAGATCGTCATTGAAGGCAAACTAGGAGAGGAAGAAGGCAGCAGCGTGTCCATCTATGAGATAAAGATCTCTGACAAATACTGTATAGGTTAGTGCTGTCTTAACTTGGGCCACTAAACAGCATGTTAGATTCAGTCCAGCAACCTTTCACTTTGCTTATTTATAACATGAACAATGTAATGCCAAAATCAGGGCCAACCACATGAAAAGAACTATTAATCACGGAAAAAAGATGCTGTTCTTTCTTAACGATGTTTTGATGGCTATTCGGGTCCAGCCCGTGTGCACATTCCTGGGGCAAATGAAAATATTTTAAACGAACCCAGATTTCTGTTGCTCAGTTCTTATGTTAGTCAGCATTGTGCTCCTTCAATGTTATTGCCCTAAAAGGCTTGCAGAGCTAGAGGGCTTCAAAACTAGTTATTGACATTTTCATGCAAAATAATTACTCCTTTTTTGGTCATGTGACCCCAAAGAGTGTGACTTTGAAGAAGCTCACCTGTGTGGATACACAAACCAGAGGAACAGATATATGAACTGGCGTGTGGGACGATCAGATGACGCTACACTGACAGATGGAACGGGTTAGTCTGCTTTATCATATATGACATGAAAAGAGATTTAGCCTCAAAATCTTATTCAATATAAAAAAAACATTATATTGTATAATCTTAGACGACATGGAAAATGTTCTATAATTTTTTGTTGTAATCTTGAATAATACAAAAAATCTATGTATAATATCTATATTATTATACAAATCATAAACAATTTTTGCGATTTAAATCTTAAATTGTTTATGATTTATATAATAATATACCTGTATAATGAAAACAAATATATACAGTAATCTTATGCAATTGTATCTGTATTTAATTTTATACATATTCTATGATACAATTACAAAAAATATATTTTATAAGTTGTATAATTTTACACAATACAAATATATATATATATATATATATATATTCAAAAAAGTTTTTCATATCAAAAAGTTTATCAAAAGTTAAATCTTATACGATTTGAAAAATATAAAAATCTATTATTTTTTATAATCATGTACAATAGAAAATAAGCTTTTCAGCATATAATTTCTAACCTGTTTAATTTAAAACAAATATATCATATAATACCAAAAACATACCATTTTATAGGTATTTAATGTAATACTTATTCTATATTTATGCTATACGAAATTTATACAATTTAAAAAATCTTATACAGAAAAGTGTTATGGTATAGTGTAATGTGATTAGATTTTTTTATTGTATAATATACACGCTAAAATTATCTTCAAAAGTTTTATCTTATGATCTTAACAAAAAATGTATACAAAATTTTGTATCCTAATGGATAACGTTGTATCGCATAATCTTGTACAGTTTGACGGCATTATTACACACTTCAGACAGTCATACATGAAAGACTGTTACACCGTCTGACATCCTGTTACCGTAAAATCTGGATTTTCCTGATACCGAGGTTCTGTCAGTCATGTCCTTTTATTGATCTGCACAGGTCAGTACATGTATGTGGACTCCACTGACACTAAAAGCTTCCAGGAGGTGGCCGAGCTGGTGTCTCCGATGACCACAGTGCCCATGTCGGGCTGCTTGAGCTTCCAGTACCAGCAGGATCACGCTGGGGACCATCTGTTCTCCCTCTTCACCAGGGATCAGGCGGGACAATATCAGGAGCTGTGGAGAGCCGATCTACCTGGAAACAAGCGTGTGGACTGGAGTCCAGAAGCCAGGGTCTGGATACCTGTACAAGTGGACCTGAAAGCTCCATATCCTATTGAGGTAAGGACTGACCAACACAAATAAACCACATCATGCTGGTTCATGCACATCAAAAACTCCTATTATTGTGGGAAAATCTATTCCAGATGCAACCACCACCAAGGCACATAAAATAAAACTGACTGGCTGTTTTACACCCGGCAAACAGTCTCTTCCTGGATAAGATAAGCTGCCAAATTACTGTTAGCTGTAACCTAAGGAATAAAAGTGGGTGTGTGGTTTTATTGATGCTGTTCCTGAAGGACGTCCCAGGAAAACATTTGGGTTTTAAAGAAAATACCCAGCTAACAAATGTTGAAGAATGTTTTGCTAACGTTCCCATTAAAGGAGTGGTTCACTTTACAATGAAAGTTAGCCCATGATTTACTCACCCTCAAGCCATCCTAGGTGTATATGACTTTCTTCTCTCAGACGAATACAATCTGAGTTATATTAAGAAATGTCCTGGCTCTTCCAAGCCTTATAATGGCAGTGAATTGCAACCATCAGTATGAACCTCTAAAAAGTGCATCCATCCATCATAAACGAACTCCACACGGCTCTGGGGGATTAATAAAGGCCTTCTGAAGCAAAACCATGAGTTTGTGTTAGAAAAATATTCCTATTTAACATGTTACAAAGTAAAACTCTAGCTTCCGGCCAAACGAACGTACGCAGTTTACTTACGCCTACAGCGCGACTTACGCAACTTGTGGCGTCAGCAGTAGCGAGTGCGTCGTGGCGTAGCGTAAATATCAGCAGCATTACATTACTCGCATAAGTCGAATCCGTATGTTTGTTTGGCTGGAAGCTACTAGTTATTTTAATTTATAAAGTTTTAAATATGGATATTTTTCTTACACAAACGCATCACTTCGCTTCAGAAGGCCTTTATTAACCCCCCGGAGCCGTGTGGAGCACTTTAATCATGGATAAATGCACTTTTATGATGGATAGATGCACTTTTATGATGGATAGATGCACTTCTATGATGGATAGATGCACTTTTATGATGGATAGATGCAGTTATGATGGATAGATGCACTTTTATGATGGATAGATGCAGTTTTATGATGGATAGATGCACTTTTATGATGGATAGATGCACTTTTATGATGGATAGATGCAGTTTTATGATGGATAGATGCACTTTTATGATGGATAGATGCACTTTTATGATGGACAGATGCAGTTTTATGATGGATAGATGCAGTTTTATGATGGATAGATGCACTTTTATGATGGATATGCACTTTTATGATGGATATGCACTTTTATGATGGATAGATGCACTTTTATGATGGACAGATGCAGTTTTATGATGGATAGATGCACTTTTATGATGGATAGATGCACTTTTATGATGGACAGATGCACTTTTATGATGGATAGATGCAGTTTTATGATGGATAGATGCACTTTTATGATGGATAGATGCACTTTTATGATGGATAGATGCACTTTTATGATGGATAGATGCAGTTTTATGATGGATAGATGCACTTTTATGATGGATAGATGCACTTTGATGGATAGATGCGCTTTTATGATGGATAGATGCACTTTTATGATGGATAGATGCAGTTTTATGATGGATAGATGCACTTTTATGATGGATAGATGCAGTTTTATGATGGATAGATGCACTTTTATGATGGATAGATGCACTTTTATGATGGACAGATGCACTTTTATGATGGATAGATGCAGTTTTATGATGGATAGATGCACTTTTATGATGGATAGATGCACTTTTATGATGGATAGATGCACTTTGATGGATAGATGCGCTTTTATGATGGATAGATGCACTTTTATGATGGATAGATGCAGTTTTATGATGGACAGATGCACTTTTATGATGGACAGATGCACTTTTATGATGGACAGATGCAGTTTTATGATGGATAGATGCACTTTTATGATGGATAGATGCACTTTTATGATGGTTAGATGCACTTTTATGATGGATAGATGCACTTTGATGGATAGATGCGCTTTTATGATGGATAGATGCACTTTTTATGATGGATAGATGCACTTTGATGGATAGATGCGCTTTTATGATGGATAGATGCACTTTTATGATGGATAGATGCACTTTTATCATGGACAGATGCAGTTTTATGATGGATAGATGCACTTTTATGATGGATAGACGCACTTTTATGATGAATAGATGCACTTTTATCATGGACAGATGCAGTTTTATGATGGATAGATGCACTTTTATGATGGATAGATGCAGTTATGATGGATAGATGCACTTTTATGATGGATAGATGCAGTTTTATGATGGATAGATGCACTTTTATGATGGATAGATGCACTTTTATGATGGACAGATGCAGTTTTATGATGGATAGATGCAGTTTTATGATGGATAGATGCACTTTTATGATGGATATGCACTTTTATGATGGATAGATGCACTTTTATGATGGACAGATGCAGTTTTATGATGGATAGATGCACTTTTATGATGGATAGATGCACTTTTATGATGGACAGACAGATGCAGTTTTATGATGGATAGATGCACTTTTATGATGGATAGATGCACTTTTATGATGGATAGATGCAGTTTTATGATGGATAGATGCAGTTTTATGATGGATGCAGTTTTATGATGGATAGATGCAGTTTTATGATGGATAGATGCACTTTTATGATGGATAGATGCACTTTGATGGATAGATGCGCTTTTATGATGGATAGATGCAGTTTTATGATGGATAGATGCACTTTTATGATGGATAGATGCAGTTTTATGATGGATAGATGCACTTTTATGATGGATAGATGCACTTTTATGATGGATAGATGCAGTTTTATGATGGATAGATGCACTTTTATGATGGATAGATGCACTTTTATGATGGATAGATGCAGTTTTATGGATAGATGCGCTTTTATGATGGATAGATGCACTTTTATGATGGATAGATGCAGTTTTATGATGGACAGATGCAGTTTTATGATGGACAGATGCACTTTTATGATGGACAGATGCAGTTTTATGATGGATAGATGCACTTTTATGATGGATAGATGCACTTTTATGATGGATAGATGCACTTTTATGATAGACAGATGCACTTTTATGATGGATAGATGCACTTTTATGATAGACAGATGCACTTTTATGATGGATAGATGCAGTTTTATGATGGATAGATGCACTTTTATGATGGATAGATGCACTTTTATGATGGATAGATGCACTTTGATGGATAGATGCGCTTTTATGATGGATAGATGCACTTTTATGATGGATAGATGCAGTTTTATGATGGACAGATGCAGTTTTATGATGGACAGATGCACTTTTATGATGGACAGATGCAGTTTTATGATGGATAGATGCACTTTTATGATGATAGATGCACTTTTATGATGGATAGATGCACTTTTATGATGGATAGATGCACTTTGATGGATAGATGCGCTTTTATGATGGATAGATGCACTTTTATGATGGATAGATGCACTTTGATGGATAGATGCGCTTTTATGATGGATAGATGCACTTTTATGATGGATAGATGCACTTTTATGATGGATAGACGCACTTTTATGATGAATAGATGCACTTTTATCATGGACAGATGCAGTTTTATGATGGATAGATGCAGTTTTATGATGGATAGATGCACTTTCATGATGGACAGATGCACTTTTATGATGGACAGATGCACTTTTATGATGGATAGATGCGCTTTTATAATGGATAGATGCACTTTTATAATGGATAGATGCACTTTTATGATGGATAGAGATGCGCTTTTATGATGGATAGATGCACTTTTATAATGGATAGATGCGCTTTTATGATGGATAGAGATGCACTTTTATGATGGATAGAGATGCACTTTTATGATGGATAGATGCGCTTTTATGATGGATAGAGATGCGCTTTTATGATGGATAGATGCACTTTTATAATGGATAGATGCGCTTTTATGATGGATAGAGATGCACTTTTATGATGGATAGATGCACTTTTATGATGGATAGATGCACTTTTATGATGGATAGATGCACTTTTATGATGGATAGATGCACTTTTATGATGGATAGATGCGCTTTTATGATGGATAGATGATGCGCTTTTATGATGGATAGATGCACTTTTATAATGGATAGATGCACTTTTATGATGTATAGAGATGCGCTTTTATGATGGATAGATGCACTTTTATAATGGATAGATGCACTTTTATGATGGATAGAGATGCGCTTTTATGATGGATAGATGCACTTTTATAATGGATAGATGCACTTTTATGATGGATAGAGATGCGCTTTTATGATGGATAGATGCAGTTTTATGATGGATAGATGCAGTTTTATGATGGATAGATGCACTTTTATGATGGATAGATGCACTTTTATGATGGATAGATGCACTTTTATGATGGATAGAGATGCGCTTTTATAATGGATAGATGCACTTTTATAATGGATAGATGCACTTTTATGATGGATAGAGATGCGCTTTTATGATGGATAGATGCGCTTTTATGATGGATAGATGCACTTTTGTAATGGATAGAGATGCGCTTTTATGATGGATAGATGCACTTTTATAATGGATAGATGCGCTTTTATGATGGATAGAGATGCACTTTTATGATGGATAGAGATGCACTTTTATGATGGATAGATGCACTTTTATGATGGATAGATGCACTTTTATGATGGATAGATGCGCTTTTATGATGGATAGATGCACTTTTATGATGGATAGATGCACTTTTGTAATGGATAGATGCGCTTTTATGATGGATGGATGCGCTTTTATGATGGATAGATGCACTTTTATGATGGACAGATGCACTTTTATGATGGACAGATGCGCTTTTATGATGGATAGATGCGCTTTTATCATGGATAGATGCACTTTTATCATGGACAGATGCACTTTTATGATGGATAGATGCACTTTTATGATGGATAGATGCGCTTTTATGATGGATCGATGCGCTTTTATGATGGATAGATGCGCTTTTATGATGGATAGATGCGCTTTTATGATGGATAGATGCACTTTTATGATGGATAGATGCGCTTTTATCATGGATAGATGCACTTTTATCATGGACAGATGCACTTTTATGATGGATAGATGCGCTTTTATGATGGATCGATGCGCTTTTATGATGGATAGATGCACTTTTATGATGGATAGATGCGCTTTTATGATGGATAGATGCGCTTTTATGATGATCGATGCAGTTTTATCATGGATAGATGCAGTTTTATCATGGATAGATGCACTTTAATCATGGATAGATGCACTTTAATCATGGATAGATGCACTTTAATCATGGATAGATGCACTTTAATCATGGATAGATGTGCTTTAATCATGGATAGATGTGCTTTTATGATGGATAGATGCGCTTTTATGATGGATAGATGCACTTTAATCATGGATAGATGCACTTTAATCATGGATAGATGCACTTTAATCATGGATAGATGTGCTTTAATCATGGATAGATGTGCTTTTATGATGGATAGATGTGCTTTTATCATGGATAGATGCACTTTTATGATGGATAGATGCACTTTTATGATGGATAGATGCAGTTTTATCATGGATAGATGCACTTTAATCATGGATAGATGCACTTTAATCATGGATAGATGTGCTTTTATGATGGATAGATGCACTTTTATGATGGAAAGATGCACTTTTATGATGGAAAGATGCACTTTTATGATGGATAGATGCGCTTTTATGATGATCGATGCACTTTTATGATGGATAGATGCGCTTTTATGATGGATAGATGCGCTTTTATGATGGATAGATGCACTTTTATGATGGATAGATGATGTGCTTTTATGATGAAAGATGCGCTTTTATGATGGATAGATGTGCTTTTATGATGAAAGATGCGCTTTTATGATGGATTGATGCACTTTTATGATGGACAGATGCAGTTTTATGGACTTCAACAGAAACAGTCATTCACTGCCATTATAAAGCTTGGAAGAGCCAGGACATTTATTAATATATCTCCGATTGTACTCGTCTGAAAGAAGAATGTCATATACACCTAGGATGGCTTAATTACCGTTATGTGTCTGACGTTGTAAAGAGCGATACCATTGTGCAACGTTTACCTCAGTAAGTGGCAGAGTGGATCTCTGAGCTGGTGGTGTGAGTGGAGGCTAATTAGCATATTCATAGTTATATGGATTCATGGAAATGAGGAAAGGGTGTAGAGTTACATTCAAGCTATTGTAAGGCATGAATATTTTTTTTTCACAGGAAAAAACGTTGAAATATGTCATTTTGGTGATCAAAGATGAGTTTTAAGGGATGCAATTATTGACTACAGGGGGACTTAATATTTTTTTCAGTGTTTTAAGACATGAAATTAAATGTAATTAGACTTTATATTTAATTTTAAATCCTTTAAATAATTTTAAATGTTCAGTTTAGCATGATAATTGTTGAACATAATAATTTATCACACTACATGTACAATTGACAACCCTACCCTTTATATGTGTGTGTATATCCTACCAGTTGGTGTTTGAGGGGGCGTTCAACAGTCCTCATGGAGGATACGTGCTTCTCGATGACATTTCCTTCTCTCCAGAGTTCTGTCATGCAGGCACAGGTATGTTTAAACACCTCGAAGCTCAATTCAATACCCCAATACCCAATTCCTACATGACCACTTAAAAATATGTGTTTTCACAGAGCCAACATTTGATCCATCTATTGCAAACTGTGACTTTGAGTCAGGATATTGTCAGTATGTCCAGACACTGTGGAGGAGAGTGTCTGTCAAGCCCAACATCTACAGCGCTGGAGACCATACGACAGGAGCAGGTACAGGCACTTATAATCCACACTACCAGTCAAAGGTCTGAGGTCAGTAATATATAGGGGTGTAAGAAAAAATCGATACACTTGAGTATCGCGATATTTTATTTTGCAATACTGTATCGATTTTCAAAAACGCAATATCGATTTTTTTTTTTTTTTTTTACGTCCAAAAATATTCATGGTAAGACCGTAAGACAGTGGTTCGCGCTTATGTTGTTTAAATCCCTACCACTAGATAGCTATGCTGAGACGCACCACTAGTGCCCTCGCCAGGCTCGCCTATAACGGTGCGTGTCCACTGGACATTTTAGGATTGACAGCGGACCGGAGAAAGCGTTGAGAGCGACCGAGAGCGTCAAAAAGTTGGGCAGTTCCTTTATACAAATATCAAGCGAAAAACGCAGTCGGCAGCCACCCAGTAAACACAGAACGTTCCCCTAACGTTCCCATATGGTTCCCATTTGGTTATTTTTTTGGGAACCAAATAAGAACGTTCTAGGAACGTTCTCTGTAGGTTTTATTTTTATAACCTAAAGAGAACGTTCTGGGAACGTTCCCTGCAGGTTGTTATTTAATAACCTAAAGAGAACCTTCCCAGAACGTTCCCTGCAGGTTATTTTTAGGTTTTATTTTTACAACCTAAAGAGAACGTTCTGGGAACGTTCCCTGCAGGTTGTTATTTTATAACCTAAAGAGAACCTTCCCGGAACGTTCTCTGCAGGTTATTATTTTAATATCATACGTTTGCAATACCTACGGTACATGATATGGCATAAATCCAGCAAAAAGCGCTCCCTAGTGGTTTATATCTCGTAGAAAACACTTGTGCTGAATATTATTACACCTATTTCTAAACATTTTGTTGACAATTACTACATTAAATATGCCTATAATGCATCCATAAAAACATTAAACATCACAGTAGTTTAACACCGAAACAACAGCACTTAAATAGCCTATTAATAACTGCATATTAATATATTCAGATACTGTATGTGAAGCACTGTTAAATATATTGAAATACATTTTGTATTCCATTTACAGTTTGCGATGGCCACAGACCTATCCACTTAATAACGTATCAAGTTTCAGGATATTTTAGCTGATTATCAAATTATTAACTCCATCAATTCAAAATTAATGTAAATGCTGCGTGACTTCTACTGTGTTTTAATGGGCGCGCGCGCTGAACATTCAAGCCGCATTTGAACTGGAGCGGAGGGCGTTACCATGGAAACGAGGCAGCAGCTCAACTGACAATCAGCGAAACTCCGTCTCGCACTGTTGTTTTAACTACTTTAAGGTAAGTTTAGTCCATAAAATTACACAAATAGTACATACAAATGTTTCTGAGACTTTCTTTGATGTAAATGACTTGCTTCGGTTGAATATTTAGTTTATAGAAATGGTTTAGTGTCTTCGCAAAAGTCCGTTAGCATCTCAACTGTTAGGCTAACTGTTAACTAAAGGTAAGGTTAATTTAGGTAAACTATAGACTTGAGCTGCAATTTTGGGCTTTTAATCACATCTTATGTGTAGATGAGAGATTTTGTAGTTTTGTAAAGGTTTTGCTGACAACTGGTCAATGGATGAATGGAAATAAGCTAATTTATTTAACGTTAACCAAAAAAGTGTGCACTGTATGGTTAATTCAGTTATCACGTGACGTCACACCATTACGCCCACCTGGAGGGCAAAATAAGGCTTTTCTCCACTGCCCAGTCATTTTATCAGGTTTGTAGTATTAATGTAGTAAAACAGTGTTATTAAAAGATCAAATTCAATATATACCGCTTATTCATCATGATGCATACTTTGTACAGGTAAGCAGATGAATACAGAACAAATTATTTATAACATAATAATATTGTTTGTCTTCTCCCCTTTACAGTATTGTTTGCCATCTAACGTTAGTCCTGTTCACAGAGTTAAGCTCCAAACCCTATTAAGCAGACCTGAGCAGCTGATCCAGGATCACCAGAAACTCTGCAGAACTTTGGTCTGGACACCAGTGATGTAAGTTCAGAACATATTGCAGGAGATATCAACATTGTCTCTCAAGGTCCACTTACATGCAGAGGTTTACTCCAACCTAGTGTAGCACACCTGAACAAGCTAATCAAGGTGCTAAACTCTGGGTGCATATCACTCAGGTCTCTAGCTCAGTAGTCAGTGGTTAAGGGCTGTCTTTATCACAAAATCCTTACAGTGCACTGAAACATTCGCTCCCTAAAAACTCACTATGTTATCGGAAGTTCTGAAGCTCAAAACTTTATCACACGAGACAGTTCGCTACAAAATGACGTGATAGCTGATTTTAAAACACAAACCAATATTATATTTCAGCATAATACGTTGCTAGACAGGTAATGTCTAATCAAGCAAACATTCACAATTTATCTATGACTGAAATCTTGCACAAATATGTAGAGGGAAAACTCAAGAAAACTCCAAATACTTCACATTTTGGACAACCATTGTTTTTTTACATTTACATTTTGGTTATTGTTTTCTTTCTCACTTTAGATGCTGGAGAAAAAACATCCAGGCTAAAGCATTCAAAGTGGAAACTTCTGTCGTGGCTCAATAATCCAGGATTGGGACGGTGGAAGGAGCAGATCAGAGATCAGGAAGAGATCTACTGGTGCCCCTGAGGAACTGATTTACCTTATGCGTCAAACATTACCAAACATTTTCATCACTCACCTTCATGTCGTTGCAAACCTGTAAGACTTTCGTTCATCTTTGAAACACAAATGTAGATCTTTTTAATGAAATCTGAGAGCTTTCTGTCCCTCCATTTCACAGTTTATGCAACTACAACTTTCAAGGTAAAAGACATTGTAACAATAATCAATATGACTAGTGGTTTAACCTCAACTTTATGAAGTGAATACTTTGTGTGTGCAAAAAAAAACCATTGCATCTTTATTCACAAAATATACATCTCTGACACGTGTTCACGGCAGAGTTTCCGCTAGAAAAAAATGGTGCCGGTCACAAAGGTTTCGTTTTCCGGACATTTTGATGATATGCCGTTCAAATAGGCCTATCGCCTCTTAAATTAGCCAAGTTGAGGAAAACTGGAGGCAGGCTATGTAACTTAAAAAATGACATAAGGCTGTATAGAATGCAACATGTTTATTAGCCTAACTTTCAAAAAACATGAACCACCGATTGGCGTCAATCAACGTCAATTGTTTTTACTATGGTTTCACATTCATATTTTAACAAACCAATCCCCCTTCCCAACATAAAATATCTGAAGCCTATTGTTTTTACTCAAGCGAACTTCCAGTGTCTCTCCACAACTTGCAATGCGCATAAGCCGCATAAGCCGCGTAACCTTGTTCTCCGCAAGGCGACATCGCTGCTTGTCTTGATCCGATTCTGCAGCGAGAACCCCCTCTCTGCAGGAACACTCGAGACACATTTTCTACTATGGTTATGTACGTTTCTTCATTCGGATCTATTTGCGATCCATTCTAAACAAACAACGCAGTTTATATGCTTCGTCCTTGTTTCATTATTCATTAAGATAATAATTAATAAATGCACGCATAATTATCAGTGAATTTGATAAATGTTGCAGATATGTTTTGCTATGCATGCAAACAAATGCCTTTCAACTTATGTGTGCAAAATTCAGAATAAAATGAATGTGCAGCAACATTAAGTTTAATATTTGTTAAAATATTATAATGTTATTTTTTAATTTATGTTGATTATGAAAAGTGAACCGCACGAGTATACTCTCTTACATCTTATAAGATGTAAGGATGCGCAATATCGAGAGACATGGAGCGGGTCAGATGATTTTGACCACTTAATTAAGTTTTTTGTTTTGTAGAAAGCCTTTTTTAAGTGAATTTCGTTTTGTATAAATTGTATCTTAATTTTAATATTTTTTTTATCAACCAATTGCCTGGATTTTAGCAAATATAGCAGACGATAGGCCTAATGATGACGGCGCCCGCGCGGTCACTTGCATTGCTGGAGCGCATCTCATCCTAATTTAACGAAACTCAGCGTAGGCCTCACCCTCACAGACATGAAATATATCTTAAGAAAGCTTGAAATGTCTTTTTAACAATTTAAAACGAAAAGAAATAGGCTACAGTCTGATTATGTAATCCATGATGTGCATTTCTCTCTAGCGCGTTCACTATGGAGATGGCGATCGTCAACTTACTCTTTACAGCTGTTGTTGCTGTTAATAAACTAAAAAATAATAGGCCTATAATTTTATTAAACAATAAATTAAATGAAATTGTAATTGTATTAAAAAAGCAACTAAAAAACAAAACTCCTGTTTAAGTTTTTTTTAACCTATACTAATTACGCATTAAATTCTGAGTCGCTGTCCTCGGTGCCCAGAAAAGCGCTGTAACGGAAACGAAGGGGAACCCGTTTTTATTTACTTTTTTTTTTTTGACTTATTTTAACTGGCCCATCCAGTTTTCTGGAGGCCCACCTACAATCAAAATCCTGGCGCCGCTAGTGCTTCGCAGCGGTCTGATATCAAGAAATAACAGACCGCATTCCACATTGGAATTCAACCAAGCCATGTAATAATGTTTAATAACTTTCAAACTGTTCCTTTAGAACATAGTCAAAGGTAGGTGTATTTTTGCTTTATACATTTTAGGCTTATTCTCAAATTCAGATTGTGTTAGGGGGGCGGGATAGCCAATTTTAATCGGACAATTTGACCGGAGAGATTTAATTTTGTCGGACATTTCATTTTTTTTTTCGGCCAATGTCCGGCAATTACCGGACAACGGGAACCCTGGTTCACGGAGCACCACGATTCATCAGTGTTGTGTTGGCAAGAGAGTTGGCCATCTCATGGTGCAACATGTGTCGGAGATACATCATTTGTGAATAAAGACGCAATTGTTTGCGCACACAAGGTATCTGTTAAAAATATCTTCATTTGTGTTTTCCACAAAAGGGTTTGGAGCGACATAGTAAGTAATTATTGACAGAATTTACATTTTTGTGTGAACTATCTCTTTAGGTACTGTTTTCTAATTTGGTTATAATTGGTCAATTGTTCTGTTTTATTTTCAATATTTTTAAGATTTATTGTTTTGAAAAAAAAATATACAGAAAAGAAAAATTTAATAAGTCACAGTAAAAACTTTAAAGTTGTTAAAAAGAAATTATGTTTCGAATAAATGCTGCTCTTTTGAAAGTTCTATTGAAAGAATACTGAAAACTGTATCGTAGTTTCCACAAAAATATGAAGCCGTACAACTGATAGTAATCAGTTTTTTTTTTGAGAATCAAATCATCATTTTATAATGATTTCTGAAGGATCATGTGACACTGAAGACTGAAGTAATGATGCTGAAAATTCAGCTTTGCATCACATGAATAAATTACACATTACTATATATTTACATGTATGCAAAGTTATTTTTATTGTAGTAATATTTCACAATATAACTGTTTTTAGGGTATGCTTGATCAAATGCAGGCTTAAGATGTGATCAGAAACGTGTTTTTTATGTGAAAGATGTATCTGATGTGTCAATAAATGGTCTGCAAATCTTTTATGAATTGTTTTATTATGAATATTAAATATAACCATTTATTCACGGTTGAAATTAGGCCTGAAATTTTCAACTCACTTTACAACCTAATTTAGATTGGTAATTTATGTTATACTTATATTATAAATTATAATATAGAAATTATATAAATATTAAAGATTTTTAATTTATTTTTTATAACGTTCCGAGAACCTTCCGGGAACGTTCCGAGAACCTTTAGGCAACGTTCCCGGAACGTTCCCCTAACCTATAGGGAACGTTCCGAGAACCTTTCGGCAACGTTCCCGGAACGTTCCCCTAACCTATAGGGAACGTTCTATTAACGTAAAGAAAACTTTCCTAGCTAACTAACAGGGAACGTTAGAATGTTTGTTCTGAGAACGTTCTGGGAACGTTCTGGGAACCTGAAAATAACGTTCTGGGAACGTTCTGGGAACCAAAAATTGTTAACTGGGGCAATTGCTGTGAGGTTCGGGATGTGACGTCTGTCTTGAGAGTTTAAACATATGCAAATTGTGCCGGAGTTTATGCTGGATTTAGTGCGTAAATCATTTTGTTTACAAATTAGACATTGTGCAGTTGTTATATATATGTTAAATATTTCATTTTGGATGTGTTTATTGTGATTATATTGGCTGGTTTTATAAAAGTTTATACAATTGAAAGGATATCTTTGCTTGGTGCATTTGGAAACAAAGCTTGTCTATTTCTAAATGTAATCGCGTGCATCGTTCACACCAAATGCGAATAGAGCATCTGGCGCGAGTGATTTCAATGTTAAGTCAATGCAAAGACGCGTTTACGCGCCTCTGGAGGTCCTGCGGCACGAGGCGTTTAGCGCGGCGCGGTTCGCCTCATTCGCGCGTCCAGTTCTTTTAAAATCTTTTATCACATAAAACTTGATTTCAATATATGACACATTCATTTTGTTCACTTTCATCCACTTTCATTCATTTTCGTCCAGTTCACTTTGTTGTTTTGTATTGTGACAGGGGCTATGTACCTATTTTCTTTTATTATGGCCTACTTGAGCATATAAAAATTTGCTCACTAAGAACCTGTGAACCACAATCCCAAACTGGCAGTTTGATTTTCTGTGTACTGAATTGTTTACCTAAAGTAAACTTCTTTGACTTTTATGCACATCATGTCTTTTGTAAAATATTTTAAATATATTTTACTTTAAAAAAATCCCAATATATCGCCTTATGCACAGTATCGAAATATATTGCAATATATTGAATCGTGACCCATGTATCGTGATACGTATCGTATCGCCAGATTCTTGCCAATACACAGCCCTAGTAATATATATATAAAACGATAGTGTATATAAAATACATTAATGATTAAGACATTGTAAAGCATGAAAAGGGCTAAAATATAGTTGTACTTTCTGAACAGGATCCTTTTTGCTGGCAAACTCTCGCTCCAGTTTACAGTCTGGATACATCAGCCGTTTGTTTGGCCCGCCAATGCCAGGGAATCAGAAATACTGCCTGAAGTTCTTCTACTCCCTGCGAGGTCTTAGTGGAACAGATCAAGTCCTCTCAGCGTATCTGTATTACAGAGACGGTACTAAACAAGAGCAAATATGGAGCCAGAATGAGAAGATAAGAAATATTTGGATTGCAGTTGAACTGACCATTCAAAGTCAGAAGAATGCTCAGGTAAGATACGTCTTTAGTTCACCTCTCTTGCTATTGCTTGTCTACTTGCTATATGTATTTTAAAAAGATATATCATCAGCATGTAAACGCTAGCTGCAAAGCTAACAGATATGGACTACAAACTGTGCGCTAAAGTCAGTCAAAATTATTTTTCCACTAATTAAAACATAATTGTTCATGAGGCATGCAAGACATCAGTCTCTGAAGATAACATACACATATTGGTTGATGGATTTCTCTTGTGAAAAAAAGTGCACTTAATTGTATTGAATGTGCACTTGTAGTGTGCTTCGAATCTTAAAAGTATATTTTTATATTACTAACTATTTCACAGGGTCTTTAAGAGACATGCAGATTCTCAGACACACTTTTGGCCCATTGCTCTAGCATCTGTTAGCAAGACATGGGTTTATGCCTCACATGACTTTTATTACAGCAAGATCCAGATTTAGAGAAATAAACCTGTATAACATCTGGAAAAATAAGACGGTCTGAGAGGATCATTCATTCTGTCCACTGACCCATACCATGAGTTTTGCTTTATACTTTTTAAATATTATGTATTTAATTGTAGATGTACACTGTATTTATTTTCGGATTTGTTATTTTATTGTTAATCTTAATTCTGTGGTTTTTCTACATCTGGGTGATGAAGGTGGTTTTCATCAGCACATGCAAAAATGTTTGGAGTTGTGGTTCTGTTGGTCTCGATGACATTGAGGTCACCCTTGGGGATTGCGCACTGTTAGGTAAAAAAGCTTCATTTATTTATAAAACTCTGTGCATGGGAGTCATGAATCATCATTGTGAATCTTACAGTTGATTTCTTGATATTTTTGTTACAGCATCTTCTCTGTCAGCCCCGTCTCACTGCGACTTTGAGACTGGTCTCTGTGGATACACTCAGGATAAGGAAGGAGACTCAGGCGACTGGATGCTGGCCAGAGGACCCACACCAACATCTTACACTGGGCCGAGAGGAGACCACACCACTGGACTGGGTGAGCTTCAAACCGTCCCTGAAAACCCTTTCCACACTCATCACTTGCACTTGAAAAAAAAACGTTGCAAAAGAGGCCTTTTCACACACTGTAAAAAGAATACTGTGAAATTTACAGCAACTTGCT
This sequence comes from Squalius cephalus, assembly GCF_949319135.1. NCBI lineage: Eukaryota > Metazoa > Chordata > Actinopteri > Cypriniformes > Leuciscidae > Squalius > Squalius cephalus. The sequence continues at coordinate 23,726,945 of NC_137145.1, forward strand.
GGCAGCAATTAGCAAGTAAGTTGCTGTAGTTCATTTCACAGTATGCTTACTGTAAACTTAATTACAGTAACTTTAAAAATACTGTAAACTTTTTTACAGTAATAATCACAGTACTGTGTTTCATCACCTCACAAATTTTACTACTGTAATAGGGATTACTGCATTAATTTTGTGTACTGTAAAATGAAGACACTGTTTTTATCACAAAAATGCCATTTATTGACAACTTTTCACACTTTAAATTTCAAAATTCATAAAATAAATAGCAAAAAAAAAACATTTTTTTTCCATAGGTAAACATTTTTCTGTTAACATTTCATTTAGTTTTGTATACAACAACACTTTTCGGAACATGCAAATCAATCCTGTTCAAATGTATTAAAATGTTTGGTTAAAATTAGAATGAATCAAAGACAAATTAAATTATTTTAAAACAGCAGGATTTCAAACAGTAGAATTTAGTCCCTGAATGTTGTTTTTCTCCCAGAACTGTATTTTCCTTCAAAACGGGGCCTAAACTAGTCAACGTCCTGGGCTGGAGTCTTCTACCCTGCAGTGGAAGAAATTAATTATTAATGGAAAAGTTTATAAGCAAGACAGATGGGTTGATGACAATATATCTAAAAGTTTGATTGGATCATTTGATTTAGCCAATCAACATGTAATACAATGTCCACTTCTCTATAAACCAAAATGCTTACTTAAAACACACATTTTATATATTAGGGCTTGGAGAGAAAAATCGATTAACCTAGCTATCGTGTAGATTCTAAAATCTTTTTTTATTTTTTTTTTATTCCAGAATCGATACCAATTCAAATTCAATTGCTTTATTTTTGTCCTTGCTTGTAGATGAGGTTGAAAGAAGTTAGCCACTTTCTTTCCAAGAGAGGATGAAATTTGTCGTTAAAGTGGCGTAATATCCAGAATGGGTATAAGAGACATGAGACTGAACGCACTGAAAAGCCTTTGCACTGCTCATATGCTGAGAGAGAGATTAGACAATAGAGCTGCACGATTCATCTTCAAAGAATGTGATCTCGGTCATCAAGACCTTTCAATTCGTCTGTCTATTAAACTAAATCATAAAACAACATTCAAATCTGTGTTGGCGCTACCGTTGACCCAGAGAGAGAAACGTTAGTCATGAAACAGCTTCACAAACAGTCTTTTAAATAAATATTTAAAATTTAATATATTTTTAAATAATTGTTAGACATAAAACTTTTATTTTAACTCACCATGCAAATGGTAGAAAAGTTAATAATAAAAAATAAAAGTTTGATGTTTAACAATTACACAACAGTCCATATAAACCCAAATAAACACTTTGAGAATTATTTTACTAGTCGGGTAGGTAGTTAAAGAATGACTACTCAAATATTTGTTCCTATTCCTAGTCAAAAATATATCAATAACAAATAAGTGCTTACCTCTGGATAAATTCTAATGCATGATATTTATTTAAAAGACTGTTTGTGAAGCTGTTTCATGACTAACGTTTCTCTCTCTGGGTCAACGGTAGCGCCAACACAGATTTGAATGTTGTGATATGATTTTGTCAAAGTTTAATAGACAGACGAATGGAAAGGTCTTGATGACCGAGATCACAGTCTTTGAAGATGAATCGTGCAGCTCTATTGTCTAATCTCTCTCTTAGCATATGAGCAGTGCAAAAGCTTTTCAGTGTGTTCAGTCTCATGTCTCTTATACCCATTCTGGATATTACGCCACTTTAACACTTTGGACACTTTGAAATCTAAGTGCAAGATGACGTAAAACTTTGTTCACACACAGTGAATCGATAAAAAAAATATACTTAACACTTAATATACTTATACACTTAAAATTGGGATCTATTGTGTATGTTTAGTGCCGGGATCTTACCGAGCATGATGAGCCTTGGTGTGCTTGGCAGGGAAATCTGGGCCTCAACGTAACATCTGCTTGGGTGGAAGTTTCCTGTAACACAAAATAAACAGGAAAAAAAAAACACTTTTAAAAATCACAAGTACAATAAATGGTAAATAAATGAACTAGTAAGATCTCGAAAAATCTTAATACAATGCGAGTATATTATTATGCTTCCACGAGTCATGAATAAAACTTTCGAATCGCCCCGCTTAAATGTCTCTTCAGGCGGCAACGTTAGCATTAGCAAGCATGAGAAAAAAAAAAAACGAGTGAGATTATTCAAACGGCTACCGCGCCAACACATACATCAAATACACAATTACACGTTAATTTTATTCAACAAGGCTACACGTTACTCTTTAATCAAATTGAAGACGTTATAAATCAAATGTAATGTTGCCAGATAAGACAAATCTTTACAGTATACGCCTATGCTCCCACATGTGAAGGACATTTGAAGGAATGGCACTTCAAATTAGGCTATCAACAATCTCGTTTCTGCAGTTTGACCTGCGATGAAGTTCAGAAAAATCATGATCCTATGAAAAATGTGTTATCTTACCTCTAGCTGCGTTTTCTGTCGAGTCGGCGACTCGGCTGGCTTCACTGCTCTGCTTCTCGCGGACGCGATGTCGTCGGCGCGGCGTTGACAGTTCAGTTGACGTTAGCAGGCAAGAGAAATATCCAAGCGTATGGGGATCAAATTTCAGTCTAGCCCGCCAACAAATACATCACATACACATACACAATTCCAATTTAATTTTTATTCATTATGACGTTATCGAATGTTGCCAGATTAGAAAATCTATCGAAATTATGTGCAAATATATATACATATAAAATGCACACAAACACGAGTTTAGGAAGTGTGACGCTCGTTTACTTGGTGCACTCTTAAAGTTGAACAAATAGGTAACTTTACAAGAGTAAACTGGAAATAAATCAGCAAAGTTACCTTTCTGAAGTTAAAATTCCAATAAAAGTGTGGAATCTCGTAGCTTTTCAGCTGTATGGCAAAGAAATTGCTGTATTGTGATTCACAGAAAAAATATTTTTACTGTAGAATTTACCCGCCATTGAAAATTGACCATGATGCTTTGCAGATCTACAGTAACATGCTGTATACAGGTTTTACAGTAAGCATTTGCTCATTTTACAGTAATAATGCTGTGAAAACTACAGATATTTGTTACAGTGCATGTGAACTGCACACTGCAGTGATGCCATAGAAGAACTTTTTTTGGTTCTTAAAGTCCCCCTGTGGTGAAAATCAAGATTTTAATGTTGTTTTATATGTCTATATGGTGTTTTTAATATGCTTTAAGACAAACAAATTCATAAGTCAGCACCATTGCTGAGTATTTTCTCCTTAAAACTGCAGTGAATCAAAGACAGTCTCAAAAACACGTTTTGAGATTTGCATATTCGAGGCGGGGCTCATTTGCATATTCAAAAACCATGTACAGTGGGGAGAACAAGTATTTGATACACTGCTGATTTTGCAGGTTTTCCTACTTATAAAGCATGTAGAGGTCTGTAATTTTTATCATATGTACACTTCAACTGTGAGAGATGGAATCTAAAACAAAAATCCAGAAAATCACATTGTATGATTTTTAAATAATTAATTTGCATTTTATTGCATGACATAAGTATTTGATCACCTACCAACCAGTAAGAATTCCGGCTCTCACAGACCTGTTAGTTTTTCTTTAAGAAGCCCTCCTGTTCTCCACTCATTACCTGTTTGAACTGCACCTGTTTGAACTCGTTACCTGTATAAAAGACACCTGTCCACACACTCAATCAAACAGACTCCAACCTCTCCACAATGGCCAAGACCAGAGAGCTGTGTAAGGACTTCAGGGATAAAATTGTAGACCTGCACAAGGCTGGGATGGGCTACAGGACAATAGGCAAGCAGCTTGGTGAGAAGGCAACAACTGTTGGCGCAATTTTTAGAAAATGGAAGAAGTTCAAGATGACGGTCAATCTCCCTCGGTCTGGGGCACCATGCAAGATCTCACCTCGTGGGGCATCAATGATCATGAGGAAGGTGAGGGATCAGCCCAGAACTACACGGCAGGACCTGGTCAATGACCTGAAGAGAGCTGGGACCACAGTCTCAAAGAAAACCATTAGTAACACACTACGCCGTCATGGATTAAAATCCTGCAGCACACGCAAGGTCCCCCTGCTCAAGCCAGCGCATGTCCAGGCCCATCTGAAGTTTGCCAATGACCATCTGGATGATCCAGAGGAGGAATGGGAGAAGGTCATGTGGTCTGATGAGACAAAAATAGAGCTTTTTGGTCTAAACTCCACTCGCCGTGTTTGGAGGAAGAAGAAGGATGAGTACAACCCCAAGAACACTATCCCAACCGTGAAGCATGGAGGTGGAAACATCATTCTTTGGGGATGCTTTTCTGCAAAGGGGACAGGACAACTGCACCGTATTGAGGGGAGGATGGATGGGGCCATGTATCGCAAGATCTTGGCCAACAACCTCCTTCCCTCAGTAAGAGCATTGAAGATGGGTCATGGCTCGGTCTTCCAGCATGACAACGACCCAAAACACATAGCCAGGGCAACCAAGGAGTGGCTCCGTAAGAAGCATCTCAAGGTCCTGGAGTGGCCTAGCCAGTCTCCAGACCTGAACCCAATTGAAAATCTTTAGAGGGAGCTGAAAGTCCGTATTGCAGCGACAGCCCCGAAACCTGAAGGATCTGGAGAAGGTCTGTATGGAGGAGTGGGCCAAAATCCCTGCAGCAGTGTGTGCAAACCTGGTCAAGAACTACAGGAAACGTATGATCTCTGTAATTGCAAACAAAGGTTTCTGTACCAAATATTAAGTTCTGCTTTTCTGATGTATCAAATACTTATGTCATGCAATAAAATGCACATTAATTACTTAAAAATCATACAATGTGATTTTACCTATGATAAAAATTACAGACTTCTACATGCTTTGTAAGTGGGAAAACCTGCAAAATCGGCAGTGTATCAAATACTTGTTCTCCCCACTGTATATACTAAATGAGGCAAGGGTGTAGAGTTACATTCAAGCTATTTTAAGGCATGAAGAATTTGTTTTCAAGGAAAAAACTTTTAATGTATGTCATTTCGAACCATGTTTTCTTAGTGTGAAGTAGGGCTGGGTGATATATCGCATGACATTGTTAGGCGCATCTCGTCAGTAAAGCCGGTTCCTTGATTAGTAGTAAATCGCCATCACCTGCTTTCAGATGGAGCGGCATTTACAACACAGAGCCGTAGTTCACTGTCAAGCTGAGCCATATCGCATTAATTATCGCGGACGTATCGCCTTGTCAGTGAACTACGGCTCTGTGTAGTAAATGCCGCTCTATCTGAAAGCAGGTGATGGCGATTTACTACTAATCAAGGAACCGGCTTTACTGACAAGATGCGCCTAACAATGTCATGCGATATATCGCCCAGCCCTAAGAACATTTTAAAAGTCTAAAGAACAATAAAGAACCTTTTGTGCAGTGAAAAGGTTCCATGGATGTTGAAGGTTCTTCAGAGTGTGTAATAATAGATGGTTCTAATTTAATGTAAAACCTGAAATTTTACTTTTACTTTATTTCAAATCATGAAATGTGTTTGTAAAGTTGTCTAAATCATCCTTTTGAGGTGGGACTACTTTCTTGGCGGATGCTGATCACGCTCCATGTGAACATTAATTTGCAGATAGTTACAGTATGTCATAGATTCTCACATGTGAAAGTTATCAGGCGTACCGGCTTTACCTGTTCATGGCAAGAGTTTAAATGTTGGATGTACATGGTTTCAATCTTGTGGCTAAGTACACTTTAGCATTCTTTTATAAAGAGTACTTATTATAGAATTAATATACTTTATGGCCCAGTTTCACAGACAAGGCTTAGATCAAGCCAGGATAGACCTTAGTTCAATTGGGACATTTAAGTAGCTTTTATAAATGTGCCTTAGAAAAAAAAAACATTACTGGTGTGCATCTTGAGACAAACCAATGGCACTGATATATTTTAAGACATGTCAGTGCAAGCTCTCATGTATTATAAAATGTATACTAAAATGTATTATAGTTCAAATTTATATTAAATGCAATTAGTTGAACTTTAGTGTACTTTTAGTACATCTTTATATATAATTTCATAATTCTCTTGAAACATGGTTAAAGTGTACTGCTTTTCTGTTAAACTAAATTTACTTTAATATAATTTCTAATGAAACGTTTAGGCCATGTATGTTTTAATTTATTTGCAATTACACATTTGCAATGTAGTGAATTTAAATATATATTTATTTTAAATGTAAAATTGATTAACAGACTCATTACAAAGTGCACTTTTTAAGAAACGGTCATGAAAGTGTACGCTCTGTAAGTCACATTATCACCCTGTTTGGACTCAGTTTGCAGTATTTCCCGCCATTAGTTGTCACCATAGTTACTAATTAGATCTATTATCATGTTCAGCACCTGATATCAGCTCTTTGTCTGTGTATTTAACTCCTGTGTTTTCAGTTCACCTTGGTCTGGTCTTGTCTATACACGTCTAGGTATCGTCAGTGTGTGGTTGTGTGTACTTGCTTGTGATCTTGTGGAATTACCCTGTGGATATTATTAAATTCTGTTTGAACCTTTCACCTTCATCTTCTTGTGTTTGCATGCAGAACAACCATGACAGGTACACTAAAGTGGCCTTTTATTTCCTTAATACTGTATTATCTGCAAGTACAGTTTTAAAAAATATACTACAAGTGCACATTCAAGTACCTTGGCCCATTGACATCTATTATTGTAAACATTATTTTTATTTATATAATGCAAACAGAGGGACACAACACAGTTATTTTCTGTGGTAATTAAATCTTATTGTACCTGAGACTGAGACGCACGTTTCTCTGCCGTTAGGTCATTATTTGCACATCGAGGCATCCGTGATGCTGCCCGGACACACAGCGCGCCTCTTCTCCAGTTCTCTGCGCGGCTCTAGAGAAGCACAGTGCTTGCAGTTCTACTACCACATGTATGGATCAGGGATTGGCCAGCTGAGCGTTTACCTCCAGACGGGACAAGAAAATGAAGACAAATTATTGTGGACGAGCCACGGAGAACAGGGCATCTCTTGGCTCAGAGCATCAATAAACTACCAATATGACCAACAACACCAGGTTAGCTGCATTAAACTGCATTCACGAGTTCACACTTACATATGATTAAATAGAGTAAAGGTTATGTGTATTTGGCGTGCTATCCGAGGGGAGGGATCCGAGTGCGGAATTTGAGATGGTCCTCACTGCAGAACACGAAATCCAGGGGGAGGAGCTGGATCCAGATCCAACTCCTCCCACCGTATACATATATCTAAAACTACCCATCTCCACCCCCTAATCCCTAAACCCACCCCTAAACCTACCAATCTCCACCCCTTATATCTTATATCCTTATATCTCGTGTACTGAAGTGAGGTGCTACTGCGGTATTTGGCCCGAACTCAGAGGAACCCCCCCATAATTTATTAAATAATTGGTTGCGACCTGTGACCTTAGTTCATCCAAAAATGAAAATTCTGTCATTAATTACTCACCCTCATGTCGTTCCAAACCCGTAAGACGTTCGTTCATCTTCAGAACACAAATGAAGATGTTTTTAATGAAATCTTAGAGCTTTCTGTCCCTCCATTGACAGATACGCAACTACCACTTTGACACTTCAAAAAGTTCATAGAAATCGTAAAACTAATCCATATGAATTGAATGGTTTAGTCCAAATTTTCTGAAGGGACTCGATCACTTTATATGATTTTGACTATATAGCTCAATTCATATGGATTCGTTTTATGATCTCTTTATGACCTTTTTGAAGCGTCAAAGTGTCAGTTGTGTCAATGGAGGGACAGAAATCACTCAGATTTCATCAAAAAGATCTTCATTTGTGTTCTGAAGATGAACGAATGTCTTACGGGTTCGGAACGACATGAGGGTGAGTCATTTATGAAGGAATTTTCATTTTTGGGTGAATCTTTTTTTTATTTTTTTTTATTTTACATTAAAGAATTATTTTAAAAATGTTTAGTCAACATTGAATCGATGCAATGTTCATTAATATATTATGTCTATTTGTCTGCATACTTAGATTGTGTTTGAAGCCACCAGGGGTGCATCAGTAAGGAGTGATATTGCAATCGATGATGTTATTTTTGAAAGGGGAATATGCAGAGGTATTCATGATAAGTTGGTCATCAAATAAATAAGTTATTAATGTTACCATGAACATCTTTTCATACTTTTCATTCTTTTATCCACACAGAATATGCTGATGACCATACCCCCCATCTGAGCCTCTCTGGAGATAATAATGATATTCAGTCAATGACTTTTAAATAAAGAGAGAAAGAAAAGAATGTTGAAGAGAGAAAACATAAACCATGTGGAGTGCAGTGCTCTGTGAGGATGAACGGGAAGGAGACGGCTGCATTATGACCATATCTGATCACCTGCAAACTTTTCTTGTGTATTTGACTTATGAACTATTGGTTCATTCCTGTTATGCAGTTCCTCATGTCTGTATCATATGTCTTAATACAGTGGATACATTGTTAAAGACGGAAACCATATTAGTCACCTAATAAAGGAAGCCCTTTTACAGATGTCTTATTTGCTTGTTTTAATTTGTACTTCAGGACATCAGGATGCAAATCTGGTGATTTTTTTTTTTTAAATGTCATTTAAAAGTGAAAATTGAAGAGATTCCTATTTGAAGATGTGAATAAATGTTAGCCTTTCATTATACATAAGTGTGTGATATGGACCATATCTGTTTATCATATTCTTTTATAATAATGGCCGACTGACTGTGCATTATCTTGCCTATTACACATCTACCGAAATACATAAATAAAAATAAAGTGACATGAAATATTAATGTGATTTATTTTATAATGAGAGAAAGAGAGTGCAAATAAGTGATGTGAGAGACATGAAACTAGCACAACTAATCAGCTGACTGAGAAAACAGTCGAATATACATCATGTATTTTATATATATATATATATATATATATATATATATATATATATATATATATATATATATATATATATATATTGTTGTGTGTATTTTTTTGTATTATATATATTATTTGGAATTAAATAAAGGATTTAAGGGGGAAAAACACTCACACACACACACACACACACACACACACACACACACACACACACACACTTTACTTAGCTATCTAAATGGGGACATTCCATAGACGTAATGGTTTTTATACTGTACAAACTGTATATTCTGTCCCACACTAACCCTGACACTAAACCTACTCTTGACACAAAACTTTCTACATTTTAACATTTTTAAAAACCCTTTAATTACTTTATTTTTATACCAGATATACAAATGAGGACGTTTTTGGAGATTCTGTCAGGTTTTGGTCACTAATGGTTACAAATTTGTCCTCCAAATATAGTTAATTATTAGGCACACACACACACACACACACACACACACACATAACAGAAAACTGTTAAGCTTACTGGAAGAAAGTTTGTTCATAACTTTGAGAGAAATGAGGAGTATATGCTAAATGTAGTATTTATGCGCAATATAATACGCAAAATGCTGCACATTTTGGCAAAAAGTCATATGTAAGTACATTAAATTCAGGTCTTGTGCACATATACACTACTACATGATGTATAACTGGTAAGAATAGTTTGTTGGTATGCTAGTTTATCGCAGGGTAAATCTTTACTGCTATCTAGTGCTTATAAGCAGCTCACTCACCGATCACGCATGACGCCACACCATGTGACTACTGTGGGCCAATCACACGGCGAATTACTCACAACACCGGCGCGAAACGAAAGTGATGTGAGGCTGCTTGCTATCAACCGTCCGTGGGGTTTACGGGCAGAGAAATGGAGCTGCCGCAGAAGAGAAAACGAATAAGCCATGAATTAACCAACTCACAGCCCTCCAACCGCGCAGCGATACCGTCCACCAGCACAAATGTCCCAGCAGGAGGAGCAGGAGCAGGAGGGTTCGTGGAGGGCTCCATCGTCCGCATCTCCATGCACAACTTCCTGTAAGTGTCGTGTGAGTGTTGACAGATTCAGTCTGGGTCATGCTTGTAATCACGCTCATCTCTGTTCTCAGCACATACGATCACTCAGAAGTTTTCCCCGGTCCCAAACTCAACATGATCGTGGGAGCCAACGGCACGGGGAAGTCCAGCATCGTGTGCGCCATCTGCCTGGGCCTGGCCGGGAAAACAGCCGTGCTGGGCCGAGGGGACAAGGCGAGTCTTATCCCTCAGCTTCTGTTAGGCTTCAGACATTTATTCAGATGGTAAAAGTGTCATGAACACTTCCAATCATTTCACAATAAACTCTACAACTTTCCATACAATGTACCTGAAAGTTTGAAAGCTCACAATATGATTCTTAAATATACACAGATGTTCATGTCTATGTAGTTTGGCACACACACACACACACACAGTATTCACAAATATATGTGAATGCAATTTTTTTTATTTGTAACTTATGATACTTTGCAAAGTGTACAAGCCAGTACATCTTAAATGTTACATGATATAATCAGGGATACTAATAGAAAGGGAGTTTTTACATGGATGCAGTTCCTGTGGGGTTTTCTCTAATACATACTGAAATGTGGGTCCATGAGATTTGAATGTTTTAGATTTAATTTAACTCATATAATGTACATTTTAAGGAATTGGTGCTTTAAAGTTTTCATGAAATCAAAATGGACCTTATTTATTTTAATGCACATTACTAGTCTTTTGATGAACAATTAATCCGTGCAAGTTAATACACAGAATAAAATAGTTTGTCGTGGTAATCTTAAGTCAAAATCAGAAAATTTGCTTGCGCTCTGGAATAGCGTTCCTTCTCTGATGACGCTTGGGTTGAATTTCCTTAACCACTTCCCTCAACCGTCAGTCTGCTGTGAGCGAGGGATGGAGAGGAGGTGCGCTGAAGGAAAACCCTGCCCTCTATTCAATATTCCCTTTCACTTGGAAATATGTAAAGTCGGTTGCAATTTCCGGTTCACTGGGACTTTAATTAGCATTTAAAAAAAAGTATGATACTGAAATGTTTTCCTTTGTGCATACAGTTTTCAGATTTTACATTCAGAAACACCTTATCACATACAAGGGTTATTATCGCTAACTAAAACTAATACCATACATAAATGTTTTCAGAACCTGAAATAAAATATAAAAGACTTATACATATTAAACGTGTCTCATTATCATTTAGTTTAAATTCATTCATTAATTTTCATTATGTTCGAAAAATATCTAAAACTGAAATAAAAATTAATAAAAACTATATAACCTTAAACACTACAAAATTACTAAAACTTTAGGATGAAAATATAAAAACATAAATTCAATGAAAATTATAATAGTATATACTAAAATATCACTGTTACATACTTGTCAATAAATAATAAATGAACTAGATATTTTTATGTTCTAGGTTGGTCTGTATGTGAAGCGAGGGTGTAATAAAGGTTCAGTTGAAATTGAGTTGTAAGTATATATATATATATGTATATATATATTTGTTCAATTTCCATTTCCAAAAGTCCTTGGAGAGACATAGATTTGTTCATTTAATCTTTGTGTCCAGATTCAGAGCGAGTGGAAACTTGATAATCACCAGAGAGATCCAGGTGGAGAACAACCAGTCGTCCTGGATGCTCAATAAGAAGCACTCCAGCCAGAGGGCTGTGGAGGAGGCTGTGAAAGAGCTGCACATTCAGGTCGGCAACTTGTGTCAGTTTCTGCCACAGGTGAGTGCTCTTATTATAATGAGGAGCTTTTATTGCACTATATATATGGCCAAACATGTCTGTAAAGGTTTGAAGAATTACTTTTTTTTTTTTTTTTCAAAAAGGAGCTAATATGCACTTTTACAAGTTCATCTTTCTTTAGTGTGTAATGTTGCTGTTTGAGCATGAAAAAGCTCTTCAAAGCACAAAGTCGCTCCAAAGGGAGCTATTCTCTATAGGGGCTTTCGCACAAAACCTTTTCATAGTTCCTAGAACTATTGGCGGAAGTTCCAGGATTTTGGCGTGTTCGCACCGCATGAACTAGGAACGATTTTAGTTCTAGGAACTCATTTTGGAGGAACTAATTTAACTCCTACATCAGAGTAGGGTCTAAACTAGCCCTATAGGAACTATCCGTGATGTTAGTGACGCTGATTTGCCAAACACACGTGAAACACCAGCACCCGCCATTTTTAAAAAGGCTTTTTTACTCCACGAAGTAACTCTACGAACATGGAAAACAGTGATAGATGGGCCTCTTAACCTCTTCAACTTTTAGGAGACCAAGAGGAGCATGATTATGTATTTCTGCTCAGCTAGCCACTCTGGACATCACCCACATGGCATAAACTACTAACTTTTCATTACTGTCTACTTTCTACATAATAGTTCTATCTAATAATAACATATTTGACAGAGCTGTTAGACCGATCGTAAACTAATGAACACAGAGAGTGCGAGCACTGTGAGCTCAGGCTCTGGTGTTCTCTGTGCCATATAAAGGTCCGCCGCGGCGTCAAAATAAATGCCACAACAACAAGCACGACTTGCGTCACTTCAGAGTTCCTACTGGCGGTGCGAATGCAACCAGAAAACGTTCCTAGAACTATCCGGTGCGAAGGCGCCTTATATCAGTGTGCACCAGAGATGGAAACTCGAGTCACACTTAAGTCGCAAATAAAAAAAAGACTTTAATTTTGACTGGTGAGCAACTGACTTGGACTTGAAGACAGAGACTCATGAAAAACACAAGTCATCCCCATGACAGCATGAAACGCATCATTTTACTATTTATTCCTCATTCATTCATTACATGCAGCAGCAAAAATCACAATTCATCTCTAAACACACCAAGCCAGTGTTATTATATACGCGTGTGACACATCTGAAGGCAGTGCTGTTATATAAATGAATAACAAGCCGCTGTAATATAGCCACGTCTTACCTAAATAGCTCAAAATACACAGCATGTTTTTTTTCTCGTGGTGACCGTCGTTGAATTCCAAATTTTATGTTATGTATAGTATGTAATATATATTGTGTGTTTTAAATTAATTATTTAAACAATACTTGGTGTGCTTTATTGGACAATTCAAGTAATCAGTTTTGATATTTCAAAACTCTGAAAACTAGCTGAAAGAACTATTTCTAAAAATAGAACAAAGACTTGACATGAACTTGGACCCCAAAGACTTGTGAACATGTTTGGTAAGCACCATTTCTGAACTCCCTGAAACGCCTCCATTGTGGTTTTGAGTTTTCTTCCGGGAACGAACACATCACAATATTCCTCATTTAAATAATTCCATCCCAAGGCATACGCAGAATAAAGGAATGATGGCCTGGTTGAGTTAGTTAGTTGTGTTGAAACTGGCGGTTATGGTAAGGGGCATTTCCCAAACACACTCGAAACGGCTGACCAATCACAACACACTGATCCAGCCGACCAATCAGAGCACATTGTGCTTTTCAGAAGGAGGGGCTTCATAGAGACAGAAACTAAACGGAGCGTTACTGACAGACCGGGAAGAGAGGCGCTGCAACAATGGAGAATGTGGTGAAAATGATCAGTAATATGTCCTCTATAATTAATCCTCTGCTTTTGATCTGTTGTCACAGGAGAAGGTCGGTGAGTTTGCTAAGATGAGTAAGATTGAGCTTCTTGAAGCCACTGAGAAGTCTGTCGGCCCACCAGAAATGTATGAGTTTCACTGCGAGCTCAAGACGTTTCGCAGCAAGGAGAGGGACCTGGAGGTGAACGCTTTTCTTGTATTGAAATCCAATATATTGTGTTTATAGTCCCGATTAGGCCTTTCATTTTACTCCATGCTGTGTGTGGTGCTTGAACAGAATGTCTGTAAGGAGAAAGCCAACTTCCTAGAGAAGGCCAAGCAGAGGAATGAGAGGAACAAGCTGGATGTGGAGCGTTACTACATGAAGAAGAGACACTTGGACAGGATCCAGATGCTAGAGAAGAAGAAACCCTTGGTGGTGAGCATCCCATCTTACTAGGCTAAACTTTCCCAAAACCAGAGTGGAAGGTTTCTTTGATATTGATCATAAGTCATGATTGTGCACATTCTTTCTGTTTCATTTTGTTGCATTAGTGCTAAAAAGCTTTCCTGAGAGAAATGAATCCTCATTGTAAGGGTGGTCCTCACTCATGGTGACTGACCGCTATGGTTGGATCACACAATGCACTGAATACTAGTCACTTTATTGTGAAAACTCCCTATTATTAATATTAGACACTTTCGGTTGCCAAATAAATTAATCATTGATGACAAATTTAAAGTCGACATGAAGTAGAAGTTGTGATAGTCTTTTCTTCCCTACTGCCAAATATATCAGGGTGAAAAGGCTTCTGGAACAAGATCAAATTTAGGGCGGGACTTGATTTTGTCCATGGGGAATTGATTGAATGCTCGTGGTTTGCTATTGGTGGATCTCATATGAGTGACAGGTTATTGTCCCGCCCACGTGCCTGTAAACACGACACCAATAGATGCCAATAAAAATTCCTATTGCTCAGAGAAACCTGAACAAAGATTTGCCAAGTTTTAAGTGCATCGATCAAACGTCTAACGATACGATGCATCGATACCACACATAAAATATCGATATACGGTACCTTTATTTTGACACACTCCACATCCTCACGTAACTTTTCTCCGCTGAAATAGACGCCTGACAAGATTAACTGAACCCTTTGTCACAAAAGCTGGTATTTTCACTGTCAAGGCATCGCGAGTTCATGTTTTACAGAAGAAACGACAAGCCCCGAAAAGTCTGTTTTAGCGAATCAGTGCGCAGTATTCAGGTCAGGTGACAAGGCTGCTTGCTTGTCACTTTGAAAAGACGCGCTAGCTGAGAGGAGTTTCGTCAAAGCTGACTAAAAGTGATTGAGGATGGATTTCAGCGAACTTGATGAACCCGTGATATCTTATTCGGGGCGTGAAAGGAAAATAAAAGCTGAAACTTTTTCACGGAATCTTGCTGAAACAGCTCGTTAGTGGTGAGGGAAAAGCTCTCTGTAGTGCGTGTATGTTAATCACAACAACAAAGTTTGACAGGCGTCTATGTCAGCTGAGAAGATTAACGTTACAAAGATTAACCAAGTGTTTTATTATGTATCATAGCAATTACTTGGCTAATTTAACTCTGAAACATGAAATGTGGAGTTATCTTTTGCCACAAAAAAATAAATAAAATATATATATATATATAAAATACTTTCAATGAACTTTCATTTTATAAGTTACCTGTATTTTTTTGTTATTATTACTTAATCAAAACAACCCAGCTGCAGTTTGACTGATATTCAAATGCACAATATAAAAAAAAAACATGATATATGAAAATGAACAAGAACGGAGTTATCTGTTTTTGCAAATGAACTCTTCTGTTATACATTTCATTTGCAAAAACATATAACTCCGTTCTTGTTCATTTTCATATATCATGTTTTTTTTAAAACTTGTAACAAACAACTTGTAAATGTCCCAGTTGGGAGAGGGTGTGCAGTTTTCAAAGAGTTTAATTAAACTTTCATGTTATATATTTTTGCATGTATTAGTGTGAGTTAATAAACGTAACTGGTTGTGTACACTTGGCACATAATATCTAAATATCGATTAATCGATCAATATAGCCCTGAATCGAATCATAATCGTATCGTAGAATTTTTTGAGGTATCGGCAAATATCGTATCGCTGGCTGAGAGAATCAATATCGTATTGTATCGTGATTAACTGTCTGATTTACACCCCTGTTGATAAAACCAAGTGTGCACTCTGAATGTATTTCTAGACTACTCTCTGTTTCCAATTTTTAGGAGTATGAAACGGCACGTAAAGAGCTGGAGGGGGTGAAGAAGGACAGAGAGGAAATGAAAAGGAAGCTGAGGTCGCTGAAAGATGCTCAGGAGCCGCTGATCAGAAAGATCCGGTCGGTGGAGAGTCAGCTGCAGCCCATCGAGCAGCAGATGAGGGAGAAGGTCAGCGCAGACCACTAACCCTATTACCATCTGTCTCATCTCCTTCTATATGTAAAATTAATGACACTGTTTTTTGTTTTGTTTTCAGACCGCCAGTATCAGAGAGGTGTCACAGAAATGTAAACAGAAACATGATCAGCTTGAACTGAGGAGTAAAGAGGTTTGTTCTGAAAGAGGAACCGCTTATGAAACATTTTAAGAGAGTGTTTTATAGCAGTGGTTCTCAGCATGGTCACTATGACCCAAATTTGTAGGTCTTTGAACCAAGTATTAATTTCTCAAAAATGGTTAACACTGATGAATAAACAGTATAAGATATTTTGACATTTTGACATCATGGGGGAAAGCTGCCAAATAGATTTTTTCAAAATCATCTCATAATTTGGCAGCAGGAATATTAGGCTGCTGTCACTTTAAGACCTGACGCACAGATCCATTATACTGTTACACTGCGTTTCCTTTCTCACCTGTTTACATTCACTTAAAACATAACTGACTGTGTTCATGTGAATATCTCACCAAGACTGCCATTTTGACATTATTTAGTGTGTATATGAATGTTTAAGTACAATAAGCAGCTAAAAAGAACTCAATTTAGTACTGAGAGGCGGCTTTATGTGCCACACTTTGGGTGTGAGCGCAAAATCTGAGGGAGTGAGTGAGTGAGGAGAGGCGGGTTTGTGTGTCAGCTCGAGATGAGAGAGCGAGAAAGTGAGTAAAATGAGTATTGGAAGCGTTTCTGATATTTCAGTGTCAAAATAATCTGTATTTTTGACAACACTCCATTGCACTTAGTTTATTATTTCAGATGCCTTTTTAAAAGACTACAATTGAAAAATTTATAGGCTATAATATCTAAAATTCAACCCGCCAAAGTGGCTAGTAGGAGTGACTGTTACACACCACTCCTGAAATCCACCCGCATTTGGCGTGTTGGCGGATGTTGATGTCAAGCCCTGCTAACATGAACTGTTGATGAAACACATGGACACTGATCTTGATGAATAGAATGAACATGCAAATCCTTCCCAGGAAATCAAGACAGTGCGTTTTTCTCAGGCACTCTTTACTTAAACTGCGGCCTAGTCCACACGGACATTTTTTATAACCGGAGTTTTTCCTCCTCCTTTTAAAAAAAAATCCCGTCCACACATGCTCGGTTTAAAAGAAATCTCCGCCTACATGAAAACGCAAAAACACGCTATCAAGCGCTGTCAAGAGCATGCCACACCAGCAGGCGGCGATATAACCCTAATCGTAAAGCCACGTTGGCCAATCAGAAGCCTGAATCAGAAGCAAAAACCCCGGTTTTACTGTCTACACGACAACACTGCAACCGGCGTTTCTGAAAATCCTCACCCTGGCAGGGGTTTCAGTGACCTGATACTGCGTTTCCGTGTGGACGAACGGCCGAACCGCGTAAAAAAAAGTCACGGTTATAAAAATAACTGTGTCCGTGTGGACAAGGCCTGCGTCTGACTGAAGAGTCAACGGCTTTTACGCATGTCTTTCAAAATAAAAGTCCCGCATTACTAAAACATTTGGAATTACGTTTGTTGTTGTTTCTTTGACTGAACACTCCACGACCCACTTTTGGGGTGAGACCCACCGGTCGAGAAACGCTGCTTTATTACACCAATAAAGACTGTATTAAAACACTGACTGATCGCTGTCTCCTCTGTCAACCGCTAGGTGGATGACATCAGACAGGACCTGAGTCTGAAGCAGACGGAGGAGGTGGACCGGCAGAAGCGGATTGGACACACGCAGCTCATGATCCGAGACCTGCAGAAGGAGCTGCAGAACATGAACAGCATGGAGGACGTCACGCCTCAGATCGAGGCTGTGAACGCAGAGCTGAAGACCATCCAGGATGAAAAAGCCAAACTGGAGAGCGAGAGTTTGGACCTGCGCAGAGATAAAGACGAAGCTTTTGGAGAATTAATGCGTAATGTTTGATAGCACAAAAAAACATACAAATGTGTTGTATAAACAGGACATTTTGCAGTTATAATGGTGTTATATCTTTGCCTGTTGTGGAGAAACCACTAAAATTTAGCATATCAATTCTATCAGTTCATGGTACTAAGTCTTGTACTCATTTTTAGTTTGTTGGTTGTTGTTTTGAAGGTTTGCAGAATCATCTGAGGAGTCTGGAGGACATGATGAAGGTGAAAGAGGATAAGCTGCGCAACCGTTTCCGTGACACGTACACGGCCGTCAAGTGGCTGAGGGATAACCGTCAGCGTTTTGAAGGCAATGTCCACGAGCCCATGATGCTGGTGGTGAGAGTACAGCGGCTCATTCACTCGCTGTTTTCTGGACATGGCTGTCCAAGCAGATTAGTTTGATGTTCTCGCAAATTTATTTTTTCCAGATAAATGTCCGTGATGCTCGGCACGCAAAATACATTGAGAGTCACATCCCTCTAAACGACTTAAGAGCCTTCGTCTTTCAGAGACAGCAGGACATGGAGAGGTTCATGGCAGAGGTGAGAAGCTCCGCATGTAGTACTTAGAATGAAGCTGACACAATGAGTATCTTTTTTTAATGTTTTTTTTTTATTAGGGGTGTGCGATGTGACTAATTTTATTTCATGATAACGATATATATCTCACAATATAGTTGTTTTTGCTTTAGATAAGGTTATCTATCATCTTTCATAATTCTTGTCACCATTTTGCATATGACAAAAAAACGAATACTAGCCTAAGTAAAAGAAAAAAACAACAACTCAAGCTTACTGAAGACGAGTACACAGTGATAAAGAATGAGCAAAGAAAACAAACTACAGTAGAGCAAAGACACAAATGAAATGGACCAACCTGAAAAACTTTAAGCACTAGAAATGCTACATAAAATGTATAATCAAATGTATAAAAAACAATGCATGGTCTTTACTGTGTAAATTAAAAATACATTTACTCTTATTAAAGTGATTCAGTCAAGAGCAGTGAGAGATTTTCTCTCTTTTGTTTTTGTTTGATTAACATTATTAACGACAGCAGGGACATTTGGATGCTGTCACTTTAAGACCAACAAGTCCAAAATCTCGTACCGATTGACAAATTTCTACGAGTTAATCGTGTCAATCGTGTCTACAACAAATGGTCAGTGGAGGAAAAAATGGTGATTGCTCACCATGAACAATTTTCTGTTCATTTTATATGAAGTTTGTAAATGTTTGAAACCCTTTTACCAAAATTTACCATGTCTATTTGCAGTTAAAAGCCTTAATTTATGTGATATGAATTGACACAATTGATGTTATTTTCTATCAATAAACATAAAATAATATGATGCAATAAAATAATAGCATAATAAACATCTATAATAGATGTAAGTGAAGTAAAATCAGTAAGATGTGTCATGTTTTCTCAGGTGCGTGACTCACAGAAGCTACGAGTCAACAGTGTCATCGCTCCAGCTGAGTCCTGCTCGACCAGAGCACCATCACGACCCCTCGAGACTCTAAAGTAGCACCTTCTTTTTGACCTGCTGTACTAATACATCTTATTCAGCTCATTTTTAGCTTATGTATTTATGCATTTTTTTTTTTGGCAGGCAGTATGGCTTCTTCTCGTACTTGCGTGAGCTGTTTGATGCTCCTGAGGAAGTCATGAGTTACTTGTGCCATCAGTACAAAGTCAATGATGTACCTGTAGGAACAGAGAAGACCAAGAGCATGATCGAGAAGGTGGGTCCTCCTTCATTCAGCTGGGACGCTGCCTAAAACACTTATACGCATCACGTATTTGGGGGCCTATGGTTTCAGTGTTGTAGAAAATGTGGATAGCATCGCAGACTTTACTGTTAAATTTCAGCCAATTTTGGATAAATCTAAAGTAGGACTGTACACTTATTGACTAGCGTCTAAATATTAAAGCTCAAAAGCAATTGAATCAGAAGTCTGCATGTGTCTGTGTGAATGAGCACCACAGTTTCTACACACTACACACACACTGAAGCATTTTCTTCATGTTTTCAGCCAGCGTCTGCCATCTCACTATATGGGGGCGTGAACACATGAACATAATACATTTGTTTTAAATTATAAAGCAGAATCTAGAAAAGGTAAAAGCGATAGCACAGAATTTCAGATTTTTTTTGTTACAATTATTAAATCGTTAAAGTTTTAACTGAGTTGACATGCATTCTGATTATTAAATGAAAATTAATTAAACAATTAAAATGGAAAACACAATTTAGGAAAAATAAAACTAAATTCATATGGTCCTACAAGCTTTTCCTGGTGTTTTTCTGTGGCAGGGAAAAGGCGAAGAACCACCACCAATGCCTTCCATGTCGAACTTCAATGACTATTAAACATATTTCACTGGACTGCAAATAAACAACGGTTTTAAAAAATATTTAAAAAATTATGTATTTAAAAAAGTATCACCTGAAAGTATTTTAGAATTTGTATCTTGTATTAACCTGAAATGTCTTCTATAGTTTTTTGTTAATTGTATGAATTATGTTGTTTTTGCTAATGAAAATAGCCTTGTTGCTGACATAAACAAATAAACATTCTTTTGCAGGTGATCAAAGAGGTTCAGTTGAGGATGATCTACACAGCGGAGGAGAAGTACACGGTGAAGAGGTCCTTCTACTCTAATAACGTGGTCTCCAGTAACTCGGCCCTGCGGCCCTCACAGTTCCTCACCACAGCCGTGGATGCGGACGAGAGACGCCACCTGGAGGAGCAGATGAGAGTGAGAGAGGGAATATTCCACAAAGCGCATAGATTCTAGCCTGGAAATCCAGACCTAAATCTGAAAGATTAATGGTCTGGCGTCGACTAATGCAAATCTGCCAACTCGAGGGGCGGCACCAAGCATGCATTTGAAAATCTCACTGCACGCTATTGGATAACACTACGACCAATCACAACAAGTTATCGCTTAGCTACCAGTGGAGCTAACTGGTAGATTAGACTCTTACCGTATCCGGTCGGCAAAACAGCAAAAACTCCCTTCTTGCAAAGGAACGATTCGAGCGCCGTCTTCTGTTCTTCTTTTAGATAAAAAGCCAAGTCTAACTCGTTCATTGTAGCGGCCAAAGCCGTTTAAAACAACTGGTGTTCATCCATAGCCATCTTGCAATGTTTACTAATGACTTCAACGTCACAGCGCTGTCGTCATCTCGCCTCTGGCCCGCCTATATCAGATAACCCGTTGTGATTGGTGCAGCTCAGATCGAGGGGCATATTTAATGAGCATCATTATTCGACACCAGAGTAACTCGCTGAGCAAATTCAACTTGTGCTCTCGTGAGAACTCTGGATTTCCAGGGTACATAGATTCTAAAAATGTGCATTAAAAACTGTGCTTAATTCAGGTGGATATATATTTTTATATCAGATAAGAAGACATAAGTATGATAGAAAAACATTCACTGAATAAATCCCTCGATGTGCAACAAAAAAAACTCATGTGATTTTGCCTCAACAGTGGATGTGATTGGATAATGACTAACCAGCGGACCAATCGCATCACAGCATCTCAAATGTTGGTTTGGTGGTTCTGAAAGGCCTGAGCCAAAGTCTGTCATCAGAATGATTTGGTTTAATTCCCTCCCAGAAGCGTCTCGCATGATTGTGTTCCCAAACACCAGCATCCGAACGCAAGAGAACATTTATAGAGAGACGTGCGTTTATATTGTTTATATCCGTCTATGCGCTCTGAGACGCAACTTGTTTATGATGAAGGTAAAAAGAGCCACAGTTTCTTCCCTGATTGCAGCAGCTTCCATTTTTATTACAGATATTTTGCGCCAATTTCCCAGGAAGTGACGATTTTGTTCTCTTGAACACATGGGATGGAATCAGTGCTTTATTCACAATTAATTTTTTAATGCGATATTCCAATTTTGCGTATAAGTTAAGTTTACCACTTTGATAGTAGAAACAGCTCTTGTCACCACTGATTTAAACGCTGCAGCAGATTGGAAGATATATTGATTTACTTGGTTAAATCATCAAGAAATAGCTTTAGGGGGCTGTAAAATATTGTACGCTTCTTTAAAAGCTGATTATTATTATTATTATTTAATTTTTTAACTTTTTTAATGTACTGTGTGATTTGACATCTCGTTGACAGGCAGCAGACCAGAAGGTGCGGAGTATTGATGAACGGATGGCAGCCATTCGTGAGCAACAGGCTCGACTAGAGCGGCGTGATAATGAGCTGCGTGCTAAGAAGAAGAAGCTGTCTGAGCTGAAAGGCAAGAAGAGACAACTGGAGCAGAAAATCAGCACAAAACAGGACAGGTACATTCTGCCCATCCGTGCGTTTCATTCTTTCAGATTATTGCTAAGGCAAGCGTCTCATTGCTACTGCTCAGACTTTGGGTGAAGGGTTTGTTCAGATCAAACTTTCTCATCCCACACTCTGTAACAGACATGAACGATACCTTCTTTACTTTTGTCTTTTTCTCTCTGTGTAGTTTGAGGCAGATGGAGCAAAGTGAGATCAACTTGGAGACAGTTGAACAGGAAACGAATGCCAAGATCGCTGCTGTAAACAACAAGAAAGTGGCCATAATGGAGGAGTATTTGAGTCACATGCAGGTGTGTTTGTGCTCTCTGCATGTTGGTTTCTACTCTCGGGTGTTCTTTGTCTCATGACTGTGTGTGTGTAGACGAAGGCCAAGTTGAGTATGGAGAAGGTGTACTTGGCTCTCCAGAGCGCAGGTCTCTCCGCTGAGAAAACCAAACTGGAGACGGACTGCAGGGAAGGCTCATCTGAACTCAAGCAGGCAGAGGTCAGACCCGTCTCTTCCACCCACATGTGATGTTGAACAAATAAATTAAATGACTCTTTATAATCCCATTTCAGTTCTTATACAAATATAATATATTATTGCATTAATATACTTGTGTTAATATAAGAGAAGTTATTATATTAACTCAGTAACTTTATTTTGTAATATTCTATCTATTTTAAAGGTGACTTGATATTTATTTCAGTTCGTACAAATACAAAGAATGCGTTTTTCCATTGCACTGCGACACTGCTCCATTGTTTTTATGCCATAATGGACGTGTTTGACCGTTGCGCTCACGTCTTCTGTGCTCGGGTTAAAAGAATTTCAACTTTTAAAAAACGTCTCAAAGTTTTTCACCACAAAACATGTTGTGTAAATGGCCCACTATTTTTCAGTTAGAGAATTTAAATTATTGAGGATAATAGAGAATATTTTAAGGATGCACGATATATATCGGCCACCATATCGGTATCGGCTGATATTTGTTCATTTTTCATGTAATTGTTATCGGCCCGATAAGAAAATTTGGCAGATACATTAAAGCCGATAAATAATGGATTATTTGGCGCACTGTTCGCTGTGATGGTTCTGAATTGCTTGAAATATGATTGGAATCACTTCAAAAAAAGAAAATACAGTAAAGTGCAACATGTGCAGTGCAAGTCTGTCATATAGGCTACTTAAAATTACGAGAACATCATTATAATTGTGTGCTTGGGACATGGATTTTAATGGTGAGACTTTTGTTTTTGGAATCAGGCTCTCAAAAGATATATCATAATTTGGATTTAGATTTATCGGCCAATATATCGGTTATCGGTATAGCTTTCAAAGTAAAGAGTTATCGGTATCGGCCAAAATTTTCATATTGTGCATTTCTAGTATATTTTCATTTCGTTAATGAAAACTTCCTGACCCACCGATGAATGGTGCCCAGTAAGACCCCAGAACGTGTGTCTGTGTGTCGGCACAGGTGGCGTATAAAAAGCTGGACCAGATAAAGAACAATCTGCTGAACACATGCAAGACTCTGATGAGGAGGGTCGGCGAGATCTGTAACATGATCCCTGGAGAGACGGCGGTCCCAGAGGAACTACATACAGTGAGTTCTGTCTACCTCAGACATCTGTCCTCCGTTCTGTGTTTAACTCATTATTTTACAACATTATGTGTGTGTGGTGTCCTTCCAGGCCTTCAGACAGTTGCCTGATACACTGGATGAGATTGATGCCATGTTGAATGAAGAGAAGACCAGAGCGGAGTGCTTCACCGGCCTCAGTGATGCTGTGAGAACAACTACACATCAGCTCATTCACACTTTGCCTAACCTCTGCCTTTACTAACCAGTCCTAACTTCAACTCACACTGGAAGTCTTGAAAAGAGGAACCATTCTGAATAAGAATAGTTTCTTGATTTCCAACTTGACACATGTGATGCCTTAAAGAGCTCCAAGTTTAGCTTGAGTAATATTTTCCTCAATATTTGACCATTTTGGGATCAATATCCTCTGATAAACCATGTCCATCTTGCAAATGAACAGAATGTCAATTCCAAATTGTTCTTGCAGCCTAACTGATTGAAAATATGCAATTTCTGATGCCAATTTTTTCCCCCAAATGCATCTCAGTTGCTATAATTAAATTGAATTAGCATATTATCTAATGGTTGACCGATTGATCACTAGGGCGAATATATAGAGTGCAACAGTCGGATTCTGGAAGTTAAAAACTTATATTCATTTTCTCCTTGGGAAATAGATTTTTAATGATAACTTGTAAACCAAAGAAGACCTACTGTGAGCTTCGAGGTTGTTAATAGATGGAATTTACTTTAACGTTATTTTAACATAATTGTTTAACAGCTAAATTTGTGCTGAAAACTACATTACCCATGATGCTGCACTGCAAATGACATAATCTAGTCTCCATATGCCCTCAAAATACTTAAAACATTTTTAAATGATTAGTTTTATATTCTCCATTGTTTGTAATCTGATTATGCTGTTCGCAAGGCTTCATGGGATTGTAGTTCTTTCCTTCACTAAATCTGTTTACGAACACAATCTTGTATTTTTGTCAGATTTTCAAATACTTTTTTGCTTCAAATCAAAGTTTGTAATGTTGTGATTCTCCTCGTAGCTGATTGGCTAGGCTTATAATGCTTTAACAATTTTTCTTTTTAAATCCCTATGGATTTTGCAGAACCACCGGCGCTGATTTTTTTTTTTTTTTTTTGGCCGGTGTGTCGAAAGAGGGACTTTTATTTTGAAAGTGCTGAGAACCCAGTGCCTGAACTCCCATTCTCCATCTTCATTAGTTTACCATCTTTGTTTGACAGATCTGATTAATAAATGATTAGACAGTGCTGTTAAACAGAACGTAAACGGTATACAAAGAAATATTTGTCTTTCTATTAAGTAATTAACCGGCAAACAATATTATACTTTCTAATCCACTGTGCATCCAGCAAATACACATTTATATGACTGAAACAAGTCTTTGAATACCTAATAATTATTTAATTTCGTGAACCTTGCGAACTTTGACGAATCCAGCTGTCAGATCCTCTGAAGTGTGCATTTCAGTCAAACCTCTCTGATGCATTTCATTGGCCAGTTTCTCATTCTGAGTGTAGTTTTCCACAGCGACCCACTTGCTAGCTGGAGTTAGCAGCATAAATACTTCTATATAGTCAATTCTAATGAAGATGAAGAGGAGAAGGGCTGCTGTTCGTTCCTGCCCTGTTTGATGCGCTGCTGGTCTTGACCCTCAGGTGGTGGAGGAGTATAACCGACGCGAGCAGGAGATTCAGAACTTGGAGAAGGAGCTGGACGACAAGACCAACGCTCTGACCACTTACCGTCGAAACATCGCTGAGGTGCGTCCCACCTCACACAGACACCCTCATCATGCAGACAGATGAAGAGTAACCAAACTCTGATGTGTTTCCCAGGCGAAAGAGCGCTGGCTGAATCCACTGAAGCTGCTGGTGGATCAGATCAACGAGCGCTTCAGTGATTTCTTCCGCTCGATGCAGTGCGCTGGAGAGGTGGATCTGCACTCCGAGAATGAGGTGAGGACTCGTTCTCCTGCTCTCTTTGTGTTAGCAAAGTTTCCTTTCTTTGATCGTTTTGAAAGCCGCCTTCTCAACTTGTTCTGCAAACATAACACGGGGTGTCAGACTCTAGCAAACACAGCACTGTGAACGTGTGTTTCAGGAGGAGTATGACAAGTACGGCATCCGCATCCAGGTGAAGTTTCGCAGTAACGCACAGATGCACGAGCTCACGCCTCACCATCAGAGCGGAGGAGAGCGCAGTGTGTCCACCATGCTGTACCTCATGGCCCTGCAGGAGCTCAACCGCTGCCCCTTCAGAGTGGTGGACGAGATCAACCAGGTCAGCCACTTCAGGACTTACATGTGCTTTCAGATAGACCTCGTGCTCCAGACAAACCAGCGCACACACATGTATTTACTTATTGTAGAGTTCATGAAAGTTATAACCATGAGCATTGTAATGTTTGAAGCGGATGCCAGAACAAATGTCAGTAGACCAGGAAGATTTTAAAACGAGCCGTTCATTCATGAATCTGTAAGATCGTTCCTTCATGCTGTGGAAATACAAACCAGAGGACAGAAGACAACGAGCGCAGCGCTGAAAAGGGGCGGGGCTATGTAAGGTCTGTAATGATAAACGTGCACCAGACGGACATCTGCAGTCCTTGAATCAGGTCTCGGGGGTTATTATAGTAACTAAAAAGAAAACTATTTAAAAAATGTCTTTACTTGCATTCAAACTTGTTTAATTTTTAGCAACATTTCTCATTTCTATTTGGTTTAACTTGATGTACTAAAATAACTAAAAATAAAATATAAAAATAAAATCAATTCAAACTATTAATAAAAGCTGTAGTGGGATCTCAATAGTACTAAGATAACACTGGTGTCAGTCTAGTATTGTTGAGTAAGGGATAATGTACACCCAGCCAGTCGTTATCCCAGAATAAACCCTGACAGGGTGATCCTGCATCAGTCTGAAGAACAACCAGCTGGATGTACATTATACATTATCCTGCATATTATACGGCTGCATGCTACATAAGTAAATAATTAAACATTAAATATTGATCTGAGTCAAAATATCTTATTAGCTCTTTAAACGCAAAGCTTCCAAGTTCAAACTAGACGGACATTTAAGAGATACGGTACAGTCATACCACTTATTACATGGTATTTCACCACATAAATAATAATGGGGATATTGATCTGAGATGAAACTGATTTAAAGTCGTTCGTGTTTGTTATAATCCATTGCTGTGTGCAAAACAAAAGTCACAAAATGGCAGCAGCTGCGTTTGTATGAAACGAGAGCGAGGCCACGATACCGGATGACATGTTAAATAACTACACAAAATATTGATTTGACTGAGAGCAAAGAATGCAAAAGAAGTGCTGCTTCAGGGTGTAAAATCTCGGTGCTCTTTGGTTGTATGGGATACTTAAAATCTAAGAACTTAGGAACTCCAAGGCACTCAAAGTAAGTAGAAAAAAGTTAAAAAGCCTTTATTTCATAAGCCATGGATGAAATAAAGGCTTTTTAACTTTTTTCTACTTACTTTGAGTGCCTTGGAGTTCCTAAGTTCTTAGATTGATTTGACTGAGTTTTAATATTTTTATTTGCTCACCAAACGCAAAACTTCCACAAGGAAAACCCGTTCCCAGCAAGAGGGGAATAACATACCACCAATCAGAATCAAGTATTCCACAGAGCCGTGTAATGATGTTTAATAATTAATGACGTAAGTGTTTCTTTAGTGTTTTCAGGTTTGGTTTAATTAACTCAGTTTGGTGTAAGTGTGTGAAAGAAGCCTCATTGTTGCTAATCTGTATAAAATCAGTTACCTTAGTAGAAGAACATCTAGTGCAGTTGTGGTATTATGTTTCTCCGTTCCTCAGGTGGAGTGTGTGTGACTCGTGTGTGTGTGTGTGTGTTGTGTGCAGGGGATGGACCCTGTCAACGAGAGGCGAGTGTTTGACATTGTGGTGAGAAGCGCGTGCGGTGTGAACACGTCTCAGTATTTCTTCATCACTCCTAAGGTGGGTTTCCTGAATACGGGTGTGTGTGACATGTACACTGATGTGCGTGTGTAACTCGGTGTGTGTGTGTGTGTGTGTGTAGCTCCTGCAGAACCTGCAGTACGCGGAGCAGATGACCATCCTCTGTGTTCACAACGGGCCGCACATGCTGCAGCCGAACAAGTGGAGGGAGAAAGACTTCCTCCGACGCGCCAGACGCACCAGACGCAGACACGTTTCCTGAACCACCGGATGTGCCGCTCAACTTCTCGTTCCGTCACATGTTCATGTGCTGTTGAGCGCCGAAATATGAGTCCTGAGGAAAGGATTCTCTGTTCTAATGTAATAACTGCAAACCAGCAATATCTAGTGTATTCTCACCGATCACTGCTGTTATTATTATTGCTCATATTTAGTAACCACCATCCAAAATAACTAGAAATGGCCAAATGGTGCCCCTCCTCCACAGCCCAATATTTGACTTGAATTTTTGACAAAACGTCGAGGCTGGTCATAATTATTGAGCTGGCCAATCATATCAAAGGCGGCGAGACTTTACCGTTCACAGATGACAAACACTGCAGATTTTATCGGTGAAAGAGTGATAAGATGTAGTTTGTTTTACGATAGAAATGTTACATTTTGCCGTTGTGAATTGAGTCGTTTATGTGATTTATTTAATTGCTCAATAGTGTATATTAAAGCATTGTTTTCATTTTCAGCATATGAATCAGATTGAATGTTCTATTTCAAAATGATATCATTTGCAAACAGTTCAAATTGATTAAAAATCTTGTTCTTGTACTGCTCTTTATTTCTGAAAGTTCCTTCAAGACAGGGTTTCTGTACTAAATCCAATGCTTGGATGACTTGCTGAGCCATCAGTTTCACTGTACGTCACTCCGCTTGTTCGACTGCTGGTTTTCATTGTATTTCTGCAGTTTACAGAGTCTTTGAGCGAGACATTGAATCATTCACTCAACTGATTTGTTCAAAAACACTGAGGAAGCGCACATTGTGTGTAATGAAGCCTTGCTGGTGCGTAGCATTGTACGTAATAATGGTGAAACGAGGCTTTGTGAAGCGCCTTCATATCGTAAAAAGTGTTAATCGAAGTTTGTACAACATAGCCCTCTAATGGTCAACATAAATAACATGTAACATTTATTTATAAAGTAGTAAAACGCTTCCCACAGCTCATCTTACATTGATGCTGATGCAGGGCTAGTTCAATTAGTCATTCTGATTGGGCAATGGCTGGTTTTGTTACAGATCTGCAACCCTGACCAATCCGCATCCAGGGCCAGTTAGTCAAAGCCCTTTCATGTTATTTTGCACAAATAAATCTTATAATGAACAACTTATTACACCAGTACAGTACAAAACAGTTCAGGACACATTTTAATGATATCTCTGTACATAATTTTATTTACATGATACAATTTCGCAGTAATGTTGGATAACAAGATTATATGCGCAATACATATAATAAATAAAGGTGGTTTGTACAAACTTGCATAACTAAAATCAAAATCAGAACAGAAGGTTAGTTGTACGGTGTAAACTGACGAAGCTCTAAAATAAAACAGTGCTGTGCAGCCAGACCCAAAAACAGGAGACGGACTGAGCCTCAGATTAAAGATGGCGTTCGCCGAGTAGACTATAGTCACACACTGACTCACAACACTCAAGCACACTCAAAGGGCTGATTAAATGACACTAAACAATACCATTAATTTCTTACCTGAATTTAACACTCAATACCCACTGAATAGATCAATCACACACAAGAAAGGTGAATTAGAGGGAAAAAAAGAAATGGACTTCTAGTATGCTGTATTTCACTATCCATGCAAAACACCCACTTAAAACTCAACCCTCTGAACAAGCCCAGGAACCACGTTTTCATAAACTGGTGTCACATTACAACTCAACTGAAGGAAAAAATAAATCAAATAAATTTCACTTAAAGGGTCATGTGGGAGAATCGATATAGTTGTGTGTTAGTAGCCATGTCTCACCACATCCATTGTGGACACTGGTGTCATGGGCACCCAAAACTGATCATGAAGTATTCTGGTCTGGCTGCATGAAACCATCGCAACTGGATTACATATTTTTCACAAAGTCTGTCAATAATTGAAAAAAACAACAAAAAATCTTTTGAACATGAAAGAGAAAACCAGCATCACTCCATTAGCTCATTAACTGACGTGGGCTGACGCTCAAGCAGAAAGTGGTTGATAAATGTGGAAAAGGCTGACTCTTAACGGGAGGGCGAAACGTTCGACCCGGAGGAAACAGAAGAGCGTCCATTTGCTACATGAGCCAGCCATGCACTGCTGCTCTGACGGCGCTCGGGCCAGAGCCGTAACAGTCTTCAGAGAGTCCAGGACACACCATCACAGACAGCCAGCCTTTAACACAACAATCAGATCCAGGACACTCAGAAACACACACGTCTCCGGAGTCACACCTTTCAGAGACTGTTTTTTGTTCTTTTTCCTCTCGCTTGTTTTAACTTGAAGCTCATATACCAACAGAAAGCAAAAGAAAGATGGAAACAAAGTGATCACTCATGCATTGGCTTAGAAACAAGATTCTTTCCCATACTGTAATTAAAAAAAACTAGTCTTTAGAATCACAGGTCAAAGTGCGAGTCCTTTTATCTGATCTCTCGCAGAGTCGAGGTGAAGACGGCGGGGGCGGGGGGGTTATATTCTCTGAATCTTATCGGCGACCACGACGGGGTTCTCCTTGCGGATCTTGGCGGCAGCCTCTGCCTTGTAGTCGTAGGGGCAGTTGTGCTTGTCCGAGTAGCGATGAAGTCCACAGAAGAGGTTCCCACAGCGGCAGTCGAACCCTGACAAACGAGACATCAGCATCAGAACGTGTGGAGGGAGCGTGTGTGTGTGTAGGTGTGTGTGGGAACACTCGTAGCTTCTGCTCACCTGTCAGGCCGACCTTCTTGCGGCACATGAAGCATCTGTTCTTCTTGTGTTTGGGGGCTTCGGGCGTCTTGGCCTCGTCCCCGTCGGCGGAGCTCGGGGGTGCAGCGGACGCTGTGGGCTGAGTGACGACTGCAAACACACACACACCAATTAACATCCCCAAAAACAACAACTACATGCTGACAGAACATCTTTCCATCTTCAGTACGCAGGCATTTTCTGTAACTTTTTGCCAATTTTAAACATTGTGGCTTTCAAACCGAGACATGTGTGACTCTTTCAGGCACAGAGTTTTTGGTGATTTCTTCAGTTACACCAGCGCTTTGGAAAACTATCAACATTACTTGTGAAGCAAATTATAAGAATCATTTTGACTGTAAGAACCTCTTTTAGCAATGCAACTGAGATGACAAACGCATTTTACAGATCTGCATGGCTATTAATGGATATATTTATTTATTTATTTATAAATAGTTCAGATGTCATACAGGGACTTCATCTCAATGAAGTCTCTTATTTGAAGTCAAAACAAACCAATTGCATTATTTAACAGTTTCTTTCCTCGGTTGAGCACAAAAGAAAATATTTTGAAGAATGTGGGAGACCAAACAGTTGATGGACCGGATTGGCTAGGTTCCATAGTATCTTTCGTTCCATCAACTGTTTGGTTATCCATATTCTTCAAAATATCTTCTGTGTTCAACAGAGGAAAGAAACTCGTACAGGTTTGGAACAACTTGAGGGCGAGTAAATGACAGAACGTTCATTTATGGGTGAACTTTCCCTTTAAGGTGTAGGTTCAGGGTTAGTATGTTTCAGTGTTGTGTAAGCGGTCGGCACTGGGATTGGAATGAAATCTTCAGAATTGGCTGCAGAGCGGCGTTTGCAAAAGAGAAAAAAAATTGCTTAAATGAAGCAGTGTTCAAGATACACACTAGTGTATAAGATAGCACACTAGTCTTAAAGTGCGGTCACATTAGAGAAACGCTGCAAACAAAAAGGTCCATTGCCAATAGTGTAGCGCCGTATGAAGCACTGAGTTTACTTCCAAACCAAGCGGATTGGCCAATATGGTGATTTCACACGACCAACCTGAACCCATTGCTAAACCTGCATATTGCAGTTGTTTGCGCCTTGTTATAAATGATCCAGAAGCATTAAGCTGTTATTTTGAACCTATCCAGTGTTAAGACTTTCATAAACGGTTTCAGGGATGCACTTTAAACATGATTCAGCTGAGACACTTCCTCAAGTCTAAAAAAACAGAAATACCAACCCGGTTCAGGAACTTCTACTTTCGGCGAGCCCACGTCGTCTTCACAGGAAATGCTCATCTCCGTCATCTGTTGTGTGACCGGCAGGGCAGCGGTGGCGGCGCTGTTGGGCGACTCGGCGCTAGCAGCGGAGGAGTGGTTTAGTGTCGCTTCAATGATCTGGATGGCCGAGGCTTCAGAGGTAGGACTGCTGGTGACACTGCTGGAAGCTGCTGGAAGAGACCAGATCCCTTTAGTGTTAATGAGACGCTTGAGGAACAATCGACCTTACCGACACGTCCGATTGTCCGTGAAGATGTTCAAAGAGTGGAAACACGTACCCATTGTGCTAATCGGACTGACTCCCCCATTGTTTTGTCTTGTTAAATGCTCTTTGTAACAGACCGAGCACATGCCGCTGGTCCGAGGGTTGCCATAGAAACCGCAGCCGGTGGCACAGAGCATGGGCACGGGGCTTTGATTGGTCTCCTGGGCCATCTCTCTGAAGGTGGGCGATTCCTGCACACAACAAAACACAAGGACCATGAATATGACAGCATGCGTGTGTGAAGAGTGAACCAAAGACTGCGGCTGGCTTCATTAAGAGGATTTACGCTGATAAAGGTGCAGTGTTGCCACGGACTGGGAATCAGATTAGGAGTCAGAGGTCAGACGTCCTTTTTTGGCATCGTTTGGCATGAGCCTCATCTCTGCACGGAATCACATGATTCAAGCAAACGAAAGCAAAGTGATTTCTGCAAACTCATGCCAAAGATCATTTTACAACCAGACTGACCTGAACATTTCCTGGAAGTCCAAACCCTTAACCAATCCAACCAATCAAATGCTGCATTAAACTATATGGTGTGGTTACATCAGAAAAGGACAGGGCTGTCAGTACGAAGATTAATCTGCTATGAAAATACTTTGTGCACAGATTAGCAAAAACACAATCATTAGCAACAAAAGTTTAGTTTTTTTCCTGACATAAACACACATTCATGAGAGAGTCCTAGGTAAGTGGTTCTCAACTTTTCCCCTTTGTCCAAGAGGATATTTAAAGGATCTCCTGCTTCTGAACAAAGCTCATACATGAATTGAGTGGTTTAGTCAATTTTCTGAAGAGACACGATCGCTTTATATGATAAACAGATTGAATTTAGGCTTTTATTCACATATAAACATTGATCAGCGACCACATAAACAGCTCAACCGAACTTGCTTGACGAGCGAGAACAAACTTCTTGCTGAAGCTCAAACGTGCTGTGTAACACAAGAATGAACCTCATTGGTTCTTGCTGAAGCTCAAACGTGCTGCGTAACACAAGAATGAACCTCATTGGTTCTTGCTGAAGCTCAAACGTGCTGTGTAACACGAGAATGAACCTCATTGGTTCTTGCATGTCAAGCGAACATGCTTGAGCTACTGATGTGTGAGTTGATGAATGTTTATATGTGAATAAAAGCCTAAATTAAATCTGTTCATAATATAAAGCGATCGTGTCTCTTCAGAAAATTGACTAAACCACTCAATTCAAATGAATTAGTTTATGATCTCTATGAACGAAGCATCAAAAAGCATCAGACTTCATCAAAACAAGATCATCACTGGTGTTTTCCGAAGATGAACGAAAGTCTTGCGGGTTTGGAACGACAAGAGGGCGAGTAATTAATGAAAGAATGTATTATAGGGTACAGCACTCATCATCAAGGAATTCCAAGCGCGCTCTCAGAAAACACACACGTGCCTGATAGGCTTGGCCAGGCTTTACTCGTTCTTTCAGGAAATCATTAAGACAAATTATTTCTGTGATGCATTTCCTAAAGTGTCGAGAAACACCCTGTTTTAGTCACTACTCGATCATACCTC
Organism: Squalius cephalus; assembly: GCF_949319135.1. NCBI lineage: Eukaryota > Metazoa > Chordata > Actinopteri > Cypriniformes > Leuciscidae > Squalius > Squalius cephalus. The sequence goes on from NC_137145.1 coordinate 23,760,871, forward strand.
AGATTTGAAAAAGACAAGAAATGGGCGTGTAAAGCTGTGGAAAAGTGGGAGAGTAGAGAATGGGACCAATAAAACACAGACCTACAACACTCATAATACAGACACATTAATATTTAAATGCAAGTGGAGAAAAGACTAGCAAACAACAGAGTTGGGCGCACCTTGATGCATTTTAAATATATAACCCTAGGACAACAAACTCACAAAAGTTATCAGTGAAGACTACTAACAACTATCATGAACAAATCATACAAGTTCTGATAACTTCTTACAAATATCAACACTTTAAACTTCCAAAAGAAACTGGTCTATGAAAAATGAGGAAGAACATTTAAAATGTCTAAAACTATTTTCATTTTCTTTACGTGCACTATCACTGAACAAATGACACATCAGTTTAACACAGAAGGAATAAAGGCATAGTTACTTTTTTTGTCCATTCTTCTTTGAATTTTCGGTCTACATCACTGTCTTGTGGGTATCGGAATAATTTGTCATCGCCTTCAGACGCACGGCTGTATCAGTGTCTGTATTTTCACATATATATCTATATCATCTGAAGTCCTGAGATGTGCGCATTCGCAGTGCTGGTTCATGTTTGGAGCACTAAGACAGTATATGAAATATGTCCACGCGTGCTTGTGTTAATCTCATCGTGGCGTTCCGCACTTAAACTGCCCTCACGCGTGTTGCATATTTATTGTATAAATCCTGACTAGTTCCTCAGTATTGGCATAGGATAAAATCCATGGTTTTTAGGATCAAATCCAATCGTACAAGCGTTTTATGAATCATGGCCAATTTAATGTGGTGCATCTTTATTTAGAGTTTTTAAAGCATTTTAATTATTCGAGTCATTAAGACTTATCGGGGCCCTGCTTGAGAACCACCGTCCTAGGTCCATTGTCCATTTTTGTGCTTTATTGGCAACACGTTTTCTGAATTTCTCAATGTTTGATACTGCTGTAAAAAGTTTTTCAACTTCACTTTTTTTTTGTTCTACTGATTCTGTTTCTTTCTTATTCATTACTGACTGTTTACAACAACTACTTCATTAAGTCTACACGCCCACTGTAGTGATTCCGTTCATTAATAGTCAGATCTCGGTTCACACAACATGACACCATAACAAAAACAACACTGTGTGAGTGTGAGGTGTTGCACCATTTTAAACAGAAGGGAGCGTTCACACTCTAAAGCACTTGAAGTGGATCAGAGTCTGTTTCTGGAACGATTCACTGTTGGTTTGAACACAAGTCCAAACCAGTTTCACATCTATTTTTAAAAGTTAATTTTAAACAATTCTGTGGTGTCATGAGTTAAAAAAACACTAAAAACTCAATTAAAATGAAACGCTCCCCCATAGAGCATGACCTAAACTCTTAATAGTGATTATGGCAGGGCGATCTAACAATGTCATGGTGACAGTCCAAAGTATCAGTCGGATGATATTTTGTCACACCATTTCAGTTACAATATGTAAATAAGCAGCTTTGTGCTGCACAGAAGTTACTGACACAAGTTAATGTGATAAAGCAACATACATGGACAATATTACTCACTACTGCATAAATAGACCTTACTGACATTAAAAACTTAAAGCGCTGCTTGACATGTGCATCACAGATTGTATTTGTCCTATTGTTTGTTATTTGCATGTTTGTTCTTATTTTTTAAAAAACAGACTAAATAATATCACAATAAAGATATTATCATGAATTTTTAAGATTTATCATATCTCCCACCTCTGGTCCACAGTCACATTGCGCACAACTATCCATTTATATAATAGTTAACTTTTCAAATATTTGCGGCTGTATCAAATAATCCTCAATACCCAGTGCCCTGGCATCAGCGACTGAGACGGCGGCACTGCGAGCACTCGGAGGAAGAGAAGTGCGTACGACTATGCGGTGTTGAGGGGTAAATGCTGAAATGCAGTGAGATGTTAATATATCTATAGGTGGAACATTCTGTTCAAGCAGAGGCGGATCACAGCAGCAAACCCACTCCCCATCCGAGCGGAAACATGCAACGCTCTCCAGCAATGAACCTGAACCCTGTGTGTGTGTGTGTGTGTGCGAGGGCCCGCGGCTTCAGAGGGCCTCCTGTCTGCAAGTAAACAAGATTGCAGCATTTCACCTCCGCCTTCTGGCATCAGAGGTTTTCCCCTGAAAACCCGCCACATGGCCCGCGTCACGTGTGTGTGAGTGAGCCTGCTGCCCTTCGCACTCGCTCACATGGACCGCTGGATTAGTTTTCATCCGTCACAAGGGTGCAATGTGACATGTTGTCCTGAACAGCTTCTGGTGTGTCCCCGACCAAAAATACCCCCCCCATTGTCCAACCTGCCTCCATTACATCACACATCTCTAGTAGGAGCTGGTTTGCATAGCGCCCTCCTCCCTACACATGGCCTCATATATTCTGATAAAGCCAAAAATGGCAAAGCCCCTACAGGGCTGTTTTTCTCTCCTTCAGCCGATTCCCACGCATGTTGGCCATCTGTGTTCACCTATCCCTGTCTGGATGACAGCAAATACACGGCAAAACAAAGACATGAGAGATTAAACAAGTCAAATAGTTGAACAAAAGCAAACCATGAAGCTAAAAAGACCATAAATGGAGAAAGACAGCAGAAAACAGATGCTCACGTGTCTCAATGCACCAAGATATGAAGCATTTAAAAGACATGTACAGCTTATACAAAGTCTAATAGTGCACTTTACACTGCAAACACGGTATGTGTGTGTTATTCACATAGTGTGTGTGCTTTTATACATTATAGAGAGAGATATATCAAGAGTTTGAGGCCTCGTGAAATCCACTGAGTCATGCTAACACTAGCATCACGGCTAACAAACACACAGTGGCATATAAAGCGCAAAAAGCACTCAACACAACAGCTGCTGCCCTCAAAGTGTGTGTTGTGTTCGGTCTGAGGGGTGTGTGGTGATGAACGAGTGAGGATGGATGGTAATGAAGCTGTTTATCTACTTTATATCGGGGTCAGGGTGAATTTGCTTTGTGTTCTCCTTTGTTTCAAGCACTCTTCCTGTTTGAGCCAAAGCACAAACCTTGATAATAATATAAAAAACACAACAATTCACCACCAGAACGCCAATTCACAACAAATCAGGCAAAATATTGAAGAACAAACGGCGGGGAAATTATTTTTAAAGACGTTTATTCATTCGCTCAGCGATAAAGACACACAAACTAGCTGGGCTTCGAGTTTCCTGTGTAACATCTCGATCGACACGCAAAACGACACCAAAATAACACCGAAAACACTGTAATAGACTGTAAAATAGTCGATTAATGATAATACTACATAAACAGCAAGTTAACTGTATCTAAATAAACATTTGAAGAGAAATACATGCAAACGCTCTTATTTTTCATCTCTCGTATCTTGAAGGACAAAATCAGTTTAAATGCGAAGCAAACAACGCGTTACGAATAAAACACTTGTGTTTAAACATAAATCTGCCGTTTTCGTATCATATTTCAGCTTTTAGGTCGAAAGGAACAACAGGCTAATTTTACTAGCTAACATGCTAGCATCAGCTAACAGCAATATTTGGTTAAACTCACCAACTTCATCAATTTAGACTAACCGCTAGCACATTAAATGACATTACACCAACGAATAACTCTGGAAATAAAGATATTAGGCTTATTAGCTGGTTATTTCACCAAAAACTAATCATATTTCCCTGTAGCGTTAGCATGAGCTTTTAAAAAGGTTGTAATGTGGGGGGAAAGTGTTTTACTTGCCTTATATGAGTAAAAAGAGACGCTCCCGGAATAAAGAGACTATATATTAAACCCTTCGCGTTGGTCTGTGCCGCTAGTCCGCTGACGTGTGTGTTTCGGTGTGTATGTGTGTTTTTCTGGCTGCTGTTTGTTGGTTTTCTTTAATAGTGGGCGTGACGTCACGGTGATTGACAGCTCCGCGGGGCGTGGCCTAATGCGCCAGTCACAACAAGTTTACTGTACAAAAACAACCTTCTGCTGTGAAGCAATCGCTCTAGTGCAGTGGCCAGGGGTTACCCTGCACTGTCATGACTCAAATACTGACATTTGTTGTTCATCACAGCTTGTGGATGTTGTAAATGGAAGAGTTCGTCCTAAATTTGATGTTTGGAGACATATCGAGGCAGACAAATCACAAGTTGCACTTTTTTTCTAATGATTTCTAAATGAATTCTGAGTACTGTGATAGTACTGATAATATCTGCATACCCTTTCAATGTGCCATGTTGCCACAATTTCAACCCGAACACCAGTTAGCAGGCATTAGCCGTCACTGTCATTCATATTAGGCTACTGTGATTTTACAGTATTACTGTATGGCTCTGGATGCAACATCATGTTTTGAGTAAAAGAGCAGCCAAAAAATGTGTTCAAAAGTTCAAAAGGTCAGATTATATCGAGGTCCAAAACATTAACACATTTTAAGCAGAGGCTTTCTGTGGTCCATTGGTGTGCTGAGGGTTATTTTTACACGAGCTTGTATCAGATGTCAGCGCATTGTGATCTGCTGACCCGCAGAACAGCCAGAGCCCAGCTCGCTTTGAAGGACACGTTGATCCAATCACAACACGCTTCCATCAGGGCCAAGCAGACGCAAGATGGAGATACTGGGACACACTGAACACTGGCTGCCTCAAGACGTAGTGAGTTTCCTATAGACAGCACTGTTTGGTGTTACACATTCAAAAACTTCTCTCCTTAAAAACCAAGCTTTATGTGTCGCTTTTGTGTGTGAAAAAGTAGATTTTTTTGTAGAAATGGACATAATGTATACATTATATACTAAAACAATCATGATTAAGCTGAGAACCATTTGGCTTGAAATCTTGTCAACAGGAAAACAATGAAACGAGTCTCTAGTGGGATGTCTTCAACCCTGGGTCTGTTTTGAAAGCACTCTCGTATTTTGCCCCAGGTTATATATAGAGCTGGAATCTGATCCGACACCAGCTCTCACTCCCTGTGAAGGAACGGCTTCGCTGCTTTCTGCTCTTTAAGTGATTTCAAAGCCCAGGAATGAAGCTAATAAAGGTGCTGAAGGCTTGATTATATCCTTACGTTTGACCATTTCAGGCATTCCCTCGAATCGTTGATGCGTTTTCAGTGAACAGAGTACTGAGTTGCACCTGATAAAAGCTATGATTAAATTACTTTAGTCATCTAATTTTACTTCACAGACCCATTTACAGTCTTTGTTAACACCTATCAGCTTTGATTAATGACTGAGATTGTGGACACACTTCAAAAGAGTCACTCCACAAGATGAAAGACGTCAAAGAGCGAGATAAAGTCACTATGGACTGAAATATTGTATGGGCTTGTAACAAAAACATGCCATTTGATTGTTCATGACAAATATGAGGTAAACATCTCACACCTGATGATGCATTCGTACTGTGGCCCAAAATAGCCGGATTCATGGAGATCATCTTTCTGAAAAAAATTCAGTCATTTACCCACTATCCTTCCAAACCTTTTTGACTTTCTAAATTATGCAAAACACACACATTCAAAAATATATTTTGTATTTTATGTGGTGAAAATCAGGTTTTTAATATCATTTGTGTGTCTATGTGGTGTTTTTAATATGCTTTAAGACAAACCATGTGTAAATTCATAAGTCGACACCATTGCTGAGTGTTTTCTCCTTAAAACTGCAGTGAACCAAAGACAGTCTCAAAAACACGGTTTGAAATCGCTGGTGTTTCTGACGTCACAAACTACCTTGTAACCAATCAGATCAATGTGTGATTGTCAGCGAGTGGATCTCTGAGCTGAGTGAGTGAGTGGAGGCGGGGCTCATTTGCATATTCATAGAACCACATATACTAAATGGAGGGAAGGGTGTAGAGTTTTTTTTTCCAAGGAAAAAACATGTAATTTTTGTGATCAAAGATGAGTTTTAAGGGATAAAATGATTGACTACAGGGGAACTTACTGAGAGAATGGTTGAATTGCTTTGGTCAATACAGTGACTGTACAGTACAAAAATAAATACATAAAACAGAACCAAAAAAAGACAACAAACATACACCTTGAAAGAGCATTAGTTGATTTATTCTTTCCACAGGACACCATGGAAAGTAAATTTATTTACAAAATCTGGAATGTTGAATAAATGCATACGATCATCTTAACAGAAGCTGCTTGCGGAGAGACCTTTGACATAGCTATACATTAAAAGGGCTGCTTCTGTGATGCAAGTTATTGCTGGTTTTAAAAAACGTAAATCACTAATGCCAGAACAAATCATAAACCTTTTAAAAAAGTATTTACATGTTGATTAGTAATCTCTAAAGTCAAAGTAAAGTGTACTAAATAAATAAAAATAAAAGTGGGACAGTAAAAAGAACACCAGTTTTTTTTAGTCACTGTTCGTTATTACGTTTTTACAATGTCTTCGCAGACAAAATAAAATAAGTGACAGTCGAGGGATCTACGCTAGACTGACTCGTGACAAAATGGAAGTAACGGTGCCCACAAAACCATGTGTTGAGTGAACCATTCACAGCAAAGATGAGGGGCGTAGTTTTATCCACTAACGTTATGTTCTTTAAACTGTGCGATTAATCATTTTTTACTCCAAAAAAGTAATCAAATGTAGCAAATTAATTTACAGTCCATAGGCAATGTTGACCCAAAGCATAACAGCATCCTAAATTAAAACTGGAACTCAATAGCGAATCATTTGAGCTCTTGTAAAAAGGGCGACCGTGCTCTTTCACATCAAATTGTGGATTTGTCACATTATCAGTATGTTAATTTGATTACTTGGATTCAGTTAGCGCTCCAGTCTACTGAAGAATACAGCGAAGAACGATCAAAAGGAGGAATTTCATGCAAATAATACACACAGTACTACAATCGACAGTGGGTCGTTCTCCTCAAATGCAGGCAGGGCAAAAAAAATCATGGCCTTTCAATGTGACTACTTCAAATACAACCGATTAACGTAGCTTTTCGAATCTCTTTGCTATTGAAGAGTTTGATGGATCCACAGACAACGCAATGATAATCTTCAAAGGGGTGTTTGGAAACAGCAGTGCAATCGCTAATGTGACGAGACATTCATTCGCACTCTATTCAGACTTTACAAACGTTTTTTTTTTTTTTACAAAAAAATCTGAAACGGCATTTCCTATGTTTTCGTCTTTAAAAGATTTACAATATAAAATGCGGTATCAATCGAGAAATACTAAATGGGTTCTTTATTTATATAAAAACGCAACTGACTGCATCTTGCGAATGGAATAAACGACTTTCTATTGCTCTTTCGCCCACCGTGTCATACGCCAGCCTAATAAGGCCACTGAATATGCGGCGTGGATCTGTACGAGTATTGCTCTGGGTCGAACCCATTTTGTGACAGTTCAGGGTCTATGGCACTTGACATGTCGTTTTCTCGAAGCCCCCAATAGCAAACGTCCACGACTGCAACTAGTCAAATGTTAGAATGTTTTCGTAAGAGAATAAAATATCACATCTACAATCTTCTTCACAGAATAAAAAAACGGTTTTGATGAACTCCGAATTGAAATAAGAAAAAAAATAAAACGTTCGAGCGCGAATGCTTCGGATGAGTTCGGTGGCATTGGGAATGAGTGGCTGTGTTGTAGAAGTCAGAGGAAAGAGGTTCACGTGCCAGCAGTTTCATGCCGCCCAGCCACAGTGTCCCAATATGCTTTGGTTAAGGTACTTGAACCACTTTCTGTTTCAGTCTTTTAGCAAGGCTGCTCTCTTTCGAAATCCTCACGGAAGTACTTCACCGCGTTCCTGTCCATGTTTCACGTGCAGGGAGCATTTCAGCGCATCCTTCCCGGTGGCATCCGGGCTAAAGTCTGTGTCTTCCACTTCTGTCCGGTGGAAGTTTGCAGGAAGAGACTCTTATTTCACTGGAGGAAACTTCCAGAAGGAGAAAGCTGAGAAGACTAGAAGAGTTTCAAGCATTGAGGTGGATGAAACAAGTTATCAATCCCAATGAGAGGAAGTTTCCTTCACAAGGGTAATCTGACCACCAGGCCAACAGATTTCACATCCAGTTCAGTTTAGCTCACCCCAGTTCTACATTCATATTACCACAGTTCGCACGTAGCATTGTCTTCCAACTTAAAATCTCACACAGGTCATGAAAGTGGTTTTAAAAATCTTTAAAACGCTAAAAAACAAACAAAAAAACGAGTGAGAATTGTTCGAGAGCCCTGCCCTCAAGCGGTCAGCTCATGTCCCATAAGGACTCAATCCAGGTGATGTCTTATAAAATGAAAAACAAAAACTATCTTTACAAAAAGCACAGGGTTTCATATCAGTTGGACTGCACCAACAGGCTATCCCACAGTGAAGGCGCATGCTCCCGACTCTTCCACCTGATGCAGTGGTTTCGCCCCTATCCACCGACGGTCAAAGCTCGTCCCGTTCACATCAGCTCAGATTAACTACATACAGCACTGGCTCCTCTCGGTACAAAAATAAGACAGTGCACATTCAGTTTCGTCAGTTATGCGGCCATCTCTCGAACGATGATCAGGTCGACGGTGCTGGGGAACGTCTTCAGGAGGGAGACGGCGTGTCCGTGATCGATGTTAACGAAGCTGTATCCGTTTGCCTGCGAAGTGGATGTTAACTGGTGTTAGTGAATTACTAAGGTATGGATAAGACACAATATGTGAATAGTAAGTGGTAGAAATGACCTGGATGATCTTGTCCCCAGGTTGAAGGAGTTTTGAAGCCGGTCCCTCCGACTGAACCCTCGTCACGAAGATGCCCTGTTGATCAGTTATGATTTAAGAGTTTATTGGAATCATAAATTGAAATCAAAGCTCCAGAAATGGATGTGCACACGTATTTCAAAAGAAAAGGCAAGAGAAAGAGAAATACTGACGTAGTCGTCTGGGCGGAAGGGATTCCCGCGACCCCCCACTCCTCCTGATATACTGAAACCCAGCTCAGGATTCTTCTCGATCTTCACATGGAGCTGCGAACGCAAGACAGACACGCGTCACACAAACCACAGCGCTTCAGTTCACATCACAGTGATGCCTAAATATCTGTTTGGCTATTAGCTAGCATTATCCAATTTTACATAATTACAAAATTTATTTGGAATAAAACCTAAAAATGTTTATTAAAGCATAGAGGGTTCACTTTGATTTCATATTGACTAGCACTGTGTCTACACCAGACACGAGTGGCGGGACAACAGTAAATAGGGCCCTGTTTACACCTGGTATTAAGATGTGTTTTGGTCGATCGGATCCGAAGTGGACGATGCTAAATACAGGAGAAAACGAGGTCTGAACGTTTTGAGTCCACTTTCAGAGGTAGATGAAAACGCATTCGTCCAGATTGCTTTCGTAGTGTAAACACTCATGTGGTTGAATGTGTTCGAACAGCCAGTAAAGACCATTTTCTCTCCTCCTGCTGACCTAGCGAGTAAACATTATGGGAAGCGCTCTAGCCAGGCGGGATTTAAACTTTGTCGGCTGGAGACCCAAGTTTGGTTTGAAGATGAAAAACGTAAATCACAATGTTCTCTCATCATTCCTGATTTCTAACACACACTCACAGCGTTCGGCTGGTCTTGCGAATGTCAGAGCAGAAACTAAAGCTGCTGCTCTCTGTGTTTTCCTGTCGTCTCTGGTCGCATTAATTTGTAAATTGCTTGAGCTTATTTCGTCCATTAGATTGAAAGATCTGAAATAACCACACATTTACCCACCCATAGACCCTCCCCTTAAAGAAAGTGGACAAAAGAGACGGATTAAAACACCAGGTGTAAACAGGAATGTGTCTTCCTCGTCTACTTGTGATCCGATCGACCAAAACGCATCTTAATACCAGGTGTAAACAGAGCCTATAAACCCATTATAATCAGTGATGCTGTCTACACTGGTGCCTCGACTGCTGCGTCCAGTGGAGACGCTGTGTTAGGCATGATGGTCCATAGATGTAACAACATTTCAAATGCACATATTGATATTGAGACTGGTCCCACCTCCTGCTGCAGGGTCTCTTGTGGGACCCGTGGAGCACCGGGGGGCTGCTGGGACACCTTGAGCATCAGGTAGTCGATGAGCTGCTCTCGTGAGGGGTGGCGGGCCATCGGGGGCTGACCGCAGCTCATGGGAGGTCTCACAGGAGCACACATTTGGCCATTCATCAAAGGCACCTGAGATGAGAATGCACACAGTATCCAAACCATCAAGAGATGCACACAGTATTTCTGCCAGTTAAATCACTACACACTGTCAACCAATGGCAATCTCTCTAGTCTCTCCTCAAAGCTAAAACAAGTCAGTGCAGTGATTTTTGCATTTAACTCTCAGGTTTCGGCACAGGACCAGACAGAAGCTACTTTCAGAGATACAGAAGATGTATGGTCTCTGTGATGAGATTTCTGTGATGAGGAACAGGCCTCTTTAACCAGACTCTTGACATTTCATTGACTAGACAGAAATATGGTCCTTTAAGCATTTGTCTAAATGTCTACTTATATGATGTGATGCATTTTTCAGACACCAGGGGGCAGAAAGTACCCAGGAAAGATTTCAATGAACCAAGAATCTGGTTAGAAGAACAAGACATCCATGTTGACTGAAGAAGCGTCACACTTTTAGACCTTTAATTCTAATTAATCCACCTCTCTAAATGGTTCATTTCCCGAGAGACCAAGAATTCCACAATGAAACAAATTGCATCTTTGTTTTCAAGGACACTTTCAAACAAATGTCCAAAAGTAACTCACCAAGTACAAACAAAATGGCACAAAACAGAACAAATAAAGTTGCCAATAAAATATTTGCCAAGTGGTCAGTAAATCTACAACAAATTTTGATGCACTAAATCATGCATCATATATACATACATACACTGTTATAGCCAGTTAAATCTCAATTTAAGATATTGTTTAATAATAATTGTCTCCTTCCATGTGTTTATTGCAGTCAGTAGTGAGAAAATCCACAGTTGGTTTTGTGTGCTAGAAAGATCAGCTTTCGAACATGTCTAAGGCTTCTTTAAAGCAGCGCTTGTTAATTAGAGCTAATTAATCACTGCTGGAGACAGGCGTGCCCACTGGGTCCATATCTCAGTCCAGTTCATTAGCACATTACACACAACCACAGATGAGGACGTACATGATTCAGTCATAAGGAGAAGTTTAAATGATATTCCTGAACATCACTGCATATTGTTTTTCATGAGTATGTATAGCAAAACATCTGAACGTTATCGCATTTGATAAAGCAAGCAACATTTATACAATTCTAAGTGTCCAAATACTTTTTGTGTCATTAATTTATAGTGTAAAGCACTTACTTTTCTTAGAGTGTCGATATGGTAGCTCGGTTGTCCATGAGGACTGAAGACATCGTCCTGCAGAGAAACAGCACAAAATGTCTCAAACTTTGCAACAGGAAAAGGTTTACTGTATTTGTTTATCTTGTTTAACCATTATGGGATGTATTTTGGGTACTTTTAACTATAGTGGACGACTATAGTATTAAAACAAACAGCTAAATGAGAACTAGGCTGGATGTCACTAGTGACTGGGAACTGCAGCCATTTCCCATGAATGTGGAATTCCCAGCAAATTTGATCCATAAGCTTGTGTTGCTTAAGCTCCTGTTGTGTGTCATTTCAGCCAACAGGATGGTTTATTTATGGCACTCTAATTAGCAAGGTGAATCAGCTATTATGTTTACTAACTCCACATTATGAAAATCAGGCTGAACAAATCACATATTTCATAATCATATTCCATAGACTTTTAAAACAGACTTTATGGGCCTTTGAGCTAAACTGATCAAAACAACAGAGCTTTCTTGAGCTCAGATTGTGCTTTTAAGCACATAGAGAGAAATAAAGAGTGTTTGTTTCCAGGACTTCAGTGTATATGGTTTAGTGGTTAGGAATGTTCTTAATCTCGTATTACTTAGACAACCCAAAGAAACTGAGCAATTGTGCAAACCAGCCGACACTGGATATAAGCTGAGAAAGGTGAACTTGGGGTTGGGGTCTTAAGCTCCATAAGGGGCATTCTCACCAATGCTGGCTGCTTAGAGACGTTTGTTGGCTACACAAAAGACATTTTTTTCCCCCCAGAAATTTGCAGAATTGTATGGAAAACAGCAGATTGGACATTCTTCTTTTGTTAGTCATACAGGTTTGGAACAACATGATTACAGAATCTTCATTTTTGGGTAATTTAACCTTTTAACTGACTTTCCAAACAACTTTCCCAGAAGCCTCCCTTATCTTACCCATTTATTTCAGGTCTTCCAGTCTCAACTAACAAGCTGATGATTTGAAGTTGTGTTTGATTAGGAAGAGTTCGAAACGGAGTACTTTTTCATGTGCTTCAGCAAGGTGGAAACAGTCAAGATATTCAGCTTAAGTGTGTGCAGATATTGCAAGGTGATAAATGCCTCTAAATTAGTTGGGAACACAAGTTACACAGCAAGTGGAGAGAATGACCCTTTGGGTTGAGGTCTCAGTGAGGCGGTACTTACGCTGGGGCCATGAGCTCCAATCTGCCACCGGTCTACAGCGCTACAGGCCAGAGAGCTCTGACTGCCCGTGAGAGTGGCCAAAGACCGAGATAGAGTGCTCTGAACACATGATGACATGCACACAAACACACATGCATTTAATGAGCATGCATTGACCATGAGTACACTTTGAAACATGCATGGGTTAGAGTAGGTATAAGTGTTAATGTCAATACACAAACATGCAGAGAAATACTGGGTAATGAGCATTTTTAAGAGAGAATGTAAACAATAGCATATGCATGCAGTTAATGCTGAAGAATGATGGAGCGTGGAAATTCAGACTTGAGGTTCAGAACCTAAATTGTGAGTGCCCATGCAAAACTTGCTGCTATGATGCCAGGGTGTTGCAATATGATTGCCTAAGGTGGTTTGACTATATGTCTAAGTATGAATACTTCGCTACTAAATAGGCAAAAAAACAGACTGATTCATAGTATTACTAAGTGACTACTATTTCATGAGGCCACTGGGAGAGGATTTATGAATGACAGTGAAGTTCATTCCTTATCAAATGTGGGACCTATGCGATTTCAGATGCACATAGCAATGTTGTTGCCAACACAATGGACTAGCAATCCCTGCTCCTGGAGGGCCACCTTATAGCAGATTTCAGCTCCGACCCTGCTCGCTATTTTCTAGCAATCCTAAACACCTTGATTAGTTGGTTCAGGTGTGAGTTAAACTCTGCAGGATGGCTAACGCTGCACTATGATATTCTGAACCCTATATACAGCCTGGGTACACAATGTATGTCTAATTTTTGATTGCAAGGGATGGGTAACTCTGGTCCTGGAGGGCCACTAACCAACAGAGTTTAGCTCCATCCCAAATCAAGCACGCCTGCTTGGAGTATTCAAACACAACTGAAGACATAGGCTGAATCCAAAATCGCCCCCTAAACTCTCATTCACTATTCCCTACATTAGTCCACTAATACGGTTCACTTGAAGGAGTGAATGAAAACAAGTGAGTGAATTCGAACAGCCGTTGAGTGTACATTGGATGAAATAAGTGCTCTCAATAACGTCCACTATTCAGACACCACTACAAATGGCTGTTCCCTAAAATAACACGCTATTTGAGGATATAGGGTGCGATTTCGGATTCAGCCACAGGTTAGATATTTCAGGTGTGTTTGATTAGGCATGGAGCTTAACTCTTCAGGACAGTGGCCCCCTGGGACTGGAATTGCACTAGACAGAACTTTCAAGTCCAATCGATTACAAAAGTAGCAGCACACTTCTCCTCAACAAACCACACAATCTGAAGTATCATTCATGTCTGGAGTATAAATGGTAAAGGAGGAAGCTTATGGCTTTGAACAAACCCTTAATTCTTTAAAACTCTTAGTATTAGCAACAGCTATGCTTGCCTTTGTATACACTATTCGTAAGATCAAGCATACCTTCTCCATCTTCTTGGCCTCGATGTGTCTCATGACCTGATCCCTCCAGTCGGATGGGACCCTGCCACCTCCTCCGACCGGCCCGTCCAGCAGCGAGTGCTCGGACTTCACCCTCATGCTGGGCCTCTTGCTGGGGCTGCCATGCTGGTAGTTGAAGTCGCTGACGGACATGGTCCTCTCTGGAAGCTCGTGCGGTGGGGGCCGGGCGCTCTGTGGCCGGGGGGCGTTGGGTCCGTCGATGCTGTAGGTGCGGGCTGACAAGGGTCTGTGGAGAGCCTGGCTCATCTGCAGGGGCCCACGGCCCGCCGCGTGAATGTCCCGATACGTCATGTACTCTCCTTCCAATCCTGGCATGCGACGCGGGTCGGACATGCACATGGAGGTGCTAGAGGATCCGCTGCCTTGTCTCTGCAAGGTGCCTCGCTGGCCAACAGAGGGCAGCATCCTTTCCTTGGCCCACATGTCCGGGGTCTTGGGCGGGCCGCGCTGTTGGGGCTGGGGGTACGGAGGGGCGTTGTTGCGGTTTGAGTAGTTGGTGTTGGCAAGGGAGTGCTGTGGCGGTAAGTAGGTCTGCTCGGGAGGTACGGGGGTACGCTGGCTCCACAGGTTGTCTTTGGGGACTGTGCTGCTGGCGTACTGGACGTTGTACTGGGGCGGGGGGCCGGTTGGGTAGCGGGCGCTGCTAACCGGAGGTTTGGAGCTCGACAGCAAGTCGGAGGATGATGCTGAGGATCCAGGGTAGATCTGCAAAGTTTGATCATTGAGTAAGGACGCAGATTTGGAGCGGACGATGCTCTGGCCCTGAGCGGCGGGTACAGATGTTCTGGTTGCACATGCCACTTCGTACGGGGGGATTTCTCCCTCGAAGGAGAACAGCTTCATCCCTCCAGCCTCCATGTTTGCAATGCTTTGAGATTTCACCACTGGGCCCGGTGGACATTTCTTCTCTGGTGACAGCTCCTCTGTGCTACGAGAAAGACTCATATCACTTAACGCCGTTACACCTGTCGAGACGGTCCTCGTAGACTCGTAGCGCAAGGGAATTTGATCCGTTCGGCCATTGAAACTCTCCCCAGAATGGGTTTTCTGAAGCCGATTGCCGTTCTCAAGGTTCTCGAGTGACAGCATGGCATTGTTGTTGCTTGACATGGACTCCTTGGCTGAGGGACTCTTGGTTCTTTCCAGGTCCTCATACGACACCATGTTGTCAGGTGGGAGTTTGGCCACGTTCATGTTGATCTGATCCCACTTGCTGTACTGCTCTGTCACACCGTTGTTGATGCCCTTTTCAATGAGGGCAAGCCTCTCCTCCATGGAGAGACTGTAGTCGGCCATCTGGTCTGACTTGCTTTCGTAGCTCTGCTGGTTCTTCAGGATGGTCTGTAAGGACGTCTCAGAGCCGTTACAGTTCTGGAGTAAAGGGGTCATCTGCTTCAGCTGGTTGAGGTTTTCATCCTCTTGTCTGCGTTTGAGGAAATTAAATCAAGTTAGAGAGAGACTCTAGCTCTGTTCCCAAACCTAGTGAGCTGCCTTTCTGTCTACTACATGGGCATCTGCCTTCTAAGTAGGAACACATATTGTGATTCTTTTCTCCAGATACTTTGTTGACATTGATCTAGTCTAGATTTCTATAAATATATATAATTTTTACAGTTCTCAACTAATGACAAAGCAAGTCTAGGCAGGCAACACACCATTATTTCTGCCTTCATATCATATATCTTTGTAATGATTAACAATGTTTTTGACCCCTTTTCAACTTTAGTTAGTAATGGAAATAACTAATGACACAACTCAGATTTAAACTTGGGTTGAATCGTTTTGTTTGGACAGTTCATGTAAATGACCAGATCATTTATATATATATAAAATATATATATCTGGCGACTTGAGACCCTTTGTAGAAGCTGCAGCATTACATTGTAGTAATTTTCCATTGAGAAATATTTAGTTAAACACTGAGGTTCATTGTCATGTTTTTGACCCGGGGTGTATTCAGTGTGTGGTCGTACCTGTTCTTGGGGATGAGAGGCATCTTTGTCTCCCTCTCTGGGGTGCAGAGGGAGTTGTCCTGACTGCTGTCTGTGGTCAAGGACACTGAGTCAGACATGCGTGAGGGAGAAGAGCAGTTGCTGTTGTTCTGGTTACTGTTGGCCACCGTCTCATCCAGCAAAGAGTCAGCATCCTTCCCATCATCTACATCACCAGACACAAAAAACATAATTTGCATTTGTGAGTTCAATGACACACTTTATTTTGAGGAACAATTACCCACGTTAACGGGAGAATCATTAACTGATATTAAGGAAAGTGCGAGAGTAAGTATTTCTTTACCTTTTTTGTCCTTGCTGAGGGCCACTACTTTGGGCTGGTTAATGGAGATTTCGATGAGTGGAGGTCTCATTTCGGCTATCTTCATTTCCTCCTCCTCGGATGACAGCTCCTCTGAGTCCTGACCACAACCAAATCACACCAAATGCATCACACCAAATTCAAATTTATACCCCAACTTTCTTCCTGCTTCTATAGTGATAAACTGATGTCATTTTCATATTCATTTGTTTAAAAGATCCCTATGATAAAGGATGTATTGACAAATCTCACATAATACAATGAGCTAATGTATCACTCATAGTAAGAGAATAATTAACATTTATTTTTATGTTTATGGACTTAACAGACGCTTTTATCCAAAGCGATTTACAAAAGAGGAACAAAAGTATTTCGTCAAGGAGCCAACAATATTCGCAGTATACACTGCCAGGTTTATTTGACAACCAGATTTGGAAACAAGCTAAAGAGGAGAAATGCAGAGGAGAAATGGGCGTGTGTGTGTGTATGTGTGTGTGTGTGCGTGTGTGTGAAGTGGTTTAAAGGTGTGGGATAGTTAAGTGATTGTGGAAGAGGTGCGTCTTCAGCTGATTCTTGAAAGATGTGAAGGTCTCAGCCGGACATGTGGATATGTGACCATGGCTAATGTGTGAACGTGCATGTAG
The DNA here is from genome assembly GCF_949319135.1 of Squalius cephalus. Classification (NCBI taxonomy): domain Eukaryota; kingdom Metazoa; phylum Chordata; class Actinopteri; order Cypriniformes; family Leuciscidae; genus Squalius; species Squalius cephalus. The sequence goes on from NC_137145.1 coordinate 23,777,859, forward strand.
CATACAGCGATATAGACATATTTTGCAGTTTTTTCCACACAAGCCATATTACTGATCTATTATATCACCATCACTACACTTTTTTAAAATTTTAAAGGATTTGTTAATCTAAAAAATAAATTAGTCATCTTTTACTCATCCTAATGCCATATCAAATCCATGTAACTTTCTTCCGTGGACCACAAAAGGAAAATAGTTTCAACAGTACATAATGAACATGAATGGAAACTATATATATATATATATATATATATATATATATATATATATATATATTTATTTATGATTTAACGCCTTATTAGCAGCAATGGCTATATTCATGTCAAAATCAACAGTATTTCAATTCTTAAATTATTATGATTACAATATCATTTCAATACATTGTTTACAATAATTCAATTTTGTATTAAAAATAAGCAATATACAAAAACGTACATATATATCATTAACAACAATAGTAATGATAAAAATTCTAACATTATTCCAGGAGAAACCTTTTTAAAAATGTCCATTAATATATTTTCTGAATAAAAACGTTGTCTAATATCATTTAAAAATGGACTTTCTATTAAAATATGTTTTACACTAAATTTTTAGACAAATCACAAACTGGTTTCTCTTCCCCTTTCAATAAATATGAATTAGTCTTGAGACCAATTCGACATCTCGTATATACAACCTGGTCAATATCTATTATAAAAAATAACAATAATTAACTCCTTGATTTAATACTAGATTTACCTCATATAGTTTGAAGAAAAAAAATGAGTTTCATAAAAGTAGTCCATATATACACACATATGAATGACCTGATTGTAATGCTAACCTAAATTGAATGGCAACAGCACAAGTGAAGACTTTTTTTGGCCAGTTTTCCACAGTGCATGAGTCTCATGAACTACTTTTATGTTACTTTTAATGTTTGACAGCCTGGTACAGATTCACTCACCATCATAGAGGTGTGAAACTACACAAGAATGAAATAATAATAATAATAAAATGAATTTGCTTCAATAACCATATTCATAACATTTAACATTTCTGACACTTCGATATAGTACCTCAAGGGTGTCATCATGGTTCACCATGGCTCTCATGTTGTCTGAAGTCTTGAGCGGGATCCTTTCAACGCTGTGGTAGTCTATTGAATCTATTGGTTCGTAACTGTGATGACTGTTCATCATTGTTTCAGGCTCCATTTCAACAGCTTTGCCATTAGTGCAGGGACTTTCAATCACCTGACACACAGGGAATTCAGGGTTATTCCAACATCTGCACCAAGATTCACTTTCAATGTAATAATTACGTTGACCCATCCCACAATAGCACATGATGCAACTGGTAGTGTTTTCAAAGTCCAACCTTCACTCCAACGTCCTGCACTCCGATATGGTTCCTCTCGCTGCCCCTGGTCTCTTTCCTCGCCTCGTCGCCGGACTCGTCCTCTTTGAGTCTGTGAGCCACGGACTGAGCCGTTTTCACCATGTTCTTCAGTTCATCAGGGTACGGTGTCGGGTAGCGCTTCAGATTGCCCTCCTATAAAGACAAAGACACAGCTAAGTTACTCGAGGAATCTATCAGAGAGGACTTCATAGGATCTGTAATAAATGATAAAAAAAAAAGATCTAAAATCAGATTTATTATATCATAATAATAATAATTTATATTAAACATTTGTTATTTTTAAATAAATAAAAGAGTTTGTGGGCACGTTATGTAGCTACACAGGAAGTTATGTCATTGTAAGAGAAAACCCAGGTCAGTTCTTATAGGTGTCGCTGAACCTGTGGCCAAACCCCTGATACCATTTTATTGGAGGAGGTGTTGGTGAGCTTTTTACAACACTTTCAGGGTCACACTGGCGCTCTGAGAGCTGATAGTGAAGCTACGTTAGACAGCTTGGGAGCCTGCATGTGTTCCTGGCACAGCGTATAAGCCAGACAGGCATATTGAGTCATCAGGGGTGCAAGACCGGGCGCGAGAGGGAGGGAACCAGATACCGAGTGTGTAATATCAGCGAGATGAGGGGTGGAAGGGAAAAATAAGGTTGACGTTGTACGCTCGAGGGCCCTGAGACAGTGAAGACTTCCATTTCACTTTCTGACAGGAGTCATGTCAGGGTTAGAGTTTTAATGAGTTTCCACTGCAATGCAGTGAAGCGCAGGCTGTGACATGCTGACAAAACCAGGTGAGGCTGTTCCACTCAAACCGTTTTACCTCCAGCTGCCAAAACATCAAGAAATAATCAGCCCAAAAATGACAATTCTGTCACCATTTACTCATTCCCATGTCGTTGCACGACTGGCTCCCTTCTGTGGCACACAAAAGAAGAGATGCTGAAGAATCTGCAGGTTTGTTTGTTGTCATTGCCATTCCAGCATCTATAGCTATTTCATGGCAAGTTCAATGTAGTACAAATAAATAGTAGTTTATTCTGACATCAACTCACATCATAACAAACATTATCTAAGATTTTTCATTTCAATATTTGTTATTTAGTTCAGAGTAATTTTGTGAATTAATAATTATTTGGATTTAAAACTTTTTTTCAGTGAATCAGTTGATCCAGTTCATCAGTTTTTTATAATTATTTATATATTATTATAGTATTAATTAATATTTTGAATTTACTATGTACTTTTGACATTTTTAAAATTATTTTTTAAATATTTAATTTAGTATTTTTCAATTATACATTATTTGAATTTATATAATTTCAACTTATTTCAGTTAGTTGCTAAGGGTTAGGTCAATATTTCTATCTAATATTTATATTTATTTCAATAAATGGAAACTATTTTTAATAGTTCATAGTTTAAGTTTTAGTACTTTTTATGTGCTTTTCTAAATGTTATTCTATTTAGGTTTCAGTCCCAGTTCTGACTGCAAGCAGGTTGTAACAGGACATTTTGAGAATTAATTGTCTTCTTTTTCTTTTCTTTTTTTGTCAAAATGTGCAGAGTAGCTCCACCCACTCTGGTCCAAAATCACACTCAACATAGCTGTATATTAAACATCAAACATGCTCCGATTGGCTGGGATTTTGAGGCTTGCAGCAGCATTTAGCTCACTGTGAAAGCAGAAAAGTGATTTAAGTGTGCCTGGTTAGGACAGAACAGAACAACAAGGGGTTTAGATGTGTGATATGAAGCGAGAGAGAAGGGCGAGACATGCACAAAGGGAACAGAAGATCGACAGAAGCGGGCGGTGGGAACTGACCCGCGGGGGCGTCTCTCGCTCATCCTTGTCCTCGTCACACTCGAAGGCCACTTGCGCTCGCTGCTTGCGCTGCTCCTCCCATAGAGACGGGTTAAAGCTCTCGCTGTCCGAGTTGGGCACATCTGTGAAAGAGAAGCCAAGAAACCATTAACAAACAATCAAAACATGCCATCGGTGGAGGATGGAAAGCTCAAGAATCTCTAAGCAAATCCTGTGTTGAGTTTGTTTTGATTCGTGTCAGTGATTCAGTTTGTTCCTGACAGTCCAGTTATTTCTGATTCGGCTAGACCAAATCATTCAAATGGACTAATGCAGTGTCTCTCTGCTATGTGGATTAACAAACAGCAAAAACCTGAATTAAACAGCCTGAGCTTGGTGGGCGGCACAGACTCAGTTCACACACATCAACTCTCATCTGTGTTGTGTGCACATTTAACAAGACATCTGGGTTCAGGAGAGCACTATGTCACGTAGGCACGCAGACTTCAGGCCGTTTCTAAAGCTCAATCATGCTAACAAACTGAAGCGGACCCCGGAGAGCTGCAGAGCCAGTGCGTTCGAGTTCGGAGGAGTTTGGAGTGGGGTTGCTAGGAAACAGGTTAAGACTCATTAATCTCTTCCCTCTGGAATCCTGAGTCTCAGGGAGGGAAAACCGTGACATGAGCAAGTTCTGGCCGCAGGTAGCAGCAGACATTTGATGCTCAGTCAGGTCTCAAACTATATACAAGACTTCACAGACCTGACTGAGCATCAAATGTCTGCTCATACCTGCATTTGGCTTCTAGACTTTGAAGTTCCCGTTCATTCAGAGCTTCTATAGCTCACTCTACAATGAATGCTTAATGTTTGTAAAAGGGGTTATAACAGCGGCCTCTTGTCTCCCAGAGCTCTGGCGGAGCGCTAACCGGTCACACGACGTCTAGGACATCTCAGGTATCGCACATTGTACATGCTATTCTGTACTTGCATTGACAAGTTCATGGCGGCAGTCCAAAATAGTGAATCGATGGCGTATTCATACAAACGTTCACTTCACAAATGAACAAAGTGAGATGTTACTGCGGTACACTCATACCAAACACTCAAATTTTAAAGACTTGCCGTAGCGCGCGCTTCTCTCAGTGTGCGGCCCTTACGCTTTGTTAATGTTGGAGACTCCTCTTTGGGGAGGGGCTCTGATAGCCATGGCATGCAAAGTGACAGGACATAATTTATGAACCATAATCCACCTTGTCAAACTGGCTAGTGAGCTGATTTGCATTACCCGCCACTGTTGATTTTCACCCACAACTGGCTGGTATTAACTTCAAACCCTGGTTATATTGTGTGTATATATACACACTACAGTTTAAACATTTGGAGTCAGTAAGACTTTTTCCCCCCCAGTCATTAGAATGATTTCTGAAGGATCATGTGACACTGAAGACTGGAGTAATGATGCTGAAAATTCAGCTTTGATCACAGGAATAAACTACATTTTAAAATCTATTCAAACAGGAAAGTTATTTTAAATTGTAATAATACGATTCAAAAGATTGGGATGTACAGGTGCATCTCAAAAAATGTGAATGTCGTGGGAAAGTAATTTTTTCGTAATTTAATTAAAAAAGAGCAACTATAATATATTCTAGATTCATTACATGTAAAATATTTCAAACCTTTTTTTGTTTTAGTTTAGATGATTACGGCTAACAGCTCATGAAAGAAAAAAAAAAAAAAAAAAGGATTTTCAATACAGAAATGTTCGTGTCCTGAAAAAAAGGTTTATTTATGCACTCAATACTTGGTCGGGGCTCCTTTAGCACGAATGCATCAACGCGCACTGCTGAGGCGTTACTGAAGCCCAGGTTGCTGTGATAGCAGCCTTCAGCTCGTCTGTATTGTTGAGTCGGGTGTTTCTCATCTCTCTCTTGACAATACCCCATTTATTCTCTACGGGGTTCAGGTCAGGGGAGTTGGCTGGCCAATCAAGCACAGTAATATCATAGAGAGCAAACAGTTAGCAGTAGCAGTAGTTAGCAGTAGTTTTGGCACTCAGGGAGGTGCTAAATCCTGCTGGAAAAGGAAATCGGCATCTCCATAAAGCTTGTCAGTAGACGGAAGCATGAAGTTCTCTAAAACCTCCCGATAGTCGGCTGCGCTGAATTTGGACTGAATTTGGACTTGATAAACGGCAACAGATGACATGGCACACCAAATCATCACTGACTGTGGGAACTATTCAGCTTCAGTCCACTCCTTGTGAAGCTCTCGCAAGATCTTGAATCGGCTTTGCTTGACAATCTTCTCAAGGCTGTGGTCATCCCTGTTGCTTGTGCAACTTTTCCTGCCACACTTCTTCCTTCCAGTCGACTTTCCATGAATATGCTTCGACACAGCCCTTTCAGCGATGACCTTCTGTGGCTAACACTCCTTGTGGAGGGTGTCAAAAGCTGCTCTCAATCCTGAGTTGCGTTGTCACTTCACGGATTCTAGGTTTGTGATCGTGCCGTGCCGTGCCAGGCGCTCAAGAGGGAACGCAACTGGAACCGTCCCGTACCATCCTAAGAACCGTTCGGCCTGGCGGTGGAAAAGCGGCTAATGATCGTCTTCTGGAAAACTGTCGAGTCAGCGGTCTTCCTCATGATTGTGGTTGTATGTACTCAACAAGAACTAGAGATACCTAGTATTTATACTGTATGAATAGAAATGATCAAACTTAAAATATAAATATTTTGAGATACTTTTTTTATTTTTGGAGCGGTTGCCAATAAAATAAAAAATTGCTTAAAACATTTTAATTCGACAAAACTCAGACAGGCAGTCACATGCTGTTGTGATAATTAAATAATCAGAAATATATATATATATATATATATATATATATATATATATATATATATATATATATATATATATAAATAAGTGTCAAATGATCCTTCAGAAAGCATATGATTTGCTGCTTCAAAGTCATTTAGAGCCATTCCACAGCTTAATACGAGGAACAGAAGAATATTTACATTGTTAAATTAAAGTTCACGGAAACTTCCCTCCTTGTCAATCATTCTCTGCTCAGCGCGCCTCTTTCGGTTATGACCGTCAGCACAGTAAAACTCTCTAATATGATAAATTCCCATTATAATACTTGATCTATAGATACAGGGATGTGGATTTGAATAAAAGACTATCTTGCTGGAGAGTATTGCTGTTTCTAAACTATGTCGTGCTACCAGGTGTCTGTTAGATCACACAACACTATTAATTAGCATCACACACACAATAACTGGAATTTAAAACAGTGAATTGCACCTGGAGAGATATATATATATATGTGATGCATGACTAGATACTCACAGTCCTCGCTTCTGGTCTGTTGAGGGAACATGTAGTTAGTCAGTACGGTCTTGTGCGTCTCTGGATTCTCCTCTTTCTGCAGGGGAATGAGGGGCTTCGACTGGAAAAAGAGAAAAAACAAAACACAAGGTTAGTGTGACTTGTAAAATTCGTTTGGATGCCTTGGAAATCATGAGTCTTGACTGCTCTCATTACAGATTCAAGCCATGCAGCACTGGCTTTAAACTCATCTCATCTTTAATCACATGCAGCTTTATACAACCGCCCATCACGATCAATAAAAGAACAGCGTGCCACCGTCGTCCCAGCGCAATCTTCATCAGCTGTCGATAGTCCAGCTGAGCTGTACGGCTGAAACCCTTGCAGAGAGGCTGATTCACAGAGGATCCTGGCAGTCTCATGCCATATGGGCCACACTGATTAGATGCGCTACCAGTGTTTTATTACTTCATAGCGCCGTGTTCTCATGCGTTCTGCTGAATTCACTTTCCTTGAGAGCAAATATCACAACTATCTCTGTTTCTCTCTTTAGGCATTCAACTGACCCAGTGCTGGTGAGCATTAAAAGAAAGTCATACAGGTTTGTAATGACATGAGGGTGAGTAAATTATGACAATTTGAATTTTTGGATGAACTATACCTTTAATTCATATCATATATTTAGATAAACTCTGTGCTATGTTAAACCTCAGAGGTGGGAAGACAGCGTGTGTGGGAGTGGAGGTGATTGTTATATTGAATAAGCATTAGTCACAGGCTTGATGGCCACTTGTGTCAATCACTCAGATCACCCACACACACTCTGAGCTCCTCTGATGGGAACATCAAATCACCAACAGCACAGACCCTGCTAAAGGACAAGCTTTTCAAGAGTATTTTGGGAAGTGACTGTGAATGAGATTATAGTGATGTAGTGATTTATGTAAATGTATTACACGGCTCTCTGAAATAATCAAATGCGATCAAATATTTATGTGTACAGAGACAGAAAGCTAAAATATAACAGACTCCTGTCCCAGGCAATGTGCTATGTGGTCTTACAAAAACGTGAATTTCTCAGCTTTTTGCTCAAAATGTAATTTTTTTTTTTAAATGATACTTACCCATATTCAAGTGTTGATAAAACAAGAATGCATGAAGCTATGGGTTTTTAGTGTTTAAAAGCAGAGGCTCTGTTCTTTCTTTTGATATATTGTGTGTTCACATATTCATTCAACAAAATATTCTGGGGGCCATGGAACTTTTGTGAAAATGATCAAAAACACTGGCGAGGAAAGTGTTAAAAATGTTTGAAAGCAAGCTTTGTAAAATTAACATTAATATTACTGTATATTTCATAATATTAATATTTCAGTTTACATCCTGATTTCTCACAGCGTCAATAGCGGAGGAATATCCGGTAATCGGCCTACAGCCTCGAGCACGTGGCCTAATCACAGCCGTGCTGACATAGAGCCATAAACTCTAATCAATATTTCAAGAGCGTGAATTTATTTATATATTTAGAAAGTAGCTGTGTAATAAACAAGATAATATACAGTCAGTCGACCATTATTGCAACAAACAAACAAACCTCCATCAGTCAAAAACAACCCTCTGCTCGCATTGCGGTCCTGATCACTCCGTTGGTGTTTATTTCACAATAATGACTGTTTTGTGTATCTGAGCTTTGCCCACCTGGTTTTCAGACAGCCACATCGCGGTCATCTGGTTGAGTTTAGTGAAGCTGTACGGAAGGTTCCTCAACCTGTGAAGAAAGAGGACAAAAATGAACAAAACAAAAACTAGATTAATGATTAATGCATAAGAAAGAAGTTAGTATGATGGCATGCTGATAAAACAAAAAATGGGACATCATTCATTGGCAACACAGTAAATTGAAAAAGGCCTGACTGGTATAATGTGCATCAAGGCTGATAAATATAGCAGAGAGAGTAGAAAATGGAGCGATATTTTCCAGCCTGTTGAATCCCAGCCAAATCTGTCTAAGTGGTTCTCTCAGAGAAATGTGAAAGCAATGGCTCTCACAGACACCAGCTGCGCACCCAGGTGGGAAACGTTCCTCATAGAAAGATTTCGTACATGAAGAGTGTCCATTAATTTGGTTTGACCTCACTTACAAAGAGAAATGATTATGCCAGGGTCAAAACAAGCCTGGCCGTATATGCGGCACAGGGGGACGTACTTGTTGTCGCTGAGGTTGATGACCTTGAGTTTCTGCATGTCGCCCATCTCCTCCGGCAGACACTCCAGCTTGTTGGAGTGCAGGAAGAGAACGGTGACGTTCTTCAAACTGCCCATCTGTCAGATGCACAAGCATACACATGAAGGGTTAACTGAGATGCGTAGAGACCTCTTCAAATACTCAGTTACAGGAACCCGGGATCATCGCATATGAGCTAAACTGACAACAGCAGTGAGAGTTTGTTCGTTCGGCCGGTTTATTTCAACAAACCAATTCAATATATCATTAAATGTTGCGTTTCAAAAAATATATTTTGAAAGATCTTTATTAACAAAATAAATGTTTAAAATTTCTTCTGCAAAAAGTGTGTTAAATGTTGCATGATTATGATACCAGCATAAGTTTCACTGACAAAGTTCTTGGCGAATCAGTCTGATTCATTAATAAGAATCTGTTTACACTGTAAAAAAATTATATGATCTATAATGTATGACAACATGTTTTACATTGTTTTACCTCTTCAAAATAAGTCAAGCAATTTTCAACTTTTAAATTATACAAGATTCAACTCATTTTTAAGACAGTTTAATGTAATTTAAGTTGAAATGACTTACACATAAGGTGATTGTACTTAATTTAAGGCAGCAGAACATTTTTTTACAGTGCAGAAGAACAATATGTTTTGTGAATTTGACATTATTAACTGCCAAAAACAAATCAAAGCCACTGCAACCAATTGCACAGTTATAGATATTAAAACTAATTATTAGCCTAGTTAATTCAAAAAATACATCATAATATGGAAGTTAAATGCAATTTCATGTTGTCTTAAAGCATGCCAGGGCTGGACTGACCTCTGGAGGCATCTGTGCAAGCAGGTTGTGGTCGGCAGCAAACGTACGCAGATTTACACACTGACCGATGGAGGACGGCAGCGCCTCGATCTCATTGAAGCTACAGTCCAGCTCATCCAGAGTCGTGAGTCTACAGACAAAGACCCACATGTGATACAACTGTTAACATATAATCAAGCTCAACAGTTCTCTATATAAGAAATATTGTGTCATCTTTTAATACGGCAAGCAAGATCAGACTCTATTTGGCCTCTATTCAGATGGTTCACACAAACTTCGGTGATCAACGACCTTGAATCTTTGTTCATTAAAAGTCTGACGTCAAACATTGCGTTTTTTTTGGCATGACTACCATGCAGGTGTGCTGAATAAATCACAAAACCATTGAAAACACCAAGGCTGAATAAGTGGATTTTGAAGCTGATTTTCATTTCCGTAAAAAGGGTTTTAGCTGTGAATCAAACAGTTGAACGTTTCTCCAACCCTGTAAGAAGTGTTGAGGAGAAACTAACTAAAAGGTCTGGATGACTCTAAAGTACTGAAGTAGCCCTGAGAAGGCAACGAATCAGCCGTATGTGGTCAAGAGACTGCTTATTCTCTCCTACAACAACATAAATCTTTTATGACCCTTGATAAAAATTGTTGATGGAATTGGGTGACAGTGTAAACATGGCCAAATTTATGCCAAAATGCAGCATAAAAAAAGTGTGTGTGTGTGAGGCAAAGCAAGATACATAGATAATTACATACAACTGATCATGACTTTACATCATTAACCAATCCCATTATAAATCATATTAAAGAGCAATTATTGTGAAGTTTCTTCACTCATCTAAAATGATCTCAATGACGGTTTCATATTCTAAAAAAAAAATACAAAAAGCTCACGTAAAAAAAAAAAAAAAAAAAAAAAAATATATTTTATAAGACATGCTGTTATATAAACCTCCCCAGTTCAAAACAAACCAAATCAAGCAAAAACAAACGACCAGTTGTTATTCAGTGCAAATATACGTTGCATCAGTGTGATGGGAAAAGACCGCTGAGACTAATGGAAAGTTAATCGTGCTTAATCAGTATGCTTTACAATCAGGCTGGGATTAAAAAGAGAATCCTTGCAATCACGTATTCATAATCCCTCTTGGCATATTTTCTTAACCCCGGACTAGGAAATCTAATCTGACATAAGGGATAACCAGCATGTTTGGAAACAAGCTCAAAATAAGAGGTGGCGAGAATGAGGTACAGCGGTTGGCTTCTTTTTTGATGGATAACAGTCTGTTGCTCTCTCTCACACACACACACACACACACAAAGCAATCCCTCTCAGAGAGCCCATATGGACGTGCTTCCTTCAATCACAGACCCGTTACGAAGCCTTCTGTCTGTAACATAATTATGGGTCTGATCATTTACAGGGTTCACTTTCAAACAAAAAATCATTATTATTATTATTATTTCCTTGACTATATAATATAGTTTCACACGGGTAGATTTCCCCCACCATCAGCACAGAAAACATGAAACAAGTAGGCAAATTCAGTGCGAGTCTACAAGTGTGTTAAGGAGAACTGGGTCATGGTTTAAGTGCAGTTCATCAGGTCGCTGTGTAAAAATGGTGCTCACTTACCCCCCTATCGTGTCAGGCAGGTACATGAGCTGGTTATCATCCACCTTCAGAGTGGTTAGTCTTTTCAGTGAGCCTGTGGGACAGACAGACAGAGAGAGATTGTGTTGCAATTGGTAATTTATACATGCAGACAAAAACTGGCCATTCCACATCCACTTCATTTTAGACGATGAGACCATCAATCCTGCCCATCTTGAAGAAAGAAGTTATTAGAAGAAATTGAATCAGACTGAACACTTGAATATGCAGCACTTTCCACAAATATGGTACAAAATAGAGTCCGAAACCTTTTTCTCTCAAAATATGGTCAGTAAAAGGGGGCGTTTAGCTGTCAGAAAACTGACTGTGAAAGAATTGTAAGAGCTTTATTTATTTATTATGAAGTTTGCAAAACCGCCATTTTCGACCCTGCTACGAAAAATGTGTGATGTCTTAGTAAAGGTTTAAAAGCTTGATTTGTGCAGTTTTCTAGAAAAAAAAACATTCAATAGACATCAAAATCAAATAGATAACTTGTGGATTATACATTTTATTTCATTTATATTAACAAACAACAACAGAAAATGGGTAACAGGGTTGAACATTTGACCCATTCACTCAGCAGGAGTTCAGAACCAAATGTTTTGTAGTCAGAGACTCTTAAATTAAGGAAGTATTTTAAATATAAATAGTCTGATCACTTTTTCTTACAATAACTGCGTTAAAAAGTTTGACAAATGCAGTCAGCACTGCAATTTATGTAAAAATCGAGATTATTTACTTGTATTCCTGCCATGCTGTAGTAAATGTCCAAAGGATGTTGCTTTTTGAGTGTCATGTTTTACATTTTTTTAAATATGCAGTAACAGGGTTGAATGAAAATTGCATGTTTCATTTTTAGTACTTAAAATTAGTTGAATAACAACATTAAAAATGGTTTTGGCCATCATGAAACATTACAATTAGACATACAATATCAACATTATGAAGTTGAATGATTTGAATTGTTGGAGTCAAGAAGGTCAAAGCTTAAAGGTGGAACAGGTCAAATTCACCATTTTAAAGGTGTTGGTTGGGTGACGGACACTTGGTGTGTTTAAAACTAGCTACTTCCCAAGCTTAACTTGGTCTATGGGAGATAATAGTTCAATCTAACTTGCCAGTCTCAAAAAAAAAAAAAAAAAAAAAAAGTGTACCAGATTGATGAAAAGTGCCATTTAATTAAAAGCCCTTGTAATGAAAGACAAGACCTTGTCTTTCTGTTAATGTCGAGCACCTCTGTCCAGCTCTAAAGCAGATTTCATTAAGTGTTAAGATGGGAGGTATTATTTCCCAGCGAGCCTCAAGGGCGGTGTGACTTGGCCACTTCAACATGCCTGCTCATTAATGACTCTCCGACTGGGTCATTCATTAGGTAATGAGATTGCATTACTGTTCTACCCATAATCCTCCCGTTCACTTACACATCTAACCTGTTCATTGGTTACAAAGCAGATTAGAGTTGAGGCTGTTAGAGGACATGCTTCACGTCCTGCACTCGTTTTGACTGATCACATTTAAGAAAAACGACACCACAAACAGTCATTATTGAGTTCATCTCTGCATTTTAGTGTGTGGGTCTCACCTATAGACCCTGGCAGCTGCGTCAAACCGTTGTTGGACAGCAGCAGATCCTGCAGGTTTTCACAGCCGGATATCTGCTCTTCAACCATCTCCAAATTGTTTTTGGACACGTCCAGGTAGCAGAGCTGCTTCAGTGCCCCGATCATCTGCACACACACAAAACACCTCTCTCCATTACTGAAACAAATGACTGATTTCTGAGAAAAGTTTGTGTGACTGAGCAAAAGCGACAGCGAGAAGAGCTCCAGAAAAACGAGTGCTGTGGCAAAAATGCATTGATCTCAAATCTCAATTTCAATCAAATATGATGGGTGAAATCAGAGCCATAGCCTTGTGTATATTGCTATAGAGACGCGATGGTTCCTGAGAAGGAAAAAAGGGACAGTGAGGAAGAAGAAACTGATTTGAAGAGTTGAAGGAATACAGCTGAGAAAGAGGTCAAGAGAGATGACTGAAGCCAAGCGTGAACTGGTTAAATCCATTTCTCAAGCATGAGGGCAGATTGTGGACCTGTCCTCCTGTTCCCAAACACACTTTATCTTTCTGTAGCTCCTTTCCAAAAAACACAAGTGTGAAATCCATCTAGCCTAGTACAAAATTGTCACCAGCAAAGTCGTGTTACCACAGATTTTGTCTGTCCAGATAAGGGTACCAGGGATAGGGTTGTTTTCTAGCGCAGGTCCAGAAGAAAACTAGTGCTTTAGGCCATTTTATTAATAGCAAACCTTGAGAGAAAACAGTTAGTTTTGATTTGATGATGACTTAAAGTGAGCATCAACGGAGCATGAATTATATGGCACAGGACACAGGAATCTTGAACTTCAGATGCACTTGGGTGACGACCGATTAGATGCGAACTGCCTAAACTGCAATCAGCGGCTGTGTGTGACTGTGACGAACCCTGCTGTTGATTAATCACCGCGACCATGAGCCGCTCTCCTGGGTGTGGCGTAAGAAGCTTAATCAAAAGCACTAATAACCGGAGAGAAATTGAATTCTGCAAAAAGAGAAACATATGGCCGTTCGGCCTTGCACAAGGGCATGCCGTCAGTAAGCTGGTCTCTCGGGTCAGAGAGGGAGAGAGGTCAGGGTGCCGTCCTCATATCCGGATCATTTGTAAGTCAGACATGTTCAAAAGGATGTTCAGAAAACTTGTGCAAAACTCATCAGACTAATGCGAACCCTGCCAGCGAGGCCCACAATTACTGTCAGTTTGCTCTCAGCGGCAAGCTAATGCCTTAATCACGACCCATTTAAAAGGATCTGGCAGTCTGAAGAGAAGACCATCCTGAAGGAATGTTTAGGAAGGAGATTTTCACCAGCTTGAATCATTAAACGAATGATTTACATAGAAATTATCTGCTTTTTTGTTTCATGAATAGTGCTGAAGATAGAGCAATTTAGCGCTTTACATTAAACGCAACAATTTCTGTAAGAATGGTTTAAATAACGGTTTACACAGAAATTTGTTGCTCTCGTTTTAAATTAAAAGTTATGTTCTGATCTATTACTCTCTCTTACGGTTATATCTTTCAATGAATCAATGACATTACAAAGTAAAACTATTGCAGGTGTTTTTCATTGCACGTTTTTCAATAAAAAAAAAATCTTTCCATTTTAATCATTTTTAGAAAAATAATGTGGTAGTCAGAGGTGGGGATTTTTACAGGTCTAAAGGGGGGAAAGTTTGAGAACCACTGGTTTAACAAAATGATTTTCCACACAAAACAAAACATGATCAACAATTTACGCTAGAATACTTTTTACAAATGATTTACACAAAAATATAACCATTTTAGCATTATGCACGTTCAACTCATGTTTCATGAATGAGGCCAAATGAGTTTATATTTATAAAAAAAAAAAAAAAAATGCATTTGTCATGGTGCACATGGTAAAAAGACAAAGAAAAAGGCAAGAAAACAAAAAAATGAACGCAAGACTCACCCCTGGTAAAAACGTCAGCTTATTTCCATCCACCCACAGCTCTCTGATTCCTGTAAGCTGCTCCAAAACTTCAGGCTAGACAGAGAGAAGGTAAAATTCAATATCTCATTCTCAGCAAGAGGAAATCTGCCACTCATTTCAATGCCATTAAAGGAGAAAAATGCATATTAGGTGCAATCTAACAGAGAAAGACTCTGCATCTGCCACCCGGCTGCACTGAGAGCTGGAAGGGAAACGCATGCGACACCTGAACCACAGATAGGTGCTACTCACCACTTCAGTGAACTCGTTACTCCCCAGGTCCAAGCGCTCCAGCTGTGTGAGCTTATGCATGCTCCTGCAGACACACACACACACACACACACAGAGTATTACTAACATTATTAACCATGGATTAAGCACATTTCAGCTTGGTAAACAAACACATCTGAGCCATTATCAGATTTGCAGGACTGGCTGAACTGCAGATGGAGAGCTTGAAGAAAAACATCAGACAGGCTGGTGACAACCACAACTCTGCTTTTTAAAGACTGCACACAATGACTCCCCGCAGAAAACAAATGGCAAAGACATTTAGCGAACAGCTAGTTACTGCTAATCAATTTTTCATTAGCAGTTTCAGAGCACAGACTTCAATCCCCAGCCTCACATAAAATCACAAGAAATATAAACTGAATTAAAATAACACTCAAATATATTCTCCAAGATCATACCTAGGTCAAGCTAAGGAGTTTAAGGATGTTCCACGGTCATAAATGACAATAAAATATTAAGGCAATGCATCTTTCCTCTACTGTAACTAAAACTATATGCATTATTTATCCAAATAAAATATACCTTTTCACTTTTTTTTGTTTACAGATTTTCCACAAATCTAGGTCAATATAAGTCCACAAAAAAGTAAATAAAAAGCGAAAAAATAAAAATGTTTCCGAAACATACGGTGTTACATACATTTTTATTTTTTTAGCTTTTCTTGCCACTTATATTGATAGAGATAGTAGAGACAGAGAACGGAAATGAGAACAAGATTTGAAAATGACGTCAGCTGAACCAATTTCTGTAACATTTAGCATGATAAGGTCATTATATCATTTCACTTCAGGAAAATATCTTTCAGTCACATGACAGTGATGTGGGAGTCAATGCAATATATTACTTGCTTATTGGATTTCAATTGGAAGCACATAATTGTTAACTTCATTTATTTCTCTTTACAAAGTCAACACTATTATCTCTTTGTTCAATCAGATATTTTACGGTCACCTTGAATGCTTTACAAATCACTTGGGCATCAGGGAATGATGAAAATCTGCCATTACACTTCTAATGCCAATCTTTACAACACATTTCTCCAGGTTCGTTCTCCTGTTCCAAGCTGCTCATGCGATATCAATATCTGCGTCCAACCCTAAAATAACATCCAGCACTTGGGTAGGTGTGCTTCAGGGAAGGGTGTAACCTCTGCTGACGTGGACACCAGATCAACAGCCTACAGGCATATTGTATCCGTGGAAAAAGTTAAAGACAAAATAAAACTCAAAATGATTTACGGCACAAGGAATTGTATAATAAATGGTTATAAACTGAAGGCAGGCTTGTAGGAAATTCTGTGTTGAAAGACACACTGGTAGTTGGCCGACTGTAAGAGAGATTCATTCATCCAGGGTTTGGAGGCGTGCAACCAGTCAATCAGCCAAAAAAACTCGCTGACCTCTAATGAGGAATCCACAGCTCATTAGAATCTCACACACACACACGAAAGGACTGCTGAAACAACACAGCCATAAAGATACCCGGTCAAAGTGTAATAATGGTAAATGAGTCAGAGATGCATGTGACGGACAGCTTTCCGTCTGTCTTTGATTACTTGTGTCTTCCTGGTATACTTCCTGATCCAACACAGTTCATGCATTTTACTTCTCCTGATCTGCAACATTTTGTCATTATTGAAGAAATTGAAATTCGATTTGCTGTCTGGTTGTTTGAAAAGCTGCTTGGTTTGAAAGTGACTTCTTTGTGACTTGTGCGTCATTCATCACAACGCTAGTGACAATAGACCTTTTTTTTGGTCTGCAAAATTGCACCAAATTTTTGCTAGTGTGACCACAGCTTGAGAATGAAATCATTGATTTGATCACTTAGAAAAGTATTAGCACACTTTCTCCACAATGAGCAGCTTCAGTTTAGGAATCAATCATAATTGTGATGCTTTCCTTAGTAAACACTAGGAAACATGACTCATGAGTGATGAACATTCTTTCTCTCATTTTATATTTGATTAGTAAAGCATGAAATGTATCTTTTGCCATTCAAAGGTCAACAGTTTGCTTTCAAATCAGAACAAATTAGGGCTGTCAGTTTAACATGTTAATTGGTTTTGGAAAAAAATGCATATAAAAATTCATGCATTTAACGCACCCGCGCCACCCCAGATCCAAGTAGTTCATCTTACATTTCATAAAGTTGACTGGTGAAATAAATAAATAAATTCACTGCATGATGGAGCCTATAGAACACAGTTACAATATGCCCCTAAAATTCAAGATATACAGGCAAAAATGCCCTGTATGAGTTTTAGTCTCATATTTATATCATATAATATAGTTAAGCAATATCACATGAGTGCTGTTTCTGTCCCGAATAGCACACGTGCAAATGTGATATTGATTTTATAAAACAGTTCAACAAATAAGAAGTTAATATCGTGTTATATTTTAGATACAATAATGTCTGTCTTTGTTAATGAAAATATTACATATAAAGCCAAAGGAGAATGATTGTGCGTCTCCGAGAAACACAGCGGTGTTTCTGAATGAATCCGCACTTTGAGCGAATCAATCGGGTGAACCAATGATTCAATGAGCCATTCATAAAGAAAGCCATTCAATTCCTTCCTGACTGGATCAGCCGTTTGAACCAATCAAATGAATGAATGAATTACTCACTCATTTAGACATTTATTGCCAGTTTATTTTCTTATTTAGAGTATTATTTCATTCAAAAAAAATTCATATTCCATATTAATAAATAAATAAACACATTAAAGGTATAGTTCACCCAAAAATGAAAAATCTGTCATCACACCCTAATTGCCTAAAGGTTTGTAATGTCTATTTGACGCTTTTCTCATTCAACACAATAATGACTTTAACTTATCTTTTGCAGTTAAATTATTTTTAAAATCGCAACATCGTGTAATTAATAAGACTAAAAATGTATTAATGTAAAAAAACTGATTTAACATCTGATTTATGGTGCTGTAGGTTTTGTGGTTAGTTCATGTGCTCTAAAACAGAGACATTCTGCTCAAGTGGCTTTTGTTTAAAACATTTAGGGCTGTAATGAGTTGTTTTGATCTTTGCGGACTAACAGTAACCCAACCACCACACTCGAGGCCTGTGTGTTTCAGGACGGAGGAGTCGGAGGCACGGAGATCGCCTCTCACACACAAAACCAAACAAACGAGCCCTCACATGATGCAATATTGGCTCCGGAGCCAGAAATGATTATAAAACCTGTCACAGCATGTCACTCCAGAGCCTCTTACGCAAGACTGAACAATATGATGCCGCAGAGACAGAGAAAGAGATGTTTGCCTGTATTTATAATGCGATTATCAGAAGGAGTGCAGAAGCACGGATCATCGGTTTAATATTTTAGTAATTTAAATGAATCCCAGAGCCGCACTTACTTTGGCAACATCTTTAACTGGTTCTCCCGCAGTTCCAGAATCTGCAGTTTGGTTAGTCTGAGGAAACAGAGAAAGACAGAAAAAAAGTTAATTATATAAACACACATTAATATATTTATAAACTGGCATCTACTAAGAGTAATTAATGCTGCTGCTGCAGTTTATACTATGCATTGCAAACAGAACACTACTGTATTTTGTGATTGCTCGGTTTAAAATCAAAGAACTTGAGGTTTCAAATGTACCGTAAATGTTAAGTAATAAAGAATTAAAAAATTTGAACAATAAATGTAATAGCACCTTTATTCTAAAATCCACTCGGTCACAAACTTTAGTAAGCACTTTACTATTTTATGTCCCTATGCTGGCATACTGACTGACTACATCCTCAAAATATACTGTGGTCTTTCAGTATGCAGTGGAAGCATGCGGATTGTTGTCCTCAAGTGACCTCAACAGGAACTGAGGGACATGTTGCATGTGCCATTTGAAGTCTATTTCAGGCTGTGTGTGCATGATTATATGTCAAAGATACCACTGCACGATCTTTCACAGGAACTGCACTGCATTTTCATAGGAAAGCACCATTTCTGAGCTGTTATATATGATTCAAGCTCCAGGAAATGTTAGGACTTGCTTTCTAAGAAAATTTTGCATGTGTCATTTTAATAGATTTACAGCTTGCATAAATCAACAAGCTGGATGATGCACGTTAAACCTGTTTTGAGCGTGCTTGGAAAACCTATTCAGTGTTTTGTAGAACAGTTTTGTCCATTTTATTTGTTAATGTAGTACATACTTTGGCCAATCTTGAATCTAGATGCTGTCTGATCTGAAACAGGAGACTGGATTATCTTGTTCTCTCCAGGATTGTTCGTGAGTGTGAATCTGTGTGTGTGTCTGACCTGCCGAAGCTGGCTGGTAGAAACTCTAGGAAGGCATCGTTCAGGTAGAGCTGGGTCAGGCTGAGGAGCTGCGTGAAGCCTTCTGGGAGTCTGTGGAGACACGAGAGCGCTTTCGTTACATCACACACACACACAACACACACACTCACACTCTCTACTAGCTATATACCCACTTTGATATAGGGTTCACACTCGCTTCAACGATGCTCAGGACTTTACAGTTCTTGATATTTTCAGGGAATTCCTGGATGCCTGAAATTTAAAACAAAGAAAAGAAGGAACTTGATTAATAATTGCTGGTTTTATGTTGCTCTTTGTGCCTAGGGTATAAAATGACTTCAAATGAACAATTTGCATTCGGTTCAGTTACAACATCTCGAATGACTGCATTTTTGTGTGGATGCGGACAGAACACTGTACTAAAATACTCTGATGTGGTGCTGTAGATTCAGAAAACACACTACCAAAGTCAATGGAGTATTAGCTGTCGGGATTAAACACTACAAGAGAAAAAGACTGTTGCACTGCTATTGCTGGTTGCATGAAACAACACATGATGGAAAAATAATTCAGAACGGACTTTCAAATGGCACTTTAATAAATAAAGATCCTGGAAATTTACACTATTACATTTTTTTTTTAAATAATTCTATTTCACTGATTTCAACTATTATATCTTTGAGTCCAGAGTTAAAATAAATGTGATGGAATTTTTTACCTATGCTACCAGGAAAAGTTTGGAATTATTAATTTTTATAAAATATATTTTTAAAAAGAAGTCTCTTCTGCTCACCAAGGCTGCATTTATTAGATCAAAATTACAGTTAAAGATTACAGTAATAATTACATTAATTCTGTGAAATTGCATTAGAAACTTTTTTTTATTTCTATGTGAATATATGTTAAAATTATAATTTATCATTTATTCCTGTGATCAAAGCTGAATGTTCTGCAGTCTTCAGTGTCACATGATCCTTCACAAATCATTCTAATATGATGATCATAGGAATAAATTACATTTCAACATATATTCACGTAGAAAGCAGTTATTTTAAATTGTAATAATATTTCTCAATATTACGTTTACTGATCAAAGCTTGGATCAAATAAATGCAGCCTAATATTAAAAAAAGAGCATAATATAAAAGCTTTTTAAAATGTTGACCAGTCTTGTAAAAGAAGTTTTCACAATGATCATTGGTAGTAATCGTCACACAATAATTGTTCAGGGTTTATGGAACTAGAAGTATTTATTTGGAATCAGAATTTGAATATGCCAAAATAAACAGCTGCAATTCAGAGAAGTCCCCGTCCCTATTTGTGCCCCACTTAAAAATAATACATAATATGTTAAGTAAATATTTCTCAACTAGGTTTTTCTCTAAATGGATTACCAAATAAAACGCCACCTAACGCTGTTTTTAGACACGGCTCGATCTCATGCAGCGCTAGAGCTAGACTGCACACTTCCTGTCCTACTAACCACAGGAGCTGGAGTGTGACATCTAAGTTATGTTAAGATATCCTCCCTCCAACGCACTCGGATGCAAGCTAAACCCGTGAGAAGAGACAACCACAGGTGGGTCTGCATCAGCTCAGACACACACACACACACACACGCACGCATCAGTGAGCTCTCAGATCTGCACTAGGTGACCCTGTGCTCGCTCTGGTTTACTGTACAACACTTCTGATGCGTCATTACACCGAGCGGCGATGCTAAAAACAAACACGTCCAGATTTAGATTTCCTGGAAATGCGGTAAAAGTAAGAAATTTGATTAAACTGCCTCAAATCTACCAGCAGTGCCCTCACTGCAATGCAGATGTGCAAAACTAAATATATTCAATATAGTCAGCTAACTGGTCTAAAGGAAACCCTGTAAAACTAGGCTGGTTTCAGTGCAAGATGTGCAATAACTCCAGACTTCAGTCTGAATGTGTGTGGCTGTAGTGCCGCTACTTTACAGGGGAAATACAGCAAACAATCTAACAGCTAAAGCACAGCACAAAATCATGCTAATTAAAGCACCAGTGCTAAAAGTAAAAAAGAAAAGAAAAATCACCATGAACTACTCAAAATCCCTACTATTAGGATGAGACCACGAATTAAGAAGGTTTTGCCTGAGCCTCGCAGTGCAGGTCTGAGATTGTCATGTCTGTCATTGCTTTATCAGATTCTGCAGCGCACCAGCTGACAGATGAAGTGATGTGTAAACAGAGACTCAGTGTGTGTGCCTGGTGTTGCGGTCTTCACTAATGCTTAAAAACGGAATAAATTGTTTCCGCAGATTGCCATCAGTTTACAGTATATCAAAGCTAGAGGGTATTTAACTTTCCAAAGCAGAGCAAGAATAAACAGTGTAATAGTGTAAACAACGGCTCTGTTCCAATCCCTAGAGAGATGCGGTCTACATAGGCAGCTACCTTCTTACTAGCGCCGTTTACAAAGGATGAAGTAATACAGGAGACTGAACCCAGGGGTTTAGCGATGTTAGCATGTTGCTAAGCTATTAGCACAATATTCTCTGTCAACTGTCACACGTTTTTCAGCAGAGATCTGATCTCGATCTGGATGTAATTCATGAAGGCAGGTCATAGCAGAAGTGAAAGTACTTCAAAGTGTAAAAAAAAACTTATAGAAATAAACTGTAAAGCAAATGTACTGAACTAAATATTTTTCATAAAAAAATAAAATTAATATATATAAAATGAAAATTTGCTAGAAAAGCAAGGCCATGTTAACCAAGCTATGTTTCAAATTTGAAGCTGATATCACAAAAACTGAACCCGCTGAAAGGATTTACAGTACCGTTTCCATGCTAAAGCAAAGAAAATTTGACTGTTTAAGCTGATTGTACCTAAATTATGATGATTACTGAATTATGTGATAGGGAAAAATCTATAAAACACTACCGTGACACTGACATAAAACACATTGCACACACAAACACCACATGTTTGATTAGCATGAAAAGCGTTCAGCATTTTTACAGTGCTGAATAAGATATATTCATAACTGGCTCTTGTCTTGAATTATACGTCTTGTTTCTGTCTGATAACCACCATCCAATTCTAAACCAATGAACGACACATGAAAACAAAATGTTAATTTACTAGGATTCGCCTGGAATTAATGGTGGATTGTGTGTAGCAGCGTAAACTGGAGCTTGAAGAGATGAGCTGAGTTACAGTGGATGAGGGCTCAGTGAGTCCGTATATCAATCTCTGATTCTGTTCAGAAGCGTAACTGGACTCTGAGGAGGAGAAAGAAGGGGGGGGGGGGGGGTAAACTGGCCGTTCTGCTTACTGTTCTTGCTGACGTCGAGCTCCCTGAGATTGGTGAGGTTGGCGATGGCCGGTGGCAACACCGTTAGGTCATTGTCCGGTAGACTCAATCGGTAGAGCAAACTGCAGTTGAAAAGTTGCTGTAAAGGATTAGAAATGGAGAGACAGAAGTTTGAGAAACATTCCTGGAAAACTTTAAGAAGAAAGAAACTTCATATTGATATTCCAGCTTTTTGCAGAGGAGTTGGATTCATTTAAAATTGATTTTTTGGTGAATTAGTTCTGCATAGGTGAAACAGTCAAAGCAAAATCAGGTTAAAACTTGATCAGATCTCGATGGACCTTCATGTAATCCAATTCCATCCGGTCTGAGGAAAACAACACGTCTGCAACACAAGGCCATTTCTGGACTGGTGGAGGACAAGAACGACGTGGATAAACACAAAAAAATTCAGCCCAGTGGAAACGGTTTATATGATAAGTAGAGAGAATCGAATCGCTCCGAGACATCCTGCCAGTTAATATCTCGCAATTCAGACTTTCAGAGAATACTGAGTTTATAACACAATTGTGGCTTTATTTCTCACAGTTCTGAGTTTATATTTCACAATATATATTTCACAATTCTGAAATTGAGTTTGTAACACATGCCGATTTCATAACATTTGGACGAATTGATGATTGCTGAAAAAAATTATCACAGATTTTAAACTATTTCAGATCAAATATGTAAATATTTCAATATATTAATTAGTGGTGGGCATAGATTAATTTTTTTAATCTAGATTAATCTCACTGTAATCTTGGAATTAATCTAGATTAAAATGGCTCATTTGAATTCTGCCGAAGGCATTCAGAATATGTGTGTGCTACCCAAATAATGACTAAAGGGCACGCGTTTCTTAAATACAAAGTGACATTTAAAAGAACTTGTGAAGAAATGCCAGAGATTTTTATTATTATTATTAAAACTAACATAATAAAGTATGTTTTTTTTTTTACTTTGAGCAATGGAGCTATAATAGACTCTTATGAGCATATACAACAAAACAGCTCCTTGGAAAAAATGAAAAGTAGCCTAATATTGTAGTAGTTATAAACAAAGGTCTATTTTTAGTTCAGATTAACATTTTAGGGCAGCAATTTTATTCATAATGTCAAAATAAAACCAACGTAATGTTACTTGAAAGCATTATAGCCTACTATTCCTGCCAAACTTCCATGGTTGCAGTTAGTGTTACTACAGTAAATCCATGGTAAATGTTGCAGATCTGTGAACACCGGATAGTTCATTCATGGCACAATGTTTCTTCCTGGTTTCCACGTCAGTGCTGTTTGATTCGTTAATAACTGAGAAATGTGAATGTTTCTCACTAGATCTCGCAGCAATGTTATTACTTCTGTGGCGAATTCAAATGCTTTCTTTACTGGATCTCTTATTAGCGCTGTGTAGTAGCAGTGTCGCTTGATCACGATCGGCTCGCGCTGCTTTGGTCCAAACTGATAAACAACGGTCCGTCAACCACACAATAATAACGAGTAGCTCAGTTTCGTTCCGCTTACATTACGTTTGCCATTTGATGTCGGACAATGTTGTGGTTGCGCCAGCGCCTCTTACATTATGAGCGCGCTTGCCTACATTTGAAATAACGAAATTTTTGTCGGCAGGAAAAATGGTCCAACGAACCGTTCGGTTTGAAAATGTGTACCGAACACCGAACCGAATTCGGCTAGGTATACATCCGCGCTAAAATATCAAGATGAAAGTCATCATAGCTTGCGTAGTATAGACCAAGCTCCCAACCCAACTTTGAGAATAGATTAACGGCGATATTTTTTTTATCGCCCGATAAGAGTCTCACGTTAACGGCCCACCACTAATATTAATATAGAATACAATCAAAAGGCAAAAAATGCCCATTTACAAGTAACACGAGTTAGGTAATCAGATTAGTTTTTCATGTGAATTGTAAAGTAAAACATCACTTTTAAATTTACAACAAAATATCTGATTTTCTTTATCAAATAAGTAACGCAAGTTACTTTGTTTTCCGTTTACTGACTGACAGCTCTCCTGTCCACATGTTGAGAGAAATCGTGAGTAAGTGTGCAGAGCTGTTGTGTGTGCGCTGTGTGTGTGAACGATGGATAGAGTAGCTCTAAACTAAATGTGAGCACTCATTTACTCACAATAACAGAATCAGTATTCCTCGAAATGAATAAAAACAGTGAAATGCAAACTCAGAATATTACACAAACCTGCCATAATTAAATAATGATAAATCACACAAATATACTTTATGTATTTAATCTCACTTTATTAACCAATGTCTTTGCGGCAGAACTTTGATGATCCAATTCAACCATTCAAACATCAGATTTCTGTTTCAGTGTTTGTTTTTATTGCTGATGTGAGTGTTGAACTTTGTGCGCCCTGTTCTTCTGCGATCCAGAACGGCAACGCAGCCGAAGGGTTTCTTTGAGTTTGCATTTCCTTATTCTTTTCACTTTTGGTGTGAAGGGGACTTTACATTTGCCAAAAATAGAATATTTTATTAAAAACAAACAAACAAGCCCAGATGAGAAAAAAGAAATGCAACATTACTTTTCATAAAAAGTAACTGAGTAATGCAATTAGTAACTTTTTTTCGGGAGTAACTCAATATTGTAATGCATTACTTTTAAAATCAACTTCCCCCAATTCTGCTGCCACCTATCAAAAAAAGGTCACGTTTCACCGCCTAAGCACTAAACAAGCTTTTTGTAGACATGCAGTGCAAGCGTGTGAATGGTGCGAGTGCAAGCGTGTGAATGGTGCGAGTGCAAGCGTGTGAGTGGTGCGAGTGCAAGCGTGTGAGTGGTGCGAGTGCAAGCGTGTGAGTGGTGCGAGTGCAAGCGTGTGAGTGGTGCGAGTGCACTCGTACTTTGGGCAGCTCCTCGATCTGGTTGGCGTCGAGGTAGAGCTCCTCCAGGGTCTTCTCGAAGCCGAAGATCTCCTTGGGCACCTGCTCCAGGCTGCAGTGAGAGTAGTCCAGCGAGGTGACGGTCTCCTCCTCGCCCCGCAGGCAGCGGCACGGCACCAGCCGCACAAACAGACTCCGCTTGCTGCTCATCCTCACGACAGCTCAGGCACTGCAGACGAGCAGGAGAACAAGATCAGCATCTCATCAGCGTTAATTATTCAAGGAAATGAACACTGGGATACGCGATAGTGCTGCCAAAACAGCTTGGTTTGCAGCTTAGTTACACAAGGAATCAGCTTTTTACGGTTCCTAATTGATTTTGAGTAGGTATTGTTTACATCACTTATTAAATGTTATTTTTATTTTAAATTATTTAAAACACACGTGTCATTTTAGACAGTTTTAGTTGTTTTCTTTTGGCATTTTTCTACAAAACAACATTTTCATTGATTAATGTGTCATATAAAGATCAAAACAAATTTAGAAAAATGTATCAACAGGGCAATTCCACGCAAAACTGTCACATCCATAACGCCAGCACAATTGCCATTGTATTTAGTTGGCGTTATGGATGTGACAGTTTTGCGTGGAATTGCCCAACATGATTTTATGTTTGATATATCAACAAACAATTCAGTGTGTGAAACATGTCTGCTATGTGTGTTGTTGCATCAACATTCACAACGTGAGCTATATGTTATGATCACAGCTGAATTTTACATTTTCTTTTTTCTAAAAACATTGCTAGTGCATTACTAGAAATTAAACTAAATTCTGCCAATTATCATCATGATGCATTTCTTGACCCATTTTTGGCAGTTTTCTGTTGACGGGTTTTTTGATTTTGTCAATAATGTTTCCTTCAGTAATTTTGTTGGCGAGATTAACACTCTTTTAGGCATAAACATACTGCGAATAAAGCCGACAATTACTCAATCTACAATAGCACTGGGAGGAGCACATTAACATTCATTAAAACCTTTATATTCACGGTTGGCCTGAAAAACAGCATCATTATACAATGTCCTTTCATTCTGTTGAAATGGAAAGAAGTCCTCGATACGGCATCAGAAAGGGCGGCCCAAGGTTTGCTCATGAATTGACAGAGGTTTTCACGAGGTGCTGCTCTATTTATCCAAACCCAGTGGCAACAACAATTGCCTGCTGTACACACAAGCATTCTCTGGCGTTGTCTGTGTGTGGACCATCATGAAGAGCCCTTCAATCTGCATTTAAATGAGGCGCCACAGCTAATGCTATTCAGAAGCATGAGTGATCTGAAATCGGCCGACAGAAATCAGCTGAAAACTATCAAAAACGTTTGTCGTCATAAAACCAGGACCACTGAAACTCAGTTCTGCACCTTTCACAGGACGTCAGTCCCCGTTGACTTTAAAGTCAAGGTGAATTGTTGGTCAATAATGTATTTAATTTTGTGAATCTGACACAGGATATTCAACAAGAAAAATGCAGTACTGAACTTTTATCAAAAGCAGTTGGATCAGGAACAAAGCCCGACTGAATGAAAAAGTCACTCAAGCAATGGCTGAAAGTCTCTTTGGCGGCTGGTTAGTGGTTCACATTATGCAATAGGCCACATCACATCAGCGTCACAGGAGAGGGGATTCACAGAAAAGAGTCACTACACTTGAAGGAAAGATTACAAAGAAAAATCTTTCTTTCTAGGAATAACATTCATTAAAAAAAAAAGTTAATCAAAGAGTGAAATCAAAGAGTGTTGACTCTGTACATAGTACGAAATACAGATCAATCTGTAAACAGATCATTTCTATACGTGAGCAGGTGTGCACTGATATAAGTGATCCTCCAGATTTAGCTATATTAGGACACGTCAGAGCTCAAAACAATAGCGAAATTTAAAGATTGACTGGTTTTGTTTAGAGCGATTCTCAAAAGGTATTAATGAAAATATGATCAGATGTTGCAGGAGAAAAGTCTGATGCTCAGGCAATAATAAATGATCATTTTTTTACATTAAATACATTACATTGATATTACTTTTTAATAAGCTTCATTAAGTGAAAAACAGCTTAAAAAACTGAAATAATGTTTAATATTTACTAATAATTTGATAAGATAAGAATTTTAATACAAATGTAATACGATTTTATAATAATTTGTTTATAAGTAATATATAATAAATTAAATAAAAATACTACTACTACTAGTAATAAGTTAAAATAACAAATAACATTATTATTGTATATTATTACCACTACAACAATTTATAATACTAACTATACTCCTAATACATATGTTTTTATGTCCGTAGCCTAATAGTGATGAAGTTATTTCAGAAACAGAAAACAATTACAGTCTGTTCTGAATAGATCAGTTGCTGGACAGGTGAATATAAAAATAACCCGTCTCCATCATAAAACGGCAGATAATCAACAGAATCAGTTCATCCCCTGCAATCTTTTGGTAAGAGGCCCAGATCTTTGACCGCTAAGCTACACTGCGCCAGACAATAGAAGCGGTTGTTTCGGTCATTAGATATTAAACACACTTGATACAGATAATACACTAGTCAAGGTCAGGCATACATGGGTAATGTTTGATGAAAATGACAGGTCAATACTTCTGGATAATGAATGAAGAGATTAGTGATCATCACATTGTATGAATCATTTAGGGAAAGTAAAAGCACAAGCCTCGTTCCTCGTTCCTCTTGGAGCAGGTCCAGGCGCACCATTGTGTTTCCACGCACACTGTGTGGTGATTACATGGAGTCCTGCGGTATTGTGACAGGGCGTCTAGAGTGTCTGCTTTTAGACATGGATTTCAGCGCACAGAGGAGACGCGAGCAGTGCAGGAGGACAAACAAGCCCTCTCAGGCTGCACTGCAGCGCGTCAAGGGGAGACGTGTGAGAGAAAGGGTGAGAGATTTCCGTTTCCAACCAGTTGTTACGTGTGCTGTTTCGAGGTCATGTGATGACTCTGATGAGGAAGAGGAGCGGGATTACATCACAGACACAGGAATGTGGCTGCATCAATGAGATCCTTGTGGAGGAGTGTGGAGAATGTGACCTTTCTCCTCCTCCTCCTCCTCCTCCTCGGACGGGCGCAGCACATCTTCATCACGTGTGCAGGAGTGTTTGGACCGAGGGCATCCAAACAATCACTCCTTCAATGAAAGTCACTGTGGGCAAGCCCGCCGATAGGGGGGGACAAACGGGTCTGTTGTCTGAACTGGGCCCTCATTAAATTATGGAATAATTACTTTTTTTTTTTTTAAATAGGTCTATTTGTGGAAAAAATCTGTAATATTTTAGTTACATAAAAGCTTTTTATTTGTTTTCTTCCTAATTGTCCTTGAAATAGTGGTCAAGAACCCCCCCCCATCCCCCCCCCCCCCCCGCCCGCCCTCTCTGTGATATTTCCTGTTTGTATTTTTGTACCACACTTTACATATGTAAACTGCTCCTGATGAACAGAATAAAGATCATACAGTCTGTATGCAAATCCTTCCCAGCAAACACACGACATACCAGTTACATAATTGGTAGTTTTTGGTAATCTCATGATTTACGGATTAACAACATAACTACGACACTGCATGCTCATTATTTATTTCGCACTTTATTTATAATGAAGTGATATCCAGCACGTGGGCTAGATTTACAGTGCTTCTGATGTTGTATTTTGCCATTTTCAAGCTCAATATCCCCTTACTGTTGCCAAAGAAATGATGGAAAAGAACAGCAGGAACTTTCTGCAAGAAATCTTCAACAGAAAATAGTGGGGCTGGGTAAAAAAATATCGATTTCTCGATTTTAATCGATTCTCATTTTTATGAAACGATATCGATTCTTGAATCCCAAGAATCGATTAGTCATCCTGTTTTCAGTTGATGAATGAATAGAACACTGTAATGCGCATCCCATCCAATAAATCGCAATAATCTTTGTGCTTTGTTACTATTGATATGAAACAAAGTCTCAGATTTCAAATTACGTCCATTTTCTAACGAAATTCAAAAACATAATTACTGTTTTGGCGCTGTGGCGTGAGATTGCTCTGGCGCAGCTCGAGAGAAGCAGCAGCGTGAGCGCACATGATCTTCTCTTCCACCTTAATACCAGTTACAGCGCGAAATAAACATGAATGAGCATCTGAAAGTGTGTTAAAAGATAGAGTACAACTTATCGAAGTCCGTATCATGTCACATGGAATCGCTCAATCAGTGTTTCAACCGTGGAAAGACGTTAGTAAACAATGTCATGTAACGTCACATTTACCTCAGAAAAAACATATCCAGTGACCATAAACTCAGCTAGAAAAGTTAACTCTAGAGAGGAGAATTTTGTTAAATATATGCACCATATTACATATTCATTATAATGTTTAATGTTCTTCAATATTTAATGCATGTTTGAATAAATCTGGAAAGTTTTTTATGACAGCCATCACTTAAATTTTTATATAATTTCATATAACTTTATTATTATAAAAATAAATAAAAGTGTATTTTTAGTGTTTGTATACAAATCAGTTAATTAATTTTTACCTTAAATATTATAGTATAGTATAGGCTACAACTGACTCCCAGTTACAATAATAGTTAAGAGATTTGTTTTCCTTGAGAAAATTTGCCATGTATTGTACCTGATATCCAAAATAATCGATATTGAATCGAATCGTAATCGAATCGAATTGCAAGCTTGTGAATCGAAATCGAATCAAATTGTGAAATTTGTGTCAATACCCAGCCCTAGAAAATAGTCAAACAGCACTTTCTGGAGTGCAAATGTTAAGAGTGCAAATGTTAAGACTAGTGAAACCCTTGGTAAGGCTTCTTAAGGTCATGACAGCCACAGCCGGTCAACTTTCACAACTACTGCGTGTGGCTGTTGCGGAAAGTTTGTGCAGTGAGTGATAGCGAATGAGGACACGCTGCTCTCCAGAGGCCTCCTCTTATCAGGCATAATAAACACGCGGCGGGTGACGTCCACTTGCGGAGGGAAATACTGATGCAATCAGCGTAGCTGACGAGAAGAAGACCCGTCGTCCACACACACACACACACACACACACACACACACACACACACACACACACACACACACACACACACACACACACACACAGTGTGTGTAAGAGCTACAGGGGGGGTGAAGGCTGAGGACCACGAGCAGTCGAGAAGAGCTGAGAGATCATTCAGCATCCAGTCCAGGCTGAGTGACTGCACATTTCTTTTACAATTTGCAATTTTTTGCTCTTTTCATTCTAGGCATTTACTCTCCTGAGGTTTAAACACAGGCATGCATAATTCAGCAATTTGTAGTGCATGGGAAAATATGGTTTTATGTCCTATTGGCGCTGACAGCATCATGTGACGCATGCCATGCGATACATCCCTCGGAGAGGATGAGGATGTCTCTAAGGAGCAATGCAGCTCACCGAGCCGACGGTAATGAACACCACATGGCCTCTACACGCAGCAAAACACTAAACACACTGAAGGAGGGGCCTGAGCCAAATCTAGAGACCAGGATATCAGAGATCCAGGGCTAACTAGAGATCAGGCAATATTACCTTTTTATGGCCATTAGCAATGCGGATAAGACCCCCTGTGGCGAAAGCTTTTGATGTTGTTTATATGTCTAAGTGGAGTTTTTAATGATCTTTAAGACAAACCAAGTACAAATTCATCAGCCAACACCATTGATGAGTTTTTCCTCCCTAAACTGAAGTGAACCAAAGACAGTCTCAAAAACACGCTTCGAAACCGCCACGAACATGTGACCCATCCCATCAACGTGCAGAGCTTTTCTCATGGCTTTCTATGATGTGCAAAGCGTTACTAAAGACACTGATACAGAAGGCAGATGTCTGACTCCGAGATGGCGAACGGGAATATGTTTTGTGTAACATTAGCATTAGCATTATTAGCGGTTTAAGAACCAGGCTTTTCAGAGCAAGTATCACTCTGATACATCGACTTGTAGACGAGTCTGTTTAATTCACTCTTCCTCTTCAGAATCAGTTTCTGGTTCAATCTTCAAACTTATTTGGCTGATTCAAACCAATATTTCCACTTGGCATTGTGTAGCGTTTACAACAGTTGAGCGAATGGATCAGGCAGAGCTGGTGTGAGTGAGTGGAGGCGGGGATAATTTGCATATTCATGGTTTCTGTATATTAAATGAAGCATTTTCTCAAAACATGTCACATACTCAGTCTACAAAAACACAAGCATTATGAATATTTGATTAATTACTACAATTGTAGCTATTCATGCTTCATATGCTTCAGGCAAAGTGGTTTTGCAAAATGAATAGTGGCAAATTAATTTTACACATTTAAAAAAAGGTATTCAAAAAATGTAAAACTTACACATTTAAGTTATTCAAATAGTGAATACTATTTCTTGGTGCTGTTTTTAGAGTCCTATCAAGGCCCTATAATTCCTGCAATGTGGAAAATGCAGACGGAATCACACAATACAGCAATGGGAACAGAATTCAACACGAATGTCATGGAATTTGGCTAATTTTGGATGAATAAATCAATAGTAGGGATGTGCAATTAATCACATCGGAATATGAACCATCTTCTGTGAATATTAATGCCCCTCTAGAAATGAAACCTGTAAACATCTCTGCTGTGCAGCACTTCGTTTGGCACACAACAACAGGAATTGTTAGGCTAATTGTCAGTTGATTACATTTTAAAAGATTAAATCATTAATGTTTTACGGCTTTCTTTGATTACTGTTTTCTTTGATTAACGTTTTTGATCAATTTGTATCAAATCATATCTTATATCTAGAACCATTAAAACAGACAACAGAATTTCTGGAAAAAAATAAATAATAATTTCATATTATTGTATTACTAATTCAATTATTATGAATTTAATTGATTAGACATGCTTTATGATTGTTAAAATTCAAAACGTAATCCAGTACAATTAAAATGAAAAAAAAAAAAAAAAAAAAAAAAACAGGAATTTGAGAAAAGATAAAAACGGATCTTACAGGAGATATTATTGGTAATATTCAAGAGCCAGTGAGTGAGTTGTACCCGATCATGGGTGTCTCTCCATCAGCACAGCTCACGAACAGCCTAGCAACTGCACAGCAACAGGCTAAAAAACACTCAGAAACGCAAGTGCACAGCAGCGCCCTGGCAACAGCAGCGCCCTGGCAACCAATCACAACACTCCAGCATAGCGACGGAAAGTTTTACAAGCACCAAAACTGTAAAAATCTAGTTAGAAACTATTCTTCTCACGTATCGTAACTGTGCATGTTGGCGCATCCAAATGTGTGTGTGTGTGTGTGTGTGTGTATGAGGGGGCAGGGAAGGGGCAAGAGAGATTTGCCTACTGGCACAACTGTCACATCAAACAGACCTCCCACAATCTGTCCTCCCTCTTTTGTGCCCGTCCACACGGCTCTCTTTATCCGGAAAACGCCAGCCCATCGGGAAGCCTTTAACCCTTTGGGTCACAGCCATTGCCATGGTTACAGTGGGAGTATGGAGGGGAGAAAACAGTGGACACTGTGACAGACACCGCAGCACTGCTACACAACGACAGCGCCTCGGGGTTACCGGGATCATGTGGCATAAAAACAGGACGGAAATGTTCCAGAGAAAACACCTGTGGGGTAAAACTCACACCTAGAGCACCGTGGAGGAGGAGGAGGAAGCCCTTCACACGCATGCTGGCACTGTAAAGCCCAGCCCACTGCTCTGGGGATGGTTTTCACGGATCACTTACCACTGGATTTCTGTGTAAGACAGTACAGGCTTATAGTTGAAAAAACAACGTGACTTGAGAAGCTTAGAGGAAATGGTGAACGGGATTCTTTAATCCTGCTTTAAAGGAAAAGTGCTTCAAAACTGTTACTCTTTCGCATTAATCTAGAGCAGCAACAAATAATTAATACAGTCAATAATAATAATAATAATAATAATAATAATAATAATAATAATAATAATAATAGTACATTTACATTTATGCATTTGGCAGACGCTTTTATCCAAAGCGACTTACATTGCATTCAAGGTACACATTACAATAGTAATGAGAATTTAAAAATTCTTTATTGAATAGTTGGATGCGAAAAACTTGGGAAAACGGTGGGAAAAGTGCACGGCTCAAATTACTGATAGCGGTCGTTTCAGAAGCTAATACGTAGTTTCGTGTGGGTTACCCTGTCGGGTAGGCTTATGTTTACAGGAAACAGAAATTACTAAAACAAGTTACTGTGAACTATGAAACTGTGTTGCCATACACTGTCACAATACACTGGTATTGGTACAATAACCATCATATTTAAAAAAAGGAAATATTATGTTACTACACATAATAATATGGTAAATAATCCAGCAGCAGAAGCTGACACCCCATTTTAAGACGAGTCTATTTTGGCTAAGTCAAGTGCACGGAGAAAAGTGTCCGTGTGGGAGTTCAGGATTGTGTGTAATAGATCTGCAGGAGGTTCTGATCAAAAGTAAGGTCTTTTCGTACAGTTTCGGTTCCTACACTCAAATTTTGAGTGATTAACTGGCTAAAAAAAAAAGATTAAACACAAAATTGAGAAAGATAAAGATGAATTCGACTGATAACATATTGCTGTCGTCACTTCCTTTAGCCATGATAAGTTTGTAGTTAACATTTGATATGGCGACAGCCCTATTTCCTCAGTGTCTTGTACGTGACAGGGTCAAGTATGAATATGCAAAAGATTTTTGTCCGGGATAAAAAATTGCTGTAGAAACAAATTTTACTCAGAAATTGCTAGTAAATACCAAGAAATGGCAAGTAACACACTGAATTAAGTGTGATTTTTTTTTTACATTTTTATATAATTTCTTTGAATACACATTTTTCTAATACAACAGCATGAAAAAGTGCACCAGGGACTTTCAGCCTGTAGTTTGGAACGACATAATTGAGTGAGTTTTTGGTTTTTGGTGAGACTTCAGCAAGGCTCTGATGAAGAAGATCAAGGCTGTGAATCAGTGGCTCCGGGGCTCTTGTGGGAACTCACTGACCCATTTCCCGCAGCTATGTGGACCGGCTCTGATGACCAATTAAACAATGGTCACATTTTAAATACAACAGGGCTCTGCTGGCCTGCACCCCTCCCCCCGTCTGCGGTTATCGAGACTCTCTGCTCACAACAGGAAGAGCTCGTCTGCAGCGTCTCTGATGCAAAGCGCTGTTGCCATCTCTGAGCCTGCGTAATGCTAACCAGAGCACCAGCGTCGCCAAGAAACGGCCCCCGCTAATATGCGCTAGCCTGTTTGCGGGTGCTGCTGACGTATACAGTTCTCAGTTCCTGGCGGGGAGAAGGAAACGTTTTCAGATCCTGTCGCACAGCTCTATGAACCAGCGACCGGCGTGTAGCGTGTCAGATCCGACTGAAATGTACGGTTTCTGACAAGGCTGGAGATATTTATAGGCGAGCTGGATTTGGGTAACACTTCAGACCAGAGCGTTTTGATCCAAACCGAGCTCGCCGGAGGAATGCTGGGGCGATGCATCTGAAAATTAGGCCACGTTTGGAGGGAACAGAAAAGGCCAGGGAGAAAGTGAGAGAGAGTGAGAGAGAGAGAAACAGAAAACATCAAGCAAAACCCTGAGAATATGCAGTCTGGAGGGAAGAACTGAAAATAACAGGGTGGCTGCGCGTGAGCTGATGATCTGAAGTTTAGTTACAGCTCTCTGGGAAATCTATATCACTTGGCACAAGTAATGTAGGGCAAGTTCTGCTTGAATACTGTAATACTGCAGGAAAGATTATTTGACTCAATACAAGGAAGTCAGCATGGAAAGTCCTGATCTTGGGGGTTTCAATCAAGAGCATTAATAACTGGACTTAAAGGGACACTCCACCCATTTGCATTAAGCTTTGCATTGTTAGAAACCCAGTCATACTATTGAATGGTCGTGCAACACTCTCTCATTTTCCCCTGAGACGGGAGAAATACGTTATTTACCTCTTACACTTCCTCCTACAATGACGCAAAAATCTTCATTTTGCGTCATTGTCGGAGGAAGTGTAAGAGGGGGGGATTTCTGTTGAGACTACAAGCACTAGTTCCTCATCTTTCCCAGGGGGCGGGACCCGCTCACGCTACAGACCTATTACAGATCAGTGGGTGGGACTTTACTCTCTGAAACTGAAAGCAATATCCTCCATCTTGTTTGAAGCTAAGCTAACAGACGCTGTAGACAGATGTAAAGTTATGACAATAGCGGAGGAGAGTGCTCAATATGATATAGAAGAAGAGGATTTCGGAAGTCTGATGCTTGAATCAGGTGTTTGTGGCTACCTTTACAAGCCGCATTATAGCGAAGAGCAGCCGAGGCAGAAGACCTGCCTGCCGCGGACGAGGAGCCCGGACCGGTGGCGCCGGTGATCTCACTATGCAACTACGAACCGCTACGAACACAGAGATAGAGTCCGTCTGCGGCAAAGAATTTCAACGATGACAATTTCTCCTGGACGAAATCTCTGAATCAGACGAGGACACGGACGTTTGTGTTGTGAACTATCCTAGTTTCGCACCGCATATGTTCTGACTGAACATCCAGGTACCATGCAATAATTCACCTTTTCGAAAGAAATACAAACGAGGAGTAATGCACTAATGAGTTCGCCAACTAACTAGACATTTTGTGTGAAATGAATTTCAAGCTCTGGTGGTAGCTAGCCTTGTAGACGGAAGAGTGATTTCTCTTATAGGCAGATATGCGCTTTCTGGATTAGTGGGAGTGGCTTGCGGAGCTGTGCAATGTGGTGCATTGTGGGAGTTGTTGTCTTTCATACAAATGCGTCCTGAAGTTATTTTTTGTCTTTCCTCGGTCACGAAGGCACCAAATTCAAAATTTATTTTACATTTCGACTACATATATGACCCACTTTAAATAAAAAACAATGTTCAAATGGGTGGAATGCCCCTTTAAGGATAGGGCTGTCACGATAACCGCAAAATTGTAAAACCGCGCTACTGAGAAGCCAACCGCAGAGGAATGCAAGTAACCGTAGCAACCGCGATTTTCGCATGTTTTCTTTTTTCATAAGGCTATACCCTTCTTGTTTTGAACTTTGTGCTTGTGTATTGAATGCTAAATAAGTTAATAATCATAACAAGACTGTTTTTATCATGGTGATTTGTACAGAGGCTTCATTGATTTGCTCTTAAGACTTACAGACAGTAAATGAGAGAGATCGACTGAGCGCGTGCGATTACCTGCGTCTGTCTTTGAGGTCAAGTCAAGTCATATGCGTGAAAAGCTTTCCATGTCCAAGGAAAGCAAAATATTTGTCGTGTCATCCTCTTAACGTTTAAGGGGATTTACCATGAATGGCATCAGAGACAGCGCTGGTCAGCATCCACAGCGCGAGGAAGCCGCGGGAATCAAAAAGCAGCGAGTCACGCATTGAATCAATACCATTTAAGCGTCAGCTTCAGCGTTACCCATGCGACGCATTGCTGGTCAGCTCAGCCTTGAAAAGTGGAGCTTAACTTGTTTCATTACTATCTTTTAAAGAATCAGCGTTTTTGAACGTGTTCGTTGAATGAACGGTTTAATGATTCACTCAAAGACAGTCCATTGCCGTAACAATGTAATGCGCGCTGATTGACAGCCGTAACAATGCGCAGAGACGCTGTTTAGTTTCGGTTACATTGGTTACTGAAAATGTAGGCTACTCGTTTTTGTGCATGCTGACCACATGGTAAAACCTATTTATATAGCAACAAATAAATATAAATATATCGAAATAAATAAATAAATGCCGATAATACCGCATACCGTGCTATTGAGCCACTCAAAATTACCGCAAGGGAAATTCCTTCACCGCGACAGCCCTACTTTAGGAAAAAGCATAAATGACATTATGAGTGTAAAGTTGAAAATATAACCTTCAAAACAAAAACGCGTCAGAGCGGTTGACTAGATGTCAATCAGGTCAATGCAGAAGTAACCAAAGCCATCCGTGTTTTCTAACCATGTGTTTCCTGATATTCAAATCTAGTGATTTAAAGAGATAGTTCACCCAGAAATGAACGCTCTGTCATCATTTACTCGCCCTCAAGTTGCAATCTGTATGAATGTCTTTGTTCTGTTGAACACAAAGGAAGATATTTTGAAGAAAGTTTGTAACCAGGCCGCTTTGGGGCACCATTGACTTCCAAAGTAGGAAAAAAATATATACTATGAAAGAACTGTTCAGTTTCCCACATTCTTCAAAATATCTTCCTTTGTGTTCAGCAGAACAAAGACATTCATACAGGTTTGGAACAACTTGAGGGCGAGTAAATGATGACAGAACTTTCATTTTTGGGTGAACTATCTCTTTAAATTTCTTCAGAATTTCTCTTTTTATGTTCTACGAATTTAGATTATCTTTTGTTTTTTAAAAAATATGATTTTTTTTCTCTGAACAACTCCTTTAAAAAAGCATTTAGTAAGTTGCTTTGTAATGCAGGAGCAGTGCTGTAATCATGTTGTACTGATCTGGCCTGTTCTTGGGCCAGCTCAAACATGTGTCTGGGCGTAAGCAGGGGTCAGGTGTCCGGTTCGCCGGTGAGGTGTGTGTGTGTGTCCAGCTCAGAGGTGAGAGGTTGTGTGTGAGCAGCAGGAAGGCTGGGTGTGTGTTTCATTCAGCCTCTCATTGACAAGCACATCTCCCCGACACCGCAGGGGCTCAGGCCACTCAATAATCCAGCACAAGAGATCGCTTTAGAGACACACACTTACAGGTAGGGAGATCTCTGACAGATGCAATGTGGATTCCCTAGTACAAACATTAACTTGGGAAAGGGTGAAGCCAGGACATAAAAGAAGTGAAAAAACACTGGTATCGGTGACAAAAGCAGCATAACCGGTTTGTCCAGTTCTGCTCCACTGTTTTGGTTTTGGTTCTCACCGCTCTGCACAATGCGCAGTGGTCTTGCAGCGGTAAGGCAAACAAAACCGCTATTGTCCTGGCGGATCTGCTCTGAACGAAGGGCGGGTAATCTGACCTCGCTGCATGTGCTGTGCCTGTGCCGCATCAGCTTCAGTGCAAACGTGTTGTGTGTGGAGACCGTGAGAGGGACCTTGCACTTGTCAGTTCACTTTCTGGCTGTTTAATTCCTTTGAGACAAGTGCATTTG
This sequence comes from Squalius cephalus, assembly GCF_949319135.1. Lineage (NCBI taxonomy): Eukaryota > Metazoa > Chordata > Actinopteri > Cypriniformes > Leuciscidae > Squalius > Squalius cephalus. The sequence goes on from NC_137145.1 coordinate 23,816,623, forward strand.
AAAGCAAAAACTGCTTTGGCAGAGAGTGATATCTAGCGCTGATAGTCATTTTTGGCACGTCTTTTGACATTGTAGTCATAATCCAAAGTCTGTACTCTTCTGCCAGCAATGCATACCCAGGAAATGACACTAAAACTAGGTTACCTATTTTCAAAGGTTATTGCTGAGACAAGTACAAAAAAAGTAGCTACAGTGATTCTACCATGCTTAAAACATTGTTACACTCTTAAAAATAAAGATCCCAAGAGGGAGTTTTTGCACAGCAGAGCCACTGAAGAACCATTCTGGTTTCCACAAAGAAGCTTTCAGTTTACACTGGAACTAATGATTATTTTTTCAATTAATCAAATAATCTAACTCATACTTCTTTCCTGTTAATGTACGGTTTATTTTCTGAATGGTTGATTTATCCTTTGGTTAACTTACCAATAAATAACCATAACCAATTATGAACTTTGACCTGATACTACTTAAGACAAAAGATAAGGTTTATGCAGTGTAGGCCTAATAAAGTTGTTTAACCTAGAAAAGTTGTTTACTATGGCTGTGAATGCAGTAACTTTTTGGGATTTACAGCAGCAATTGCTTACAAGTGTGAATCCTGAAATGGTTTGTTCAGGCAGGAGATTAAAGAAGCAGCTTGAATATGTTCATTCAGCTGTGAGATCAAACAGCTGAAGTCACAACCGCACATTCTTACCAACGCTAGCCGTAACCCTAGCGAAGAGTCAAACGTGGTGTCCAGAAAACAGTGGCGGTTTTAAACGATTGACAGCGCGTTATTAAATAAATTAGTAAAATCGAGATGCGAGTTCATCCATTAGATATTTCAACTAACCAACAACAGCATTAAATGCTTTGTTAGTGGTTGTAGCGAGTAAGTTTGAGCCGCGGGTCTCGCACACACGGCAGCTTGTAAAAAGTGAATGCTGTGTGAACGCAGCCGTATTAAGCACAAGATATTGGACTGGCAACCGTTTTAGTGCCGTGTAAAAATCCACTTTAATAGTCCAAACACTTGTGCTGCAGTCTCGTCGTTTTGAGGTACGCCATCTCAGTTTTACAGAGCACCATTTTAATTTGGTCTCGTTTTAAAAACTCCCTTGAGTCGCAGGTTCTTTAAGACCTCAATGAAGAATTCTTAAAAGAACCATTTTTTCCTTTGTTTGAAGAACATTTATAGAACCTTTTTCCACTATAAAGAACCTTTCTGTGGAATGGAAGGACTCCGTGGATGTTAAAGGCTCTTCCTGAAACCACAGATGCCAATAAAGAACCTGATTATTAAAGGGGACATATCATGCTAAATCCACTTTTTTAGCCCTTAAATGCATTTTGTTGTATATTTGGAGTGTTTAGAAGTACAGAAAAGTTGAAATTATTCTCTTCAGGTGCTTCGTTGATATCTTTATATTCTGTTTTGGCCTTATTTTTCAACCTGTTCAGATTTTTCTGTTATCTATGACGTTTTGTGAACTATTACGTCACAGTATTTGCAGCGGAACTGCCAAATAAGGACATTGACTTCCAGCCCAACACTTCCAGCAATCCGCCATTTTTATTTCTCGCTGCAATTTTGTAGTCCAAGCTAAAAGATGCAGAAGTTACGAGAGGGTAAGTTAAAATGTTCGGTTGTTGGATGTAGTAACCCACACGCTTCATTACACCGTCTAATGTAGATGAACTGCCGCGCATGTTTAACTGAAAGAACGAGCAGAGAGAGAGAGAGACCCGGTCGCGCGCACGCACTCTCTCTCTCTCTTCGGAGCCAGGCGAAAGTGTAAACAAGACACCGTCTCCAAACTAGACGCTGTCTTGCTCTCTCTCCCTCGCACATATTAATCAAAATAAATCGACACGGTGGTAAAAGGTCGGAAGACCAAAGTTTCATGTGTAAATACAGTAACACACCATTGCGATACATCCATATGAAGACGTTGTTCTGCAGGTTCGTCGTCTTCATTTTCATCTCGCTCCGGCTCCGACTCTGGCTCGAACAAGTAAGGCTGGCTGGACAAGTCTTCCGTTGTTGACATTTTGTTAATAACGTGTGAATAAAAAGCTAGATAATCGTATCTCTGCTATCAAACTACAAAAATGGCCGAACGGGGTGGAGTTGAACCGAGTGTCACCTCTGCATCCTGGAGAGGGGGCGGGGTATGAAGTGTCTCATTTGCATTTAAAGAGACCGCACCAAAACGAGTTGCTCTCAGACGCACATCAGAAAAGGGGTAGAAAAGGGGCCTGTGGAGCTTTAATAATGAGGAATTCAGACCCAAGCATTGCAGTTCCGCTTTATATAGACTACAAATGTATGATTTATATGTAAAAAGGAACGATTTAAAAGCATGATATGTCTCCTTTAAGAGCGTAGACACAACAACAACATAAGACATGAATGTTCAATAAATGATTAAATTAATTTATTAACAGCCATCACAAGCAGCTCTTCAGCTGAGTGAAATGGTCCATTAGCCTAACTGTACTTTATTTACATTTGCCAAGCAACAAATTATATACGGTCACAGGTATTATATCGGTTATTTTCCAATGGCTTCGAAGACTAAATAAATTAAGATTTTGAACTCTTTCATAGTTAAGCAAAAAGATACGAGAGAATGCTTTATATTGGGAATATAAGGCCACGGCTAAATGTAGTTATTAGGCACAATGGAGAATAAACCTCATCGTTCTCTCTGTGACTGGCCAGATCAGGACGCCCAGGGGTGAGTCAAAAGACAGAAATATGAGCTTGAGAAGACAGCAAATCACCACAAGCCCCCCTCTGTCTCGAGCCCTAAATGTCATATGGAGTTTCAGTTACATCCACACCAGACACATCTAAGAGCTGGATGCAAACAGATCAAGGGATCAGTGTTTAATTCAATCCAATTAAACACACTGAACTAAAGAGTGAAGTCAAATGGACTTTTACTCAAAGCAACAGCTCAAGTGTATGATTGCCAAATATTCTTCAAATCTACAAAATCTCTGGCTCACGGCAGGCCGTCCTCTCACGACGCTGTGAGGAAGAACATCATCCCCCTTCCTGTGAATAGAAACTGCTGCTGAACACCTCTGCCAGAACTGCAGAGGGAACGCAGCATGAGCTCATTAAAAAGTCCTGCGCTTGCATTTAGCGGCAGATATCTGACCATTATTCCACACGACCTTATCAATTATGAGTGAGCTGCTGTTTTTAGACGTGCAATCCTCTCACCTCGCTCTGAAACACACTCGGGCAGGGAAACGGAGCCAAAGGAAGCCAGCATTAAACCGGCGTCAGCTGCTGAGCTTTTAATTAAATATGAGATTAGCTGAAAATGTGGAAAAACACTGAAAAGCAAATGCCTCTGGGCCCTGTTCATACGGCACCAGGAGCTTCATGTTTCAGCGGCAGTGTGAAGATCCAGTAATGGGAAGTCAAGGAGCTTGTTATGAAGCCCCAGTGGAGTTGAAGACCCCAGAGTGTGTGAAACACACGTCACTCAGATTTGATTTGCTCACAGTTGTGCCGTGGTGCTCGGCAAGTGTTACTTTCACACTGATTTCAGAGTTTCACATTTCAGAGTTTCACACTTCTAAAGTCACTACCATTCCAAAGTTAGTCTATAATACAGAAATACTGTTTTTACCGTATTTTGATCAATAAACGCAGCCTTGTTGAATATAACTTCTTTCAAAAACATTTAAAAATCTTACCAACCTCAAAAATGTGTATATACAAACGCACACATGTCAGATTGCCTATAATATGTAGTGCTAATAAGAGTGAGCGTGAGTAATAACGTCTGCTTATAAAACGGATAGTTCCAGTCCTTGATTGTGATTGGTTGAGCCGCGTTCGAAGCCGTTGTAAATGACTCAACAAACACACACCTGTGACCGCATTACGTTAGTGTTACTGCGCAACTGCCGTTTGTGATGCTTTGTTGCTGCATGTGTTGCTTAGCAACCTCTGTGGAACTACATTGCTTGGCGGAGGAATACATGTGTTATAACGTTATATTTTTTGTTGCTGGTGTTTATTTTATGAATAAAACAAATATTAAAATGAATATTTTTATGGAGTAACCGTTTTATAAAAGCAATAAGCCCCTTGAAGCCGTGTTTTAGAGTGGATTTAGCACAGCTAAGGGGCGTTGTTAGGCACGACGTGGAGCGGGGCTTATTGCTTAAATGTGTGTGGGTGCTTCAGCTACTAAATACTGCCAGTGTGTCAACGTTGAGCCATTCAGAAGCTCATGAGTTTTTATATAGACTAGAAGAGATAGCGTGAGCTGTGGGCGCTGATTTGACCTCTGTGCATATAAAAGCCTATTACGGTGCTTCCCAGATTCACTCTCAATGTGTAGTAGTTTGTGTGAGACTTCCTTAACACTTCAGAAAAAAGCATGCACTACTACTGCTGTTAAAAGGATAGTTCAGTTGAAACATTCTTCAGAAAGGTCACACAGGTTTGGAATGACATGAGGGCGAGTAAAAGATGACAATTTTCATTTTTGGGTGAACTTTCCCTTTAATACACTATAAACTTCCAGATGCATGGTCACTGAGCATCACTCATCACATCCTCTAAACGAAGAGCAAATGTCAGTGTGAAAGCAAAGTCTGCCATCACACTTCTCATGCTGTTCATGTGCAGCGCTGATGGAGGCACAGATGAAGAGAGAAAAACATTCAGCTTCCTCTAGCGCAGTGACTACGACAGACACATTCAGGTCAGCCCATCATCTTCACGCAATCTAAACCACTGCTGTACCTGAAGATTATATCATATCTGTTCACATTCGTTATATTACACAATCTAGATTAATTCAAAAGAACTGGGCATTTTATTGACGACACAGAAGCAGAGAGCAAAGAAACCGCAGCTCTGAAGTCTAAAGGTTTTGTTTGAGTTTTTGACGCTTTTATTTCATTGCAAACTGACTATTGTAAACAATTAAGAAATCGCAAAACTCACCACCATGAGGCTACGGTGTTGATGGGTGGTTACCAGGGCGTTGCTAAGGCTTCTAGGGTATTTTGGGGGTGTCTGAGGTCAAATGAGCCCCAAGTCTCTATGATAGTCGGGTCTTTCAGTGTAAGCCTGTGGGATTTCTGCCTCGTTTAATACTGGAGAGACGGAGATAACGAAGTCGTCCCTCATAAATCTGTATTTAAATGTGCTCATTAGTACAGTCGTCAGGCCTCATTTCTATCCACAGCACGTCTTTTAAGTGTGTGCGATCAGTTTTATTCACGGCGCTCAAGTGACCCTCAGCAATGGAGATGAAAACACATGTATTTTTTTTTTTTAAGTGCCCCATTTCACTCACACTGCTAAACACACACAGGCCTTGTTGCAATGCAGTGTATGCTAACATTTGGGAAGTGGGGAGTTTTGATTTTCACATCATCTCCACTTAATACCATGAACAAGCCAACAAAAACAGACTTGGAAAGTACAAATTCTGTATTGTCGGACTTCTGTGCTGTAATGCAGTTCCCCAAACTGAGCTTCACAAACCCCTCTGGGTACGAAAAAATAAAAAAATTGTACAATTTTTTTGCACCTTCAGGCATTTATCTGGAGTGTGAGGCCGTCTCAGACCCTGATGCCAAACGCTGGACGCCACGACTGCAGGAATGATAACGGAAGTGAGAGCGGGTCCTCCTGTGAAGGAGACTCAAAGAAAACTCAGGAAGGGAGGATGAGATCGGCCTTGGAACGACGGACGTAACAGACAACAAACCCTCTATCATCTAAACTGGAACCAAAGGTTAAGACGACCTCTGGCCCAAAGGCAGGATGATCACCAAACACCTCACCTGCTGATATAGGCCGTTATTTACTTACACACACACACACACGTTAATTAACAGTCGTCTTTAGCTCTTGTGGTGTTCAAGCGCAGTTTTTTGGCTGGGACGCGGCAGACGAGAGGCGACACTAGCTTCGACACCGCTAGCTCTGTGGCGTTGGCTTGGTGTGTCACAGGCTTAAGTCAAAGGCCAGACTGATCTCAGGTCTGTGGATACAGTACAACGTTAAGGGAAACTAATAACTGAAACTTACCAAACTATACTCATGATTTTTAGTAGTTTTAAAGAGACCACTCTTCTGAAAAAGTAGTTAGTTACACTAAAATCAAACACAATGTTGCTATTTAAGGGGACAGTTTATAAACAAATTTAAAATCATAATCTAATTAAACTACATTTATAAATGAATATAATTAATACATTTACAAAAAAAGATATAATTTATAACTATTAAGATTACACATTTAAAAAACAAAAAACTATATTCATTGCAGTCTAATTTATGTCATTTACAGGAACACACAGTGATGAACAGCAAATGTCTAGGACTCGAATCTGTGAATTTGCAAATCGGTCTCTTTTTGATTCAGTTCATTTACAGTAAGATTGAGTGTGCCTAACATGAGAGAATATTTTAGGAGAAAGCGTTATCTCAGCTCGCTCAACTGTAAAGCTGTGTGTGGACAATGTGACAAAAAAAGTAGAGATATATAGCACTTGTGTCACGCTACGCCACTGCTTGCTGGGAAAAGTAGAGTGTTACGGGAAGAAAGCAGGTTTGGTTCCCCCTCAACACTGAGATCTACAGCAGAGACGTGGGACAGGCTGATTAGCAGGAGGAAAACCAGAAGTGCCTACTGGCTTCATTAAGGAACGTCTCTGGCCCTGAACACCATAAACACTTTCATACCACGGGCAGCGCTGCTTTCATCCGGGCTGTGAAACAGTCGTTTACTCAGACCTTCAGGGCCAACTCTTTCCAATACAAAACTGCAGTGACAAACACAACGGGCCTTCGATAGCGCGACGAGTAAAGCACATCTGTTCAGCCCCGTTACTCTGCATTTCACCTATACTTTAGGAAAGGAAAATAAAGAAGTGTAAGCTTTATTTGGTAAAGGGAAGTGACAAACGTGGGTGGTTGCTAGGGTGTTACTATGAAGATTGAGTGTTTTAGACCCTTTTTAAGCTGTGAGGGACGAGTTATGCTACCGTTCAAAAGTTTGGGGTCAATAAGATTCTGTTTGAAAGAAATTAATACTTTTATCCAGCAAAGACAAAGGTGACATTAAACATTTATACAAGATTTATACATTTACACTTATAAAAGATTTATATTTCAAATACATGCTGTTTTTTTAAACTTTCTTTCTTTAAAGGAGAACTCCGGTCAATTTTAACATTGAGCTCATTTTTTTGTACATTTGGAGTGCTGTCAATACAGAGAACAACGACAAAAATCGGTGTTGCCTACACTGTGTTATCCTCTTTTTAAAATTTGCACCCTGTTGACTTCAATGGGGCAAGTTTTAAACCTGCTTTTAGCCTCTTAACATCCTTGATGTGTCATTACAAGTGCACAGGTCATGTGAGTGATTCCTTCAGAGTGAACACGGGTGAATCTGACTGCAGTAGATGTGAAAGATATGAATAAAAATTATGTTTATTCATCCAGCGCTCATACCTGTATTTACATCCTGTTTTCGGTTAAAGTCCACAGTAATCGATTGTCGAGTTCACGCGCATGGGTTTAGTACGTACGATCATGCGCCGGAACTCGACAATCGACTACTGTGGACTTCAACCGAAAACAGGAAGTAAATACAGGTATTATGTTCTATGTATATACAGCTCAATGTTAAAATTGACCGGAGTTCTCCTTTAAAAGAATCCTGGGAAAACATTTGTCACAGAAATATGAAACAGCAAAGCTGTTTCCAGCACTGGTGGAGGTAATCAATGTTTCTTGAGCATCAAATCAGCATATTAGACTGATTTCTGTAGATTAACCTATATTTCATTTCTACAGTGAACAAATGGTGTTATTTTACATTATTTAGGCAGCTTGAAGGATGAGTGCTGCGTAAAGTGAGTACCAAACAGCATCTCCAGGGGCTCGCTTGAAAACCAGATAAAAAAAAAAGTTGTGTGCACCCCTGACTATATTATTTGAAAGAGTTGAGCATTTCACGAAAAACTGGCTGCAGTTGTGTTGTAATGAAATCGGCATATGTTCATGCATTCAGTCCCTGTTAGAGGATCTAATCTGAGCCGCCCACACTAGCAGGAATGAGGAGGTTGACATCATCAGCTCCCACTTCATCCCAAGATAAAACAGACCCTTCTCCCTCTTTCAGCAACATTCTCAACATGAAAACAAGGGCATTACCAGTACGCCTTTTAAAATTTAAATGTGTATTTCCCCCAAATGCCAAAGAAAAGTTAATTATATCAGTAACGCTTTACAACTCGACCTCGCTCTATCGCCATCGGCCATTGAAAACAACACCAATAACGCCTATGATGTGAACAACGTGTCAGCAATCTCTAATTCAATGCATGACCTATTATAGGAAAATGGCAGAGTGAAGTAAACACAGGCTGGCACAGTGATGTTAGCGATGGCGTTCCCGTGCCTTTGAAAAGCGCAGTGTTTGCCAAACGCGTCCACAGAGGGAGTTTCTGAGCCTGCTGACTGCACGCGGGGAACATGTCTACCATCTGCCTGGATCTGCAGACCAACTGCAGGAGTCTGGAGGACCAACCCAGCTACAAAATGGTGGTGTGGTACACACACAAAAGCAAGAAGTCAATGCCAGGAAGAGATTTTGGAAAAGAGCAAATAACATATTGCAGTACTAGCGGCTGCATCCAAGCTTCCACACATTCCCATGAGAGATCAGCTACAGAAACGCCTGTGGAACGTGTTTGTTGTGTTCATTAAACAATAAATGAATTGAAACATTCTCTATTAGATCTCAGACTGTTATAGTTACATTAATGTTGTGTTTTACATTCCTAGTGAATGCAATAGCGGATGGCAACACTACTACTGCAATAAGCTAGTGAGAAATCAAAGACGTCCCGCAGAGCATTATATGAGGCTTCACAGCGCTTGATCAAAGAGGCACGTGTGTGTGTGTATATTTAAATGTGTGTGTCTTTCTGTGGTCTTGGATGTTTTCTCTGGAATCAGGAATTCTATGGGGTTGTTCACACAGAACGCGTTTTTCCCATTCGTTGCTCTACTTCTCCATGCTTTTTCCATGTTTACACGCTAGACGGAGGTCTTTAACAGTTGTGCTCACGTTTTTGCTGTTAAATGCATTCTGTGTGAACCGGCCCTAACAGAGGATAACGACGCTCAGTTCCAGGAATGCACTAATATTTTGTTGGTAGTTGCTAACACTTCAGAAAAAAATAATTTGTCGTTACACTACATCGTTATGCATCGCTTTCTGCCAGGACTTTTACATGCTTTCCCCAAACCACTGAAGTGACGTCGGTGTCCGGGTTAGTGGTAGCATTAGCCGTCAGGCAAGTGTTATTTAAATAAACTCCTGATGTACTTACAAACTTCCCAATGCCTCGTTTTATGAGTACAGAACCTATGTGTACTACTGTAGAAGTTTGGTGCCATTCTGGGCATTATTAGTGGGGTAATTTACAAGATACATCCTTGGATCTGTTAGCGCCTGCTCTAAACCATTCGGCTGATATCTCTAAATAAGCTCTAACTTTAATAATGTTCAACCAAGGGAAAAAATGCTTCTGGGGGGGGGTGTTTGGCTCGAGGTCATGGTGCAAAGGACCCTAGGTTGATTTTACTCCGAACCATCCCTTTTAAAATCATATCTGAATCGCACACATCCTTTACACTGCAAACACACACTAGCTGTGGTCTGGATTCGTCACGGTACGCCGCTGCTCATATTCACGGCATTACTCAAGCCGGATCTTGAGGAAAAGTGAGGCATGTGTTGTTGCATTACTTATAGCTGTTATTGTCTTGTCCACAGACATCGTCATTGATCCAAAATACTTGAGGGCAGTAAAAAGCGAAGTTAACTGAAGTGGTTATTCGTGATGTCTGAGGTCCAGAGAAGTGGTTTTAATTAGCACTGAGAGGGCAGAGTTCAGGGCAGCCCTGCGGCTCCGGGCCTGGGAACGACCGCTCGACTGGAGACCGCGTCTCTGCACTCTGGCTTCATTTCTGCTTTGTAATGTCTCGTGTCTCCATCAGAGGATAGCGAACTGATAGTGCTCCGGGGACACGAGCTGTGGTTGTGGCCAAGCACTTGTTTTCCAAGAGTCTACTGGATGGGTCATGAGAAATGTTGGCCGAATGGACAGGCGGGTTCTGCAAGGAAATGTCTGATGTTCCTTATTGAGTTAGGCCTATAGCGTAGCCGAAAAGCAGAACTGTAGATGTGCCATTTCTCTCACCCTGGAAATACAATCCGTCGCTGAAGATGCAAACGCTGACCGAAGAGAAAACTATCTACCAACAAGCTCATTTTTCACCAATGCAATCTGAACCTGTGATAATGGACACCACTGTACAATACGGACTGTGATTGCACTTCATTTCCGAATTTGCATTGATCCAAAGCTGATTAATGGCAGTGCAAACAAATCACTCAAACACTGCAATCATTTTCACTGAAGACTTCATAACAGTCATTCATGATGACAGCTGAATACACTATTTTCTTGAACTTATTCTTTACTAAATTAACCACATGATTTTAAATTGACACGTTTCAAGTCAAAAATATTTCAAAACATTCTTTGCCTTTCTTCTCATCCATCTTTGATCAGTTTTTTAGTTGAAATATCTTCATATTGTCTTTAGACATACAAATGAAATATTTGTAATTATACAGCCATGCATGTTATTATTTGTGAAATAAAGTCGACCACTCATCGAATGTTCATCCCGATTACGAAGCGCCACATGCAGAACATACGAGCCCTCACAGCTGACTGCACAGCGACTGTGCGTGTGTGCAACAGGAAATGATGCTACTAAAATTAGTCACTATGCAAATTCTGAATTAAACAGCACAATTTGGCCTGAGTAAAACTTCAGAGGGAGACAAAAGAGTCTTGTGCAGCGTTCTGCAGGCGCTGCCTAAACACAGTGTGATGTATGACACATATATGCATCATATAAGCGTGTCCCTGGTGCTTGAGGAACCGCAGCTGTGGAGGAGGAAGGGCTGAAGCTGCAGCGATTGGTCTGTCTGACAGTCACTTACTTCTGCTCTAGTTCCTCCCGGGTCCTTTTATCGGCCTCAAAGATTTACTGTCTGTACACACACATACTCCTGCATGGGAGACCGCAACATGATTACCGCTGCGGAAACGTGGCTTTACCGTTTCACCTGATTTTGAGAATGTCTTTACCAAATGAGCATCACGTCACTGACCCCTGTACGTGTGAGATAAAGACATAAACCTTGAGACGTCCCCATCCGCCTTTCAACCGGAACCTAGCAAACTTCAACGTGTGTTTTCACACGACACGCTGAAACAAAAGTCAGCAGAAACCACAAAACCCTTTCATTACAGAGGCGACCTCCTGTTGTGCACAGTCTTAAATCCGTGCTTACGGTCTTTAAAGTGAGATTGTCACATGAGCGTTTATTTGCTTGTGTTGTATGGCGGTGAGAGGGGCTGATAAGCAGGATTTGAGTGTGATGCTGAAACAGTGGTGCGGTGGGGAAAAGAGAGGCAGATGCTGAGGTAAGTGGGTCACAGAAGCACCGTATCAACGGAGGAAAGCTGTCGGCACAGATGTGAGATTTGCCGGACGGACTCAAATGTCAAATGTTACACAAACCGAGGTCGCCCAGTAAATGCTACGGGCCTCCCGCAAAATAAACAAACATATAAGCAAAATATTTGCTTCTAAAAATTGCTTCCATACAGTTGCTTCTCACAAAACAATCACGATAAAACACCAAAACATGACTAGCTCAAAAGGAGGACATTTGGCAACATGGTGATCTAAAAATAACCGTTTACAAGCAAGAGCTTTCCATTCTAGCTTTCAGAATTTAAAGCAAGTTTATCCAAAAATTAAAATTGTCATCATTTACTCACCTTCACATCAACAACAGAGGTTTCACAGAATGTCCCAGCTGCTCTTTTTTTATTCAGTGAAAGTATGTATGCAGTCAAGCTCCAGAAATGAACACAAATTAAAGGACTCAAAGACTATATTTCAAATCTTCTGTATATTGTCATATGGTAATTTCATCCTCTTCCTGACACAAAACTTTAATCACTATAGTATCCACTGAAAATCTTCCTCTCTGATGTATCTCTCAAATCTCACTTCCTTGTTTTCTTTTGAACTCAACATTGATAATAACCAAAAAAGTTTCTTGAGCATCAAATCATCATATTAGAATGATTTCTGAAGGATCATTTATTTATGATTTATGATCACGATTTAGGCCTGTTTGTCACACACAGCTCTCGTTTGACTTCAGAAGACATGATTACAGAGCACATGTAATCGACTAGTTCTGGTTTAACAGCATCTGTCCCCACTTTCAATGAATGGAAAAGGAGGAAGAAAACATCATGTGGAATTGACAGAACAAGAGAGTGAGAAATTTACAATTTTCTTATTTGGATAAACCGTTTAAAAAGAGATCAGAGAGTCCATGGGAAAGATCTATGTTAGCGTTTTATATTGTTCCATTTAGACACACACACACACACACACACACACGCACATCATTAGCCATGTCCACAGCTGACCTCATCAAACCTCCTCAGCGCCAATGACAAACGTACACACCGAGGTGCAAACAGAAATCACGCTCGTGACTCCAAACAATATTGATGAATACAAATTACACATCCGACCTAAACATTATACATCTGGCAATTTCTTTCTGCCCTCTTCTGCGATTTAATAATGATATGTTTTGTGTGAAACTGTTTCTAAGCACCAGCCAAAACAACATCTGCCTGAAATCTGTGCATGTACACACACACACACACACACGCCTTACTATGGCTTTAACACAATACTCCAGATCAGGGCATCTAAAATACACTGAAAAGCCCTATTCGCACTGGATTAGTATTACCAGGTGACCTCTTGTCATTTGTAATAACTGCGGAGGTTGTCTGTGATCTTAATCCCGTGTGAATCGGTCATGTATGTGATTTTGTAAAGTAAAAATTCCCCTGCAAATGACTTAGGCTACCACATTTCGCCGAACACAGAAGTCCAGTGATGATATTAGTCCCGTGTGAATCGGCATCTCTGTGATTTGGAGGGGTCGTATTTAATTTTTTCAAGGTTTTTGTTTCCTGTGCGCCTTTTATCCATCTTTCGTGAAGAATGGAGGCTGCGTTTGAGTGTTTTGATAGTATTTTGGGTGCTGGGTCATATCGCTATACACTACAACTATACAATTTGCAGAAAGAGAAAGCTGAAAACCATGATTAGATGTAATGAATGGCATGTACAGCAGCATGAGGTAAAGAACATTCTTCTGTTTATGATCATACAGCTAGACCTATAATAACGACAAGACATTTCCAAGCAATAGCCTACTGACATCATATCCAGGGGGATAAGTCTGTAAATTCGAGTAAAATCACAGGCTTCGCATATCCTATGCGAATGTGCCACGTGAAACTCAGATGTGCCGGGGTAAATTTCTAAATCACACGAGGTCCCCAGATAATACTAATCCAGTGTGAATAGGGCTTTCCCTACAAAGTGCGAGTTAACCAAGGCCAGAAACATACTTACAAGTATGCAAACGCAAATGTTTGGCCTACACGTCGTAAGCAGTCGACAGTGTAAGAGAATAGTAGGCCATGACTTCAAATGATACGAGCAACATCCCTGAACAGAGAGCTCAGCTCTACAGGCAAGCAGAGAAGCGTCATGTCTTACCGGCATTATAGCGCACTGAAAGCAAACACAGCCTGTAGTCGTGTCAGGCACTCAACACTCAACCTTTCAGGGTGTCTGATCATCTTGTGCGTTTGTTCACCCAGTACAGTTGTGCATGACAATGGCCCGAAGAGATGGAGATATGAAAATCAGTTTGGCTTTGCATATCACATTGCATGATGTTTAGCAGGATTCATTTAGAAACTCAGCTACTGACAATAAGTAATTAAAGGGGTGATTCACTGGCAACTTTAATTAAAATATATATTAAAATGAAAAAATACAAAAATAAAAACTAGTAGGTCTAGTAACAGTACTATACAGAGTAGAAAAACACATAATAATGTAGGCTAACTTACTGGACAGTGGACATATTCAAAGTATTCATTTTTTACAGTATAAACTGGGTCTTTATACAGGAAACAATATAGATGCCTTAAATGTTAGGATGGGGACCCAGCTCGCACGAGGACTATCATATGGTGATTGGACATAGGTGCTAATAGGTGAACCTTTAAGAAAGAAACTTTAAGAAAAACATAGGACATATTACACACCCCAAAAAACTGCTTAAAAATATTTAAAAAGTATTCATTTTCTTTATGCAAAAATGTGTTATGTTTTAGAGGGATTCAACCTTTACAACAACAACCACCTGTTATAGTAACTAAACTCTAGATAAGAGATTTTCATTTTCATTATCTGAAACCATCCAGTTTTACTCATCAGAAGTACTTCTCAGAAGTAACCATTGCAGCAGAATGAAACCATGTCCACAGTGTTGATCATAACAAGCTCTTGGTGAAAGCTATTTGAAATGTTTACCCAACAGCCTGATGGCAACTCGTTCTACACGAGAGGCCGGAGTCATTTAGGACGTAAATGGGATGCGCAATATACAGAGCAGAGCAATCACAGTGTGGGAACAAAGTCTACGGTGCCGTGAGGGACTGAGCAGAAACACTCCCGCATTCTCCTGGTTTTAATGGAAACATTCCATAGCACTGACACGTACTGTATCTCTGTCTCTCACACACACACACACACACACACACACACACACACACACACACACACACACACACACAATGGAGCGTATCTAGAATGTATCAGTCTAAATATTTTCTCTGTAGAAGCACACATTTTTTGAAGAGGAAAACACGGGTTACGTGGAACACAATAAATCTCTAATTGTGCAGTTTGGCGTGAAGAGAATGAGTCTGACTTGAGCGTGTTATTGTCATCTTTGTCATTTCATCTAAATCTATTGAGCTCAACAACCTTACTAAGGAAACGGAAATACATCTTTTTTGTTTTCAGACCACAAATGATTCTTTTGAACTGGTAATTTAAATGATTTGATTGAATCGATTCACAAAGCTTTTGCAAATTACTTGCCTAACACCTTGTTACACACGGCACGGCACAACGCGACAAAAGCACACA
Organism: Squalius cephalus; assembly: GCF_949319135.1. NCBI lineage: Eukaryota > Metazoa > Chordata > Actinopteri > Cypriniformes > Leuciscidae > Squalius > Squalius cephalus. The sequence goes on from NC_137145.1 coordinate 23,831,807, forward strand.
GAACCCATTATAATCAGTGATGCCGTCTACACTAGACGCAGCTCGGCGTGACACGACAGAAACCTGACAGTAAACTGATGCCCTGTTCTACTTCTGACGTACTTCAATGTAACTTCTGACACAAAGAAGAAATGGATTTGCAATAGTTGCTTCGTTTCTCCAGTGTAGACCGCCTCAAGCTGTAGCAGCGCGGTGAACCATACTATAGCACAGTGCTATTGTGATGCTACGATTCAATTAAACAATCATCTGCCCAGTGTGTTCAATACTTATTTACATGCGTGTATGTTTTGCTCGTCTCAGAGCGGCTCCGTTCACAGTAAATGTTGCTCCACATTATTATTCACATGCATGAAGCGTCTCAAACTCAGTCTCTGCATATGCTGTGAGTTTGAGTTGCTTATAACATTCATCTAGAAACACAATGTGCGCCATTTCATCAGATTCGTAAGATAAAGCATGTATAAACCTACGCCAACACAGGAGAATACTTTCGAAATATGTGAACTGTTCATCGCAATTTCAAAATAAAGGTTTAAACGCTCGCTCCGAGTTTGCATGTTTTGATGTGCACATGTTCTTGTTCAAGAAATGACAGTGGCTGTAGCATTTCTATCATAAAGAAGTGGCCAAATATTAAAGATTAGCTAAGTCAACATTTGAAATAAATGCCGTTCGGTCAATATTAAACAAGGATTTGATCTGCTGTAGAGTGTAACAACACTCAGCCATAGGCAGGCATTTCTTATAATACATAAAGATGATTGTTTGAACCATAATTCTTGCCTCGCTGTTCAGGTGTGTTTGATTAGGGTTGAAGCTAAACTCTGTAGGACAGTGGCCCTCCAGGACCGAAGTTGCCCATCCCTGTTCTAAGGCATTTGAAGAGATCTGAAATGATTGTGTTGCCTGTAAAATAATGCATCAGTGTGAAGCAATCAGTGTGTGCTGGCAACGGCCTGGCTGAATTCACTGGCTCTGTGGTTCGGTTTGGGCCGCAGATGCTCAGACATCCACACCATCATTATAATATTTTGAATGAGAGCATCTCAGGTTCTGCTTTATAGTGGCTTGTTTCAACCGAAGCTCTAGTCCATCAGAAGCAAATAGTTGCTACTTAAAAGGAAGGAAAAAGCACTTTTGTTCAAAATGAAATACTCACATACTGACGCTTACTGTGCAGTTTCCTATAAACTGCGTACAAAGAAAAGTATGCAAAAAACGTGCATTATGCACACACACTTTCACACAGAGCGTTGATCCCAGAAAATTGCCATATAGGCTAATATCTAGAGTGCCTTCTGTGGGAACGCAAACACGTCCTGGGACCGATCCCGGGATCGAACACCGAACACACATGCACAAGATATGAATATTTTTCTAAATGAAGTTACATTCAGGTTTTATATTAAACTGAACACATAACCTTTACACGTTGCACAAGATCTCTTCCTTGAACACAAAACCATCTGAGGTGCACATTTGTTACTCTTTATTTAGACGAGAGAATTCTTCTGTTTGCATTTCTAAAACACCTGCACTGGAGCTCCTGACGAAGCATCCCGCAGACGAAATGGCTTGAAGAAATCACAACCCATAATAAAAGAGCACAGGGTAAAAAAACAGCTCAGGCCTGTTACATTACTGCATCCTTGTGACTTATTCATTCATTGAAATGCTCAAAACAATCTGGTGTGACCTACAGACAAACCCTCAGCAGAATCTTTCCTGATTAAAGCTCACACTTGCCGGATTCGTTCCAATCTGTTTGTTGCTGGATGCAGAAAATAGGGATTAGCCATGAGGGAGATGAGCCGAGCAAGTGGCAATAATCTCCCTCAAGCCATCTTATCCCATTAGCTTCATTTATCACCTGCTAGAACGATGCGCTAGACCAACAGAGAACGCTGTTGATATCCTGGGTGAAATCAAGGCAAAGGCCCATAGGAACACAAAACCACAGAGGAGCGTTTCTCCTCACCAGCAATGACAGTAAGTGGAAGGACCTTTGCTCTCTCCTGAGAAACCTTTGCAAGGTTCCCACATTTTTTATTATTTTTTACAGAAATTTGTAATAGCTGGATAAAGTATTTTTAAAAATAATTTTAAAGAGATTCTCTCACTCACAAAGTCAAATTTATAAAGAATAATGTAAGGGGAAAAAAACATTTTTAATTAATATTTTTATTTTAGAATTAGATAACTATATAAAACGTGCAAGCTTTTCTGGAAATTACAATTTTAAAATTCCCTCAAATTTTTTGGGTTTTCTGGTAACTAGGGCTGTTAAACGATTAATCGCGATTAATCGCATCCAAAATAAAAGTTTGTTTTTACATGATATATGTGTGTGTACGGTGTATAATTATTTTCTATATATAAATACACACACATGCATGTATATATTCAAGAAATATTTGCATGTATATACTGTGTATATATATTTATATTATATATAATTTATATTATATATAAATATTTTATATATAAATAACACATTTTCTTAAATATATATATAAGCATGTGTGTGTATTTATATATAGAAAATAATTATACTCCGTACACACACATAAATTATGTAAACAAACTTTTATTTTGGATGCGATTAATCGTTTGACAGCCCTACTGGTAACCCCGAATGTCTCCTCTAGAGTTTCAGAAGAGCCGTTTCTCAAATTATGCTCAGATTTGTCAAGACGTGATGCATTACAGATGGACTTGTCATATATCGTTGAAAAGGTCTCAACTAGCAGAATACAACAAGCATATTTCTTTCAGTTACAGACAAAACTAAACCAAGTATTTGTCTTAAAAAATGTGCCACAGCCACGCGTGTAAACCGTAAATACACAACGCTTTTATACCATGTTTTTGTTTGTAACTTTGTACAACATTAGTAAACCATAATAGATCACATATCTTTATTTAGAGCAGCTGGTCTTGAACAGGCCCAAACAATACATGAGACCGTAGATCATGACACGCTGCTTGGCTGAAGCTATAGGCCTTCCGGGATCTGATCGCGTCACAATCATTACGCAGGGTTTTCCAACGTCTTCCAATGGAAACTGGATCTCGGCTGTGGTGAGTGGGAAGAGTGGGTAGGGACGACGTGTAGAGACCAATCAGACATTGCCGTAACAGCTGAGGTGCGCTTGGATTGGATCGATCGCTCAGATTGACAGGTCTTGAATTACCGTGCGCCACGGAGTAGGAGCTGAAACATCTCTGGAAGATCATCAATCATCCACCAGGATCTTATTACTTGTTCATTCTTTGTTCTCTTTATTGTAGTTCATAAAATCACTTGTTTTTTGGACTCTTTGCTAATTATGTTTAGAAATAAATGGCTAGCCTACTTAATCCACTGCATTGCTTGAAGACATTCGCTGCTTACTGCGCTTGAACGGTATAAAATCACTTGTTTTCAAACCTAAACGCTTAAAAAGGCAAAAATAAAAATGATACGCTGTTGTGGCGCCGCAGAACAGAAACAAGTGCTTTGTCGCTTTCTGTTATGAATCTCCGGCCACACAGATGTCGCTGTCCAACCAAGAGGTTTGCTATATTGGTTAATGATGCGAATTTGCACGTGAAAGTTCAACAAACTTGAACTCAACACAAACTTTGCACATGGAAGTTTCCCAGGTAAAATTCCTCATGCCGATTCCAATTGAGATTACACTAAGAAAATGTAGCTAATCAACAAACAATAAATGTGGCCACACAATTAAAGTATGTCCACCATTATCTCAAAAGTCGTCATGAAACAGTTGCACCAGTCTTTTCTTCCCTATTGTTGTCACGTGTATCCGAGTGAAACGGCTTCTGGAACAAGTACAAATGTAGGGCGGGACTTCATTTTGTCCATCAGGAATTGATTGGATGGTTGTGGTTTGCTATTGGTGGATCTCATGTGAGTGACAGGTTGCTCCGCCCTCTCGCCAGTGAACACGTCACCAGAGAAGAGAAGATGTCAAAGAGGAAATAAAATAATGATGTGCACGGATAAATCATTTAGAATAAATACTGCAATATTTCATACACAAATGAGAACTGTTGATTTTGATTTCACTGTGACTAATTATTTCTATTTCTCCAAATTAATTTTTTACAAGTAAACTTGATGCGTCGATGAAAAATGAAAACTGTGAGGGAGAAACATCCAAGTAATGACATTTCCCTCTGGGTCCATTCTGATCGCATTTCTCACAATCCCATGACAGAGGATGAAATACACCCATTCATTCCTCTATCATGAGTTTGAATGGGGCCTAAAACGAGAGTCAAACCCTCATCAGACGCTTGCGATCATTGCGGAACTCGAGTATCAGGACTGTTCCCGATCACTGCACTCTCAAAGCCTGTAACAACACTGACAAACTAATCTGATCACTTAGTGAAAGGATCTGCTCACAGTTATTATCATCAGGTATCAACACAAACCCTGCTTTCACCTACAGAACCTGTTCAGAGCAGGAAGTGATTGTGAAACAAAGGCATGAAACGTTAATCTATCTGCGAGATGGCACAACGACGGTATATTACTCATTAAACACAATAAACGAGAGATTGCAGCAGATATGCCTCGTAAACCACACTGTCCTTTCAACAGAGTAGAAAACAGGATGTGTATGAGAGACGGTGGTTGATGTAACGTTACTGCACCTGAACCTCGTTTGTGTCGATATTGTTCAAATAAGTCATTTTATGCCCATTCGAAAACATTAAGCCTATTAAAATGTGATGTTTTGTGACACATACATGGTACAGCTGCCTAAACACAGCACATACTCACGTCTAGTCACAGTCATGATACTTAATTCGCTACATTGTGAAAACCCGCTGGTTTATGAATATGTACACAACAAAAACAAAGCCTGAGTCATGTAATGTTAGAGAAAAACACTGGGTTTCACACGCAGTGCGAACTAGAAAACAAATTAGCGTCCCTCGCCGTTCTTAGCATTATCTGGCTAACAGTGAGGAAGACAGAAAACACTGAGGCGAGACGCTGAAGGACAAATAAAACGTCTGGTACTCACCTTAAACTGAATCTTTTCGTTATTTTCCTTTCATTTACGAGGGATAGAACTCATTCAGCTAATCCATGAAGGTTAGTTCACGACTGGAGACACGGAAAAACATTACAAACCCCCAGGAAACACAGCGCTTGATGCAGGGAAGCCGAAGAAAGCTGCTGCTAGCTGCGCGAGCTCGGCTAATGCATTCTTCACCTCTGCGCGCGACGCGGAAAGTTGCCCACAGCTGCCTCGAAGTTTTCTTGCGGATACAAAGGAAAACGGTTCGACGAGACGATGAAATTACAAAAAAAGTGTCCTTATAGTAAAAAGAGCGACCAAAAGGGTCGCCGGGATAATTGGTTTACATTGAGGCGCGGAGAAGCAGTCATTGAAGTGATGGAGCAGTGAAGCAGCGCTGGATAATCTGCACTCTGCACTACAGTTGTGCTAACGGGGATGTTCGATTCACCAGCGAATCGGTTCTTCTGAACGGGTCTTTTCAATGATTCGATCGACCCGATTCTGTATATCATTCGACTGGGAAAATCAGAACGCTTAGTAATCGTTATAGCTGTGTGTGGACTTTCCCTATTATCATCTCATAAAATAGAACGATTATTAAAATTTATCATTAAAACGTTTGATAAAAATTATAGACACAATTAAATTGTAATATTTATTTTACTACAAAAGCGAACCCTTGAAATTGTCGCTTGGGGATTTCTGGGAAAAGTGTGTGATACATCGAACGAATCAGTTAATCAAATGAAAACCGGTTTGTTTGGGGTTAAAACGAATCGACTAGCTAAAATGAATTAAAACTTATTTAACTGATTATTTAAAATCATAGACACAGTGAAATCGTAATATTTATTTTACTACAAAAGCGAACACTTAAATTGTCGCGTGAGTATTTTTGGGAAAAGTGTAGTGTGATACATTCAACGAATCAGTGAATTACATGGAAACCGGCTTGTTGGAATGAATCGTTCGAACGAACCGACTCGCTAAAATGAATCGTACTTCTCAGCGCCGCTGCTAAAGCTGGCGGGGGCCTCCGTCGGACCCCATCAACACAGAGCTGATAGGCGTACAGTTTAATCCAATGGAAAATGTGAGTCCCCGGTAACGAATCATTTTCTCCCAATTGAAGGCAACGGGAGGAAGAGCCTCGATCAGTTTCCCTCGCAAGGTTGGCTGGTTTGTGCTGCGTTATAATTTTACAACGGAGTGCTCGTCATGAAAAACGCTCGTATTTTTATTTATTTTTATAAAATGGCAATATACCAGAAAAGTAGTTGTATTTAGTCTCTAGTTCATATTTATGTTATAGTGATAAAATAGTAAAAAACCGATAAACTTAAATGTCTAAAACTGTTTTATTCAACACTGGCTCGTTTAGAGCTATCGGTTGGTGTCTGTCTCCCCCTAGTGTTCACTGGTGTCACTGTCACTTTAAATCTTCAGTGACGGGGGTCTTCGACTTTTCAGGCCAAGGACTCTTTCTGGATACGGCATAAAAAATGAGGCATTATATGTCTGGTTTATAATAACACGTGTGAAGCACCATAGTACATAATATTATGATGCTTATATTGCAAATACATTATTCATCATGGAAATACAGATTTATATTTTGCACTTTACACTGTCATTTCACTTAACTTAAAGTTCAGCAAAATGAGCCATTATCTCTTTTAAGTAAGCTTTGAAGTTTTAACCTAATATTTTATTTATTATTTCCCCACGAAAAATAATTTGAGACTGCACAGACCTTGAAGACTCTTCATGCATGACTCAGTTTGCATAAAAGCTAATAGCTACCTTCATTTAAATGTGTAATTTATTATAAATTAAACAAAACACCAGCAGGAAATACAGTTTAAAATGTATACATAATATTATATTCTGTATATCACTACAATTAGGATGAAAACTAAGGATGAATGTGTCATTGGATCTCTATATACTCAGAAAAGTTGCTTTCCTGTAGTTCACAGTCCGACGTCAATGAGAGTTTTGTTCTGTAATTGTTTGGGCGAGTCCTTTACACTGAAAAAACGCATCCTGGCATGGCTCACGACCCAGGAACGTTTTCAGCATATCCATGCCATCCACTGAACCTCCCGTTTCCAGGACCACGCGCCTGTATTCCCGGCCCACCTGCATGTCAAAACACACACACACACACACACACACACACACACACACACACACACACACACACGAACACAGTTATCAAACTGAAACATAATCAAAACATATGATTACATTAATGACCAGATGGTGTCATTTATACACTGGAATTTCACTAGTCTAATCTAATTGAAACAAGCACTGAAAAACACACATTGTGAAAGCGCTCTTCAAATAATCTTCCTCTGAATGCAACACACTCATCCTTCAACAATACTATGACTAACTATGACACAGCACTCACTCATTTACACAACAATTGTATGAACAATCTATTCTCAGCTAGTACTATTCCTGAGGTATCTATAATTATAAATAATATTTATCTCTTGGTGGCAGATAATCCCTCGACAGCAGTTTGACAATGAACTCACATGTGCGTCACTCTTGATAAGAGTCTGCTACATGCCCTAAATGGACATATGGATGTGGAAATGCTGGCACATCAGTCATGTGGAAACTATCAACTGCTATTATGACTCAGTTCTCTATTAAAATGTGCTGTGCCATGATGAGACATTCTAAACATCAGTCACATGTGTTCTCCATTCACTCTGACCAGTGGAAAGCTGGAATAACAAGAGTGAAACCTTTGGATTCAAGATGCCCTCCTTCTTGAAGCGAGTGAAGAAGATGTCCATGGAGTAGACTTCACTCCACAGGTAGCTGTAGTACTGCCCGTCGTATCCTCCCGCTAGATGACTGAAGCTGGCCGTCATGTTTGTGCCTGCAGAGATCATGTACACATATGAAGATAATGCTGAAGAGGCTCCAGGTCTTTTGCTTTGAAAGAACAAAATATCATCTTCTAAATAAATACATTAGGGGTGGGAGTCATTCGATTTAAATCGATCCTTGAGGTCATGATTCGATTAAAAATCAATTCTCGATTTTGAATCAAATTTTGATTTGATTATATGCATCGATTTGATTGTAGTTTACTACAACATTTATTACATTAATCTCACTGAACTAATTGTAAACCTTGAAATGTATTGTTTTTTCTTCTCATTTTAGCCAACCCAATATAATAAATAACATATGAAATGACATGAATTTGTGCATTTTAATGTGTTTGCAAGACAAAAACCTCCCAAAGACAGTAATACATGGTTAATTGTATTTGCTTAAAGGGATACTCCACTTTAAAATGATAATTCTGTCATCATATACTCACCCTCATGTTGTTTCAAACCTGTATAAATTTCTTTCTTCTGTTGAACATAAAGGAAGATATTTATAAGAATGTCAGTAACCAGACAGTTTCTGGTACCATTGACTTCCATTGTATATTTTTTTTCCAACTATGGAAGTCAATGGTACCAGAAACTGTCTGGTTACTGACATTCTTCTAAATATCTTCCTTTATGTTCAACAGAAGAAAGAAATTCATACAGGTTTGAAACAACATGAGGGTGAGTATATGATGACAGAATTTTCATTTTAAAGTGGAGTATCCCTTTAATGTTTTTCATACAGCTGCTGCCACACGACTAGTGGCTGTTGTGTGCAATTACACAAATCTAAAGACTTTTCAATATATAAGTGATAGGCTTTTTTTAGACAGGAAAATTTATTTAGAAATTAAAAAAGAAGAATTGGGGAGAATTATGAATAATTTACTAACATTGTTTAAATATGTAATCAATAAAAATATAACTGTAGTATGATTATGAGTATCTTAAAATGTAATGTAATCCAATATCAAGTACTTAGTTTTTGAAATCTGATTACGTAATCCAGATTTCATGTAATCAGTTACTGTCCAGTATGGCAGTGAAATGAAAAAACACAGTGTCTAGAGATGTTTCTTTCAAAGTTAAACTTCTTTTAACTTCAGCATTGTGTTTTCAGAACACCACGTCGTGTGTGAGATGCCGCAAAAGACAAGAGTCAAACATGTCCGTCTAGACTTTTACAATTAAACGTACAGACTGGACTTCTGTACCTTTAAGAGGCAATTCATTTAATTTCCTGCATTTGTGCATTCTTAAATGCTGTGTCATGTTTACAAAGAAAAACTATGGAGTGGATAAAGCCATGTAGTGGATAAAAAATAACAAATAAACACATTCTGTGGCTGTTCACACAGAACACGTTTCCTTTAAAACGTGAGACACCAGGCTGAGTAAAAACAGGTCTAGAGACGTTTGCTGAGTGATATAATTAAATCAATTGAACCCTTTCACACGTAAGTTTAAAATATTATAGCTGACGCCCAGTGCGAGTTATTTTAGAACGTATCACCTTATTATTATTATTATAAACGTTTATAATGATCATGTTTGCTGATCTATAACGTGTGATAGTGGTAGTGGTAGTTTGCATCGCAATTCAGAGAATTGTATCTGTCGGATTTACAGCACGTCAGTTCATCCACTTCTCACGAAACACATGAAAGTAAGTGGCCGGTGAAGTGGGAGAAGAATAGAGTAAACTTTATAGTTACTAAAGCAATGTGTATCTGATATGAATAAAACACGTCATCAATTTATATAGTCTGTGTGACGCAGAGCGACGTTCTAATGACACCGGTGTGATCGTATAAAGGGTTAATACTGGGCTCTGGCAACAGGGTCATCGCCATGTTTTTAGCCGTATCACACACAAGAAGATGCGAGACGCAAACGCAACAGTAAAACACAAGTTTAGCACAAGTCTATGTAGAAAAAGCATGTAAAAGCAGTGCCCATATGCAAATGAGCTCTGTTGTGGGTGGCTAAGCTCTCTGCATGTGTAACGAGTGTTCACACCGAGCTGCTGAACACTGAATAGTCGTTGATGTGTTGATGTGCTCATTAGACGAGGTGTCATAAGCGTGTTGGGACTGTGTTTATGACCTGGTGTGGCTGGGATTCCCAGGATGTCTTTGCTGTGCTTGGCAAACTCGGCTGCAGTGTCCGCTCTGTCTTTAGTGTGGAGCGTTTGGTCAGCTTTACTGAGAACAATCTGCCTGAGGTTCATCAGACCTGCGGACAGACACCGGTTTAGATGAAAAAACTCACATATATTTGAAAAACTTTTTTGTGTGTGTGTGTTTACCCCTTTACCACAAATATGTATAGAAGATATTTAAAGTAACAGGAAAAGCTGTCAGATCAGAGTAATGTTTCAGCAGTAAACTGTTAAGTGTCATTTTTATTAAACAAAGTGTCGAGTTACAATTACTAATCGAACGCAAGGATGTTCCGAATATGTCAAAAACCAATCAATATTTTATAATATTGGCCAAGAACTAAGACACAAGAGTACTTTGGTGTTAGTCTGAGCACTAAAGATATCGTTAAAATAGTCCAAGTGACTACAGTGGCTCAACCTTAAGTTTATCAAGCGACGAGAAAACTTTCTGTGCATGAAAGTCTTACGGGGTTGGAACAACATGAGGGCGAGTAATTAAGTTAATTAAGAAAATGAATCCTATTTTTAAGTCCACTGCAATATTTTAGTGACATTCAAGCACATTTCTCTTCTCCCCAAATTTTCATTATTTTAATACAAGAAGATAGTATTTGTTATATAAATAAAATATAAAAATATTATAAATAAAGCAATTGCATAACAGTGAATCTAATGAGAATCACCATCACCAAAACTCTTTCATGGCCATTAAAAAATAAAAAAGGAATCTTACAGTTCCCAAAATAGGCTTCATTTACTTTATGCAAAATATAATTTTGTTCATATTTGTAAGATAATTTTAGGCCAACATATATATGCAATATAATGTATATAATGTATTTATGTTACTTCCCTCTGAATAATCCTCCCTCAAAATAAGTTCAAACATGTTTTTGAACATACAGATGTTGATTGTATAGATGTGGTGAATGTGGGGTCAGATCTGACCTGTGTTGGCCACTCTAGATGCTATGAGTTTATCCAGCAGGCCGTCTGGGATCGGGCTGCCATCTTTGTAGTGGCGGGACATCCTCCTGAGCGGCTCTTTCTCCCAAACCCAGTTCTCCAGCATTTGAGACGGCACCTCCACAAAGTCAGTCTCCACCTGCGTCCCACTGAACTCTGCATAGCGCGTCTGGAACATGCAGGTTGACACAGAAAAGCACATTTGATACCACCAGTTTTACTTCTTATTGATCTGAGATTTTCATTCAGTGTGGTCTCAGACATTCGGACCCTCGATCTTTATGTTTGAGAATACTGACGTACCCGGGAGCAGAGCTCATGCATGACATGTCCAAACTCATGGAAGAAGGTCTCCACCTCATGGTGCTGCAGTAAGGAAGGCCAGTTGCGTGTGGGTTTTGTGAAGTTGGACACCATGGCGGCCACAGGTATCCTACGATTCCCATCGGGCCGAAGACATCCTGGCTGGAGCCCAAAGCATGCAGCATGGCCATACTTGCCCTCCCTGAAGAGTAAAACAGACCAATGCATCTGGAGGTCATTACATCCACGGCCAATAAGCCAGTTCCTCAGAGAAGCACATGAAGTATTCATCAGATTTCATCTGCATGCTCTTAAGAGACTCAGAACTGCACTGGGGTGCTTTAAGTTAACAAACCTCGTTTAGTTTTGATCAGCATGAATTTCCAGGCTGGTTTCAGTGTTATGTTTTGTATTATTTATGCAGGGTTTCTGCAGGTTTCAACGGGCTAAATGTTAGACTTTTTTTAAGACCATTATGAATGCAATTTAAGACTTATTTCATGTCCTTTCACGTCCAAAAATTTATCTATTCACATTCAACATGAACAATCAACTGAATATGACTACACAGAACTGTGTTTAACCAAGAAATTGATGGGCTAAAATAAAATAAAAAACAAAATATCAAATAAAACTTTAAACATTAAAAGGAAAAAAATTAAAAAATTTGATGGCTTTGTTCACCCATTTTCCAAATTTGTATTGACCCTGCGTTTCATTCTGAAGGACTCATCCCTATGCCCTAACCCTGCAGAGTGAGAACTGTGAAGAGATGAAGAAGGGTGTAGGCCGGGGACCCAACAACTGTTCCCTGGAACGCACTTCTGCATTATCTTGCCAGGCCAATTAAGGAGGCACGATTCTCGCACAATTGTATACGCTGCACAAAGGATCATGAAGCGAAGTGTCCATCAGTTGTACCAAAATCCAATTGTGTTCAAAATCCTTCATTCCAAAGTGCCCTTTGAAGTGGCCAGTTTTGAGCACTAACGTTAACTTCATAAGCCAATAAAGTTAAGACCTAAATCAACATTTTAAGGACTAAAATTCAGATTACAGATTATTATCAAGAACACCCTGTTATGTACTATTATAGTATTTATTAATATTTTGAATTCGCTTCTGTTTTATATTTTCAGTTTTCATTTCAATTTTAGTTTAAAGGCAAAATATGTCATTTTCGCCGCTAGAGGTCTCTTATTCAAAACAATAACAAAGGTGTAGCTTGATGATGTGGTGAATGAGCATGGAATCATGGGAGTGTCGTCTTCACCTCCACAGCCGATGGAAAGCAATCTGACGGGACTGAGCTAATGTATTAAAGTTTTATAACGTTAATGTGGTATACAGCAGGGTGGGGCCGAGAGCCCGGGACATTTTACCTCACAGTTTTTATCGTGCTTATATGGTGCAGTCGGCTGCTGCCGCTCTTTTTGCTTGGTTGTTTATGTTTATTTTACAATTAAAGTTATGTTTAACGTCTGAGCTCCTTCTTCCCTGAACTTGACCTTTGTCTCAGTTTTCTTCTGTTTCTTCATGTAATCACAGACAGACTCAAGAATGGTGAGATGATCAGATCATACCGGCTGCTGTCAGACTCCTTTTGCATTCAAAAATCTCACTGGATTATTACAATTAATGGCAAAAGGAATGTTTGGAAATGTTAACTGATATTTCCTACTGACACACTACAGCAAAAGAGATGACCTTGATCTCATCTCCATGATATAATTGCCTGTTTTAATTTTTTTTGCATGTTGGTTGCACCACTTGACTTTGCTGGACCGAATAGCTATTCTCTTCACTAGCAGAACCAAGCTGATCTATGAACAAATCGTTTCTGCTGAAGCTTGTTGACTGAAGAAAATTTACTAGTTAGCCAAGACCAATTAGACAATCCAAAACATAATGGATTATAATGGATCTAGAATGTCTAGAATGGTTTACCTGGGATGCAAGTCCAAGTAAAACTGTCCAATTTCCTCTCCAGTCACAGCATCCAGTACTGAGTACAGTTTGACGCTATCGTGCCACACATGGGCGTTCTCCACCTGCTGGAACTCCAGACCCAGCAGATCCTGATATATGTTCAGCAGGCCCTCCGTCACCACCTCCAGGGGGAAGTACTCGATCAGTTTGTCCTTATCCACCGCAAACTTCACTCGTTCCACCTGGTTCATGTAGTAGGGCATGTCCCATGCGTGCAGCTGTCCGTCAAAGGCCAAGCCCCGCCTCTCACAGTCAGCGTGTTTGAGTGACAGCAGGTCGTGACGCTCCTGCTCGCCAATTGGTCTCAACCTCGTATACAACTCATCTATTGAGCACCAAAAACAGTTTGGTTATTTAGACAGCTGGAAAACTGTTCAGAGCTAAAACACTACGTGTATGAGCACCTGCCAAAACCGCTCTGACACCCCTGAAGGTGCCCTGTGGTATATATCTGGCACCAAAACATTAGCGGCAGACACTTTAAGTCCTGCACCACATTGGGTGAAGTGACAATGAATGGGACGTTTTGTACCAGAACATCCCACTGATGCTTGATTTGGATTGAGATCTGGGGTATCTGGAGGCCAGGGCGACACCTGGAACTGTGTGTACTGGGTGACAGGAAACTTTATCCTGCTGTAAGATGCCCAAGCCATTTCGGCAACATCCCACACATTGACTATGGCAACAGACTAAAGCCCAGAGCTTTACACACACAGTTGATACAAAATAGTCACCATGATTTGCTTCACTTGTGTTGTGGGTGGTCATAGTGTTTGACCCCTTTCTATTCATTAAAGAATCCTGAAAAATATGTATCACAGTTTCCACAAACATATGAAGCAGCAGAACTGTTTTCAACATTGATAATAATCAGAAATGTTTCTTGAACATCAGTTCATCATATTAGATTGATTTCTGAAGGATCATGTGACTGAAGACTGGAGTAATGACGCTGAAAATTCAGCTTTGATCACAGGAATAAATTACATTACAAATTACATGTCCTTGTTACAGTGAAATTATACATTTAAGTACTGAATAATAATAATAATTAACTACATGCACTTACTATAGGGTTAGGGTTTGGTTTAAGGTTAGTTGCATGTAATTATGCATAATTTACAGTTATTACTACAGTAAGTAACTACAAGTAACATAACAAGGACATTGTAAAAAAGTGTTATCAACAGTTATTTTAAATTGTAACGATGTTTAAAAATATTACTGTTGTTACTGTATTTTTTATCAAATAAATGCAGCCTTGGTGAACATAAAGACTTCTTTCAAAAACATAAAAACAAATCTTAGAATCTTATATACAGTTGTAATTAAAATCATTCAACCCCCATTGCAAATCAGGTCTATTGACAAAATGTACAGACTTTCAATGAACAAATCAAACAAAAGTAATTGAAATAGCTCAACACAACAAATGTTTCAAGTGGTTTCAACATTTAATGACTTCTGCAGTTTTAAAAATTATTCAATCCCTTTATGGCAAGCATCTTTAGTATTTAGTAGAGCACCCGTATACTGTTATGAGCTTCTGCAAACGAGATGTATTTCCAGACAGCAGCTTCTGGCAGCGTTTCTGAGGAATCTTAGCCCGTTCCTCATGAGCAATGGCCTCCAGTTCAGTGATACTCTTGGGTTTGCGTCCTGCAACCGCCTTCTTCAAATCCCTACAGAGATTTTCTATGGGGTTCAAGTCAGGTGACTGTGAGGCCACTGTATACTCTTCCAGGACTTCTTCTGCAACCAAGCCTTGGTGGAATTTAAGGTATGCTTGGGATCATTGTCCTGTTGAAAGGTCCAATGACGCCCAAGCTTCAGCTTCCTCACTGATGGCATGACATTTTCTCCTAGGATTTCCTGATGCTTCAATAAATCCATCTCGCCTTCCACACGCTGCAGGTTTCCAGTGCCAGAGGATGTAAAGCAGCCGCAGAGCATCACGAGCACCAACATGCTGCTGAACTGTAGACAGAGTCTTCTTATCAGCATATTCTTCATTCTTCTTCCTCCAGACACACCGCTGATCCAGAGGGCCGAAAAGTTCCAGATTGTTTCATCGCTCCACAGAACAGAATCCCAAAACTTCTGTTGCTTAATTTATATGATTTTGAGCAAATCTGAGCCGACTTTTCTTGTGCTTTTGGGTAGTGGTGTACCGATTTCTGGCATGTGTTTAGTGCGAGCCTTACTGTGCAGCAGAACACTCAGTGCCTGTTGCCTCCAGGTCTTGCTGCTGGTCTTCTGCAGTCACTCAAGGGTTTTTCTGAACCTGCCTTCTCAGAAATCTGGTTGCAGCCGTTGATAGTTTCCTTTTTCTACCCCGTCCATGTAGTGTAAACACTGTTTCTATAACTTTGAACTTGCAAACTTTGCTTCCAACGGTGTCTCTAAGAACATTTAGTGCCTTCGCTATCTTTTTGTATCCTGTTCCTTGTTTGTGAAGAGGAATGATATCTTCTCTTAACCTTTTGGACCATTCTTTTGACTTAGCCATATTTCTAACTTGCAGTCAAACGTGACACTCAAGAAACCTAGCCACTTCAGATATTTCATGTGTTCTAGCTCAGGCACACCTGGTGTAACTAATGAAGCCCTTGATCAGTTGCATCAGGTGTGCTTGAGGCAACACCTGTTTTGCAGATTTGCGCTGTTGTGAGGGATTCTCTTCTAATAATTTAGAAACTGCAGAAGTCATTAAAAGTTGCATTTTCAGTTAAATTTGGGGAAACCACTTGAAACATGTTGTGTTGAGCTATTTCAATTACTTTTGTTTGATTTGTTCTTTGCAAACAGTTGGAAGTCTGTACATTTTTCCAATAAACCTGATTTGCAACAGGGGTTGAATAATTTCGATTGCAACTGTATATCTGCAACATAATGACATCTTGAACATCTCATATAACATATATCTGACTGCGCTCAAAGGTTGTACATAGGTGCTCTTTGATTTTTGATCTCTTTTGAAGTTATTTTCAAATATTTTTGAGTGAATAATGTGTAAAATCATTTACTGATTGACCAATATTGTGGTTACACTTTATTTTAAGGTGTGCTTGTTACAGTTTCATTATACATTTAAGTACTGTGTAATATTAACAAACTACTTGTACTTACTACATAATTAGGGTTTGGTTTAGGTTTAATTGTGTTTAAGTATGCATAATTTAATTTACTGTAACTACTATAGTAATTAATATGTAAGATGTGTAACAGTGTAAAAAGTGTTACCAGTATTTTTACTCAAAACTCACTAAACCGATTCAAAATAATATTTTTTTGTAGACTTTTGAAATAAAGGAAACTACTAGTTTACTACTAGAAACTACTATGGATTCTTATATATAATATGTTTTCTGTCTATTATCGTGCATATAATTTGTTTTTCATCAGCACAAGTAAAACTGCCTGTAAAATAGTATCTTTCAATTAATGATTATAAAAATAAACGAAGAGTCAGCAAAGCACAACCAAAAAGCTACAAGAGGAGTCTATGCAACACCACAGACAGACGACAACATAATGAAACTGTCAGGTCACACAACTGAACATGAGGACATGGGTCACCAAACTGCCTGTCACTCCAGAATTAACCTGTGCGTGCCTGAATGTAGGCCTGAAGATCCTTCACAGAAAGAACTGGACAAAAAGACAAGAAAACATACCAAGAAATCGTGCCACATTCTCTGAATTTTTGGCCATGGTCATTTCCAGCATGTAATTGGCATGACTGCTGTAGCCCAGAAGTTTGGCTAGCCTTGCCCGCAACTCAATCAGCTGTTCAAGAATAGCAGTGTTCACCTGTAAACAATGAACAAACATTAATAGTGCATAACTAGGACATGGCTTTAATTATTTCCATGACTGAGTTGCCAGGGCTGGAAAACTATACCCTGATCTTCCACCTGAAACAACAATTTGTTCATTCCAGTTGGGCTAATTCTCCAAAGCCTAACTGAAGACAAAGTACGAGTTGAACCTACATCCTTGCACCTGCTGTGAAAGGCCATCTCCATCTTCCTCCTGGTTTCGGAAACATGACATCTCTTCATCAGGGGGAAGTAGTGGGGATACGCAAGGGTGACTACATACCGCCCATCTTCTGTTTTCTCCAGACCATTCACGTAGCTTTCCGCAAGACCCACTTGAGAAAGAAAGGAGGAAAAGTGTGTCCAAGATGAGTTCACTAAAGGGGCTTTCATACGGGGTAGTTAAAGGTTGTATCATAAATGATCACATTCATCTAATCTTTCCTAACGATCCGCTACCTGCCTGCCCCATAAGCATATAGCGGGCAGATAGCGGATCGTTAGGAAAGATTAGATGAATGTGATCATTTATGTTTGGGCCTTTTTTGGGCCTGAAATCGCTGATACAACCTGATACAAAGGAACTAGCCACCAGGACGGTCCCGCAGAACCAAATGTTCCCCTACGGGTAATTTCCCTGGTTGCATTCGCACCGGTGGTGGGAACTGTGAAGTGACGTAAGCCGGCCGACAGAAACGTCATTTAAGCACGGCATTCAACAACATCAACAACTCCGTAGCGTAAAGGTTGAGAAGTGCCTGGCCTCCATCTATCACTGCTTTCCATGTTCCTGGAGTTAGTTTGTGGAGTAAGTATGTAAACTGTGTTTGTTTACACAGCTTTTTAAAAATGGCGGGTGCTGGTGTTTCGCATGGCATGCGTTCGGCCAATCAACATATACTTGAGTCACTGGTAGTTCCTGTTGAGTTACACCCTACAAGAGCTAATTTAGTGTTACCCAAAAGGCGTTCCTATAACCAAAATCGTTCCCAGTTCCTGCGGTGCGAACACGGCAAAAAGCGGGTACTTGCGCCAATATTTACAGGAACTATGAAACCGTTCCTCTGGTGCGAAAGCCCCTTAAAACAGCTGCTATACTACAGATAAACATACTCACCGAGCTCCTCTTGCGAGAACAACAGCACTGTATTTTCTTCATTCAAATTTTGGTTGAAATCTATGGAGAGTTCACTTATTTTCTTAGAGATTGACTTGATTTCCTGAGAAAGAAAAAAAAGACATCGAAAGACCAATAAAAATAATTAATAACTATTTTTTTTTTATTTTCCAGGGCTCAACAGTGAAGATTTTCTGCTTGCTCAATCGGGACGAAAGTCCAAATTTCTCCTTGTCCTGCCAATGTTTTCATGACCCCATCAAAAAATTATAAATGTATTATTTTTTATTAATTTAAATGTATTAATTTACATTTATAATTTTACTATTGTTTAATTTTTATATGTAAAATTTTACATTTGCAGTTATTATAACAAAATAATCATTTATATATATATATATATATATATATATATATATATATATATATATATAACAAAAGCTTTATACATTGTTTTGCATTTATTTTTTATATTTATGAGATTTAAAATTTGTATTTATCCTTTTAAATACATCTATATAAATGTATTCATAAATGCATAAAAATATAATAGTATTTTCAATGCTAAGTATTTAAAAAAATATATACATTTATATGTACATTTATCATATTAATATGTTTCATAGTAATATGAATCATTTCACATTTACAGATATTACAACTTCAAATTATAAATTTTATATGTATAAAAAAACTTCAATACATGCTTTTACATTCATTACTTAATGTTGATCAGAATCATTAAAAATAGTATTTATTATCATACATTTTTCACACATATAAAAGGTTTTTTTTTTCATGCTAAATTTTCTATTGGCAATAATAGCTAGAATAGCAGCTCAGTTTAAACAAAACATAAGAGGTATTTGCCGGTGACAATTTTGCTATGATTTTAGAAGCTGATTCTCCAATGTCCATTTTTCAGGTTTTGGGGTTTGTTCAAATCACTAAAAAGTAAATACTGTAAAGCATGAGCAATAGTAATAGAGACACTCTACTAAGAAGAATCAAGATTATATGTGAATTCATCCTCACAGGCAAGTTTATAGTAAACACCAAACCAAACCAAACCTACTTCTTGTATATCCTTAGACAAGTGCAATCCATTCCGTTTGCCTAATTTAATGAGTCGTCCCAGGAATCTCTCCGACTCAGGCAATAAACCACTGGATTGTTTTTCCTATAAAGATAAAGAGGGAAATGCTGAGACAGCTAAAGTTATGTTTACTGCTGCGGTTCTGGCACCAGGCCAAACTGACATGGGCCCGACACCGTACGAGCGTCACATGCTTTTCTGTGAATGGACTCTTCCACAGGTTCAGTGAGGACACCACACTGGCCTTCGGTAGAAATAGCGGGATCACTTTATTACGGCCCAATTAAAAAGGCAGTAAATACCCTGGAGAGAGGACAGCCTCATCAAATGAGCGTTATTGGAGTAGAAAGTTTGAGTAGGCGTAAAATAATGTCCAGCTCACTCCAACGGGAGATTTCCACTCAAATAATCATTTTAATTTGAGAAATCTGCAACATGAAACTGTTTTGGACAGCGAACACCGCAACATGCCTCATTTTATGAGTCACCCCTATGAAACTGGACGCGGTTTCCAGCTTGCCAGACGTCTTTTTAGTACCCAGAGATTAAGTTCTCCTTTGATGAGTGATGACAGAGGTCATATTGTTTACCTCCAATAAAACAAACAACACATATTCATTCATTCATTCAAGAAAACTGACCAATAAACTGTAATAAGCACGTGAAAACAATGTCATGTGATCAGCTAAAGACAAAAAGAAGGAAAATTACAGATTTATGAACTATTCTCATTACAGAGTTGGGAAGATGGTTGGCCTTTTTTTTTTTTTTTACTGCATTTAGTGCTTTGAACCCTGGCAAACATGATAATAGTGTCCTGTAATTACTTTTATTTAGTAATTGTTTAAGGCCATTTTGCAATTTCAATCGTCATCACCACCATCAATCATTTATTTTCTCAGATTTAAGCAATTCACCTGGGTCATCATACTTTTCAGGTCGGAAAATTCGGAAATCCGTATAAATACAGAAAAATCACATCCCTGAGATGGTTACAATATTAATAAATGGGGTTTAACATTTAAAAATACTGATTTAAATGAACTCAGTTATTACATAAAGAAAACTACTAATCAGTTTGTTCCAAACCCATAAGACCTTTTTTCCTCTTTGAAGCACAAATGAAGATATTATGATGAAATCTGACAGATTTCTGACTCTCTATTAAAAGTCTATTACACCAAAACGTTGATGCCTCAAAAACTTCATAAAGACATTGTAAAAGTAATCCATATGGATCGATTGGTTTAAACCTAAACTGCATCCGAAATCACATATTGTTCAGTAAGTCGGTATGAAATTTGGTTTGAAGCTTCGCAACCATTAAAAAGGTACGTTCTATATGCTATGAGTGTGTGTAGTATGAATGAAATCTAGATGTACTGCATCCACCATGTTGTAACCATCATTTGACCAACAGCATCAGTTGTGTCGTTTCACTGGGATTCACAAATCCTCTCCCGTGGCCTCATGGGATAGTGAAGTGTGCATCAGATCCACACTTCAGAATCTCAGTGGATGTAGTAGGACATCCAGGTATTTCACCTTCTGTTTATCAATACTATGCATTCGGACATGCTACTCATCTCACATACTGTTTTTTGCCTACTATATAGCATATTCGAACGCAGGGCAAGTCTTCTGAAAAGACCCAACTGCTGTACATGATGAACAGATTTAATTTAGCTTTTAGTCACATATAAACATTGATCAACACACATACATATAGCATTCATGGTTCAAATGTGCTTGCTTGACATGCAAGAAGCAAGGAAGCTAATAGACAAGTCTCATTCTAAGTCTGCCGTCGGCCATATGGATTACTCTAGATTTATTTATGAACTTGAAGCTTTTAGTTTTTGACGGAATGGATTTTCAATGGAGGTACAGAAATCTTTTAGGTTTCATTAGCTATGTTTCCATCCAAAGTTGCGAATTTAAATTACGTACAAAAATGGAATATTGCATAAAACCTTTGTGAATAAAGCACTGTTTCCATTCAGTGAGCACAAAATCGTCACTTCCTGATAAACAGGAACTAAATATCACTAAGGAAAATGGAAGTTGCTGTAGTAGGAGTTGCGACTGTCTAGCCTATAATAATTTCCGTATGCTATACAGTATAATAAATTAATTAAGCATTTCAGATGCTGTGCAACGAGATCATCCGGCTGGTTGATCTAGTTATGCCATCCCATGTTTTTTTTTGTTTTTTTATGCACATCGAGAATTTTATTCAGTAAATTTCCATCGTAGTTTTTTTTTTCTTATCGGATAATAAGAATTTTTTATGCGCACTTGTTTAATTATGCTCATCTTGGCATTTCAAACCAGCGTTTTTTTATCCCAAAATGTGCATAAAAATAGGTGGATGGAAACATAGCTATTAAAAATATCTTCAATAGTGTTTTGAAGATGAATGAAAGTTCTACGGGTTTGGAACGACATGAGGGCGAGTAAATAATGACAGAATTTTTGGGTGAACTATCGCTTTAAGAATCAGTTTGCATACTGTTACATTCTCATTTGACAGACATTTTTGTGTACTAAATAGTGGAGAAGAACATATTTGGATGGAGGGCTAGAGGTTAGTGCACATACACTCCTTTAGCCGTGGCAATCATGTTTATTGTGTTTCGTCTGCGTGCTCTGAGACACAATTTATTATACAGCCAACGAAAATTATCATTGGCTATAAAAATTGGATACTTTTTCCACTGTACAATTAATAAAATGAAATAAAATAGCAGAATTATTTAGAATAACTCTACACTGGAATGATCTAAATCCAGCACTGTAGTGTGTGTGTGGTTGTGTTACCTGCAGGACCATAAGTCTCTGAAACACATCCGCCCTCATGCTCATTTCCACATCGAAATCGGACAGGCGTTTCTCAGCCTCGGTGCTCGCCAGTCTGACCTCTTTACATGGAGACACATACTGGGGGAAGTCCAACATATGACGTGAAGCTGAAACAGAGAACGGAAAAGTGAATATGACAGCAGATGAAAAAAACTTCACATTAATACAATACGACTACCATTCGCCACTCACCGGCATAATCTGCTTTTGCATCTGCAATGACTTGCAGAGTATTCTCGAAGCACACCTTCCCGATGTCCACGGAGCCCACGGAGTCAAAGGCTTGCTGGATCCGCTGGATCAGCTTCTGAGTCCGATGTCGGATCTCTTCTGGGCTCAGGTCCCATCGCAGGCTGTTGTTCTTGTCAACTGTGCTGGAGCAGCTGTGGGCGGATATGATTGATCCATTCTGAAGTGTCATCTTGAGCTTTGAGCTAGATATAATGACTCTGCATTATATTAAAGAAAGAGCCAGTATTAATACACTTTCTTTAAATTCTGTATGAAAGAAAGAGCCAGTGACAGAAAGCCAGAGCCAGAAAGAGCCAGTGTGCAAATATAAGCTTGCATGCATTGCATGGGCTCTTCTATGCAGCTTCTTGTAACTTTAGAAAAAGAAAAGCTACACATTACTGTTCATAAAACAAAGAAGAGAATATAGAAGAGAAACTGTGTGCTGTGCAGGGTCGCAAGCTGTGAATGTTTTCCGTACTAACGATGGACACTTTCACATGTCTGTCAAACTAGGGAATGCGAACCTGATCTGCTTGTGATACACTTATACTACTTCACATACGCCAGTTGCATTGCCTAGTTCAGAGAGAAGCTAATGAGATAACCTGACTAAAACCAGATATCCTCCAATACTAAAGTTTGGAAGGAAAGTTCGTGCATTTATAGCTTGTCTATTTGACCCCAGTCACATTCAAGCATTCGGTTATTAGTAGTACCGATGCCAACCCAGTCAAACAACACATAAAGCATAACGTGTGTTAAACAACAGAATTCACAATACCTTCTTGCCGCTCGGGCCACTGAAATGCCGAAGATAAACATGGCATGCCTATAATTTCATTCGTGCAACGTGCAAAAATAGGATGCAACTCCTACCGTCACTGTCGACCGTAATGGTAATACTAGTACCACTTAATACTACGATGAAGGTTTGACTTTTGAATATTAATTGCGTAAACCGGCAAGGCTTTCTGATTGGCTACAAGGGAGACGTTGAGAGCTAGTCAGCTGGCGAATTAATGAATGTGGTGGAAGATTGGCTTATGAATATTAAACAGCTAACAGTGACATGTACTTTTTATTCTTTTTTTTTATTGAACAAAGATCACAGGGATGTATCACACACAAAGAATTGGATCAAAAAAACTCGAGGTAGAGCAAGGCAATAAAGTACATTTTCAAGCAAGATACAGTTGAAATTAAACATACAATACACGAATGAAAATAAATAGAAATAAATAACATGAAACTTAAAAAAGTAATCTTTAGGAAATCAGGAGGTAACTTATAATGAAACAATACATTTTTTAACAACAGAGCAGTTTTAGCAGCTTTCTTGTTGGCTGATAAACAAAGAAAGTCATATAAAAACTTTAAATCAACACAGAAAAGCCTCAAATTGGGCTTAGAATCAGTGACTTTACATTTATGGAGATGAAACTGCCCACATAGAGTTAGCAGTGACATGTACATACATGAACAACAACTGCGAAAGAAGTGTTCCTTTTATTAAACGTTAAAAACATGTTAACAGAATTTATGTGAAATTCCTTTACATGGTTCGAATTTTTTAAATCCCTGTGTCCAAAATAGACAGTGTTTGGTAAGTGAAAAAATTAGGCTAATTAATTACTATTAATTACATTGCCAACATTGTTAGAATACTGTACTAATTCATCTCTAAAAGTATTGCATTACTTATTACTAATTACTTTCTAAATCCCATATCAACCTCAACCAGTTGAACAATACAATGATAGACATGAAACTGCTCTTTTAATAATATAAAAAACAATAATATTATAAAATTGCATAAATTATTCTTGAACTTGAACAGTATTAAAAATACATTAAAAACATCCCTTACTTTACTTTTTCAAGGGAAAAGTAATTGAATTACAGTAATTAATGACTTAGTTATGTATTATATCCAGCACTGAAAATAGAAACAGACTAAATTAATTATAAAAATGAAAATAGACATGAAAAATGAAATAGACAAAATGTGTAAAATATTAAAGGTTCATATTTAATATTTCAATGTAATATAAAGAGTTAGTAGTCGAGTCAGTTAAAGTCACACTGAAGCGCCTTAAAACAAGCAACATTATTCAATGTGTTGATGTAATCTCCACTGAAACAGGAAGACAGGGCGGGACATATCGAACAGCTCCTCCCCTTTAAAAAAAATAGCCAATAGCGTTTCGTTTAAATCACAGCTCGGCCAGAGCCGTTGAGCTCAGGTAAAGCCACAGTTTCATCCTAATCTCCTCCATATCGCTTTAAAATACAGAATTATGTGCAGAGTTTTCTGGTCTGTGCCGACTCGATCATATGATCCGCTCTGTGTATCGTGTCTCTGGACCGGAGCTGTGGCGGTTTGCGTGATAATAATGTGAAACCAGACTTCATTCGCCCCAATGGAAAGCATTAGCCTGGCTAACGTCAGACCTCTTCTCATTGAGACGTGGTCTGGGAACCACATGTTCATTTTCTCGTATTTGAGGCGTGGTTTATTGGGCACTACGAATGTCTATCAAATGCGCCTGCACGTAGCTCATAGCCAATCGTTTCAATTATACCAGATGACGTATGTAGAGCGACAGAAATTGGACGAGGAAGACGAAATAAACTTGCGTTCTAAACTACTCAGAACACTATCTAAGGCTGCATCGAAAGGTAACTTCGCGTCTGATGCCATGTTGGATCCATATATATAAACAAACTGCTTCGGTGTGTCGCATAGACGTCGTCGTCGTCTTGCTGCTCCCTCCCCGTTCTGTGATTGGTCCCCTCGCTGAGGTGAAAATCTGGTCCATGGTGTCCAGGCTGCCTAGCAGCGTGAATAAAATCGTGCTGCGCTCAAGGCAACATGGGGAAACCCAGGCTAGGAAAGCATATTTACACTGTCTGAATCGTTCCCTATCCCCTATAGTGCACTATGTGCCATTCACCATAGAAAATAGTAATTGTGTGAACAAGTGACCAATTTCAGCAGCAGCTTCAGCTCTATTTATAGTGTAGGGGGCGGAGCTTCAGATTCTAGAGAGCATTTGTTTGGACAGAAAATCTAATGAGAAGCTGAAGTGAAGAGTGATGTCATCAAAATCACTGATCCATTTTGGCGGAAGTGAGAGACTGAGAGTTTCGAATGCTTATATCTTCTACATGTGAATGTTGTCATTGTTTTGGAAAACACTAGTTTATAGATAACAGTAAGATGAGCATATTCATACTAAAAGCCAAAAAACTTCATTTCACATTTGATGTGCAATAGATCACATGAAATAATGGACACACACACACACTCTCTCTCTCTCTCTCTCTCTCTCTCTCTCTCTCTCTCTCTCTCTCTCTCTCTCTCTCTCTCTCTCTCTCTCTCTTGATAAGTCTTTGCCCCATGTAGACAGCTAAATTGTATTACTTACAAATAAGAAAAGTATTTAAAAAATCTCTTATTCCGAAAACGTAATCTGTAGAATTTAATATTTTCCGTTATCTTGTAAAATACAGGAAAATATGTAAATTGGTCAAGATAAAATAATGTCTTTTGCAAATATGTGCATGCAGACTTATATGTTATATGTATCCTCCACTTCTGTTTGATGTTTTTTGAAAGTTAATAAATAAAAAAAGATAGAATTTAAAATATATATCAATAATTTTACGCCTTTTGCGTAGTAGGATTCATGAACTCTTCATTGTAGTCCTTGAACAATACCACTTCCGGCTCGACGGCGCATGCGCTGTGCTGCGCATCCTCATCATCAGTCTCACGACGCGAGTGTTCATGACGCTGTGGCTGGAACGAGCGCTGCGGGCACTTTCTCCAGGTAGGTGGGCGGGGGCGCGCACAGCATCCACAAGACTATAATGTTATTGATATTGTGCGCTGATATGAGATGATATGAGTCTAGAAGTGTATCAGAGACTTGCGTTTGCAAAGGTTTCTCTTTCTGTCCGTTAATTAAACTGCGAATGTCTTCAGCCATTGCCCAACCTCCTGCAATTCATCTGTGTAAACCAGTGTAAACATAGACCATCTGTGATGCACAGGCTACTGCTCATCTACCTAACAATGGGTTTATTCTTAAATATACATCAGGCTAAATGATATTTCATGTTGTAGGGCGAATTTTGATGCCTTTGTCATTATTACATCATAACTGCATCATGTGTTTTGGCTTTTGTTATCCAGGGACATGCATAAGAGACTCAATAGCCTATTACAGCTGCACGAAACTATTCTATGTAGGCTAGTCTACAGTATGGACCAGAACAGTTTTATATTTCAGATCACAGCCATGTGGCTTTGACGAGCAGAAGCTGATGAAATCAGAAGACTGTTATGTAATTAATTAACCCCTGCAACCACATGCAGCATAATTGGCTGTGCATCGTTTGAAATTTAGCGATTCCGATTATCGATTTCCCAGATTTGATTCCAGTCAAATTATTTATTACATGGCTGGGTTGAATTCTAATGTAGGATGCGGTGTGTTATTTCTTGATAACAGACCGCTGTGTGGAGTATAACACACCGTTGCCATGAAAAACAGAGCGTTGCTATGGACGCAGGATTCTAACCGTAGAGACGGGACGGACTATTTTCTTTAGCGGAAGCAATACAATCGTTTTTAAATCAATAAACTCCTTTTTAAATCAATATTTTGTGTCAAATTATTGATTTATTTGGTAGGTAGCCATGTAATAAGCGGGATAATGTAGAGCGAGGCGGTTGTTGTAGCGAATTCAACCCCGACAGGCTGATCAGGACCGCGACGCGAAGCGGAGTATCGTAGCCTGGGAAAACCCAGACAACTTCCGGCAAATTCAGATTTGCTCGAGAAGTAGTCTGGCAAAGAGCTCATTCAAGCCCATTTCCATGGCCTAGAAATCGTGGCACCAATCAGAAACGTTGAGGCGGGCTTTACACAATGACGATCGCTCTGATTGGTTTTTGGTCTATCCAATTGCGCCCAGAGGCATTTGAGTGACGTCCGTTCAACTTTTAAATGCATTATTATATTCAAATTGCAAACACATGAGGACAGTCTCCATGAAAGACCCACTGGCAGATGAACGTGCTACTACATTTCTCTCCGAAACGGTAGGAAATTAAATAGATTTAATAGAGGATTTTAACTGTGACACGATGATTGACAGGGCAGTTTAAGTGACAGGATGCACGCGACAGATCCGTCCGATAAAGATGACGAAGTAGTATGTCCCAAAGCTTGCCTACTTTTTTGCTACACATTCAAAAGTAAATACCTTTTCTTCACAAAAAGAGTACATACTTTTATGGCGTAGTGTAACTTAGGCGAATTGGGACGCAGCATATGGCTTTACACGATGACGATCGCTCTGATTGGTTTTAGGCCTATCCAACTGCGCCCAGAGGCATTTGAGCGACGTCCGTTGGTGACGCCCCCTTTGGAAATGAGTTATTAATGAAGCTTTGCCAGACCATAACTCAGTTACTACTGAGAATGGTCTGGTTTTAACCAGGCTAGGAGTATCGCGGAGTGTTATATGTAAGGGATATGTATCCCTTACATATAACATATTTGTATAGCAAAACGTTTTGTTGCAGCTGATTTCCATGAACAAAATTCTGCAACCTATGGTTTTCCTATGGTTTTAACAGAAATACCACAGCAAAAACAACTGCACTAAACAAAATACAACTGAATAAAGTTCAGGTACAGAAATTTGAATCAAATGTTAACACTGCATAGCTTTCTTTTTATAAATAAAATATAAATTAATCCTTTTTAAAATTACAAAAGTTATTCAGTCAAGATCAGTGAGTGATTTTCTTTTTCCTTTTGTTCTTCGATTAACGTTAATGACACAGACGGAATATTAGGCTGCTGTCACTTTAAAACCTAATGCAGGATACAGTATACACTGATACAAATGCGTTTTGCTTACGTTCAATTAAGACATACTCAACTGTGTTTACTAGGATATTGTGACATACTTTTGTGTGTATTTGTGCGTTCAAGCGCAAGAAGACGCGTGTGAGAACACAGTTCAGTCAGTATCGCGCACTATATGGGCCTGTTTAGGCTACGTCTTGTCATCTACATGTGTTTTTACAGATCGGATAGCTATCTGATTTGCTAAAATGGTTCCATTTACCCTTGCCCACATAAATGTATCTCCGCAAAACGAATATAAATCCGATCTTCAATTCGGCACCGGAAAGATAATTTAGTCTCACTTTAATTTATAATTTAGCTTACTTTCTGTTTTATTTGCGTCAGTTTGCACGTTGACTTGCTGAAGAGATACACAGATTAATTTGCAGCAATGTGTGTTTCAGTAGCGCTGTCATATCTGGCTATAACATGACATAGAACCCATAACACGCTTGAACATTTTGGGAGGAGTAAAGTTACGTTATGTGGTTTCAACAACCAGATGCATTTCCACTTGTCCAGTTTCGTCTGGAATGCTGAAGTGAAGTGGTTTGAGCGATCGGATTTAAATCCATCTCGAAAGCGTTTCAGAGGGCATTTACACCTGGTCTTTTCACGACCGGATAGCGATCCGATCACAGAAGACACATGAAGTGATCAGGTGTAATGATCTATGAGAGGCCGCTTTGGATGTCTGCGCAAAGGAAACAGTGTGCGATGCGAGAGTTGAGTTCTCTTTCATGTCTTCATGTTTGAAATCACATTAAAATGCATACACACAGGAATTGATTAGTGAAAATTGCGGAATTGAAATTTTAATTATATTACAAGTATCCGATTCTGGATTTGGAATTGATTTTTGATCCCCACCCCTAAATATGTGTCTAAATATGTTTATAATAATCAGCTGATATCACTTGCAAAATGTACACATTATTGAATATTTTGTCAGTACAGTCTCTTGTTAAATCATTATTCCTCTTTCAGCTGACCCATCCATGCCACCTTTCCTCTAACGTCTGAATCTATTGAAAAGGACCTTTTTCAACAAATCTTTCCTCAGGTTTCTCCCAGACAAAATGGCAGTGGAAAAGCGCTTGGCATATTCTATCGTGCAGTTCCTCAGAGATCAGACACACTGTGGCTCGCTGAATTCAGATGAACAGGAAAGCCTGGAAGGTAGGTCACCCTCATGTTTAAAACATTTAAAGTCACAGGCCTTTTCTACTCTTGGACTGATTCTGGACTCTGTCAGATCAGAAGGACTTTCTGAAAGTCACCACAGCAAACTATTTTACTTGTCTGTTTAATTACATTACTGTTAGTGATACATTGGCGGCCTGATATATCAGATTGATTAACAATCAGACAGATGTGGCCATTTTGTGATTTGTAAGTGTGCTTAATTGTATTGAATGGGTAAGTGTTACAATAAGGTTCATTAGTTAACTAGCCTTAGTTAACATGAACTAAGAATGAACAATACTTCTACAGCATTTATTAATCTTAGTTAATATTAATTTCAACATTTACTAATACATTACTAAAATCAAAGGTTGTATTTGTTAACATTAGTTAATGCACCGTGAAGTAACATTAACAATCAATGAACAGCTGGATTTTTATTAACTATAACATTAACAAAAAATTAACGAATACAGTAACAAATGTATTGCTCATTGTTAGCTTGTGTTAGTTAATACATTAACTAATGTTAACTAATGAACCTTATTGTAAAGAGTTACCATTGAAGGTACACTTTAAGGGCCTCAAAAGTTGAGACATTTTGAATAAAATCAATAAAATCAAGAGTTTGTTATTTGTTCATTCTCTTGAACATTTAATTAACTGACAAAAGTACAAAAAAAGGTTTCCAATGTACAAATTAATTGTATTTTGTAAACACATTTTGGAAGTGTGGATGTAACACACTCCAAAAAAGTTTGGAAAGAGGCCAAATAAAAGTGAAAAGCTTATAGAATATCCAAGTTAAACTCTTTTGAAACAGTTTAGAAATTGAGCTGTACATATACTGTATGCACATTTCAAAATTATTTCAATAAATGAAGACATGGTAAAACATTGCACCTTTAAGATATTCATAAAACAATTAAAAGAACTTTCAAATTAAAAACCGTCTACATAAATGGCCAACATTGTTGAAGAAACACCACCATGTCAGCATTGTAATATGTAATTAATATATAGCGTTATTGTTTTTTTTTTAAACAAATTGTACAAAATTGAAAATATGAATGCATAATTCTCTATTCAAGTTGCCGTACAGTGTCTCGAGACCACTTTCAAGATCAGCTCCAGTGACTGCCATCTCGCCGCCCCTCAGCCACTGAGAGAGATATTCCTCAACTCTCTCCTCAAAGTAACATTTCATACATATCAGCCTGTCATGCTTTCGATTACTGTTGCTTTAATTCTGCATAATATGCAACAAGCAAGATTTTAGACGCACATTTTCCCACAGTTTCTTGTCTAATTGTTGTTTCCAGAATGATATCGTGACGTTACCTGAGACGTTTCCATCTCCTGAGGACATTGAGAGAGCTGAGCAGCTTAAAAACGAGGGCATGTCAACCTTTCCTACTGTATTTAGACTCAAAACACTCGCAGAGTCATATTACACGATGCATAATGTATAACTTAATCGTTCTGTCATCACATTGTTCCATTGGGATGATGCAAATAAAAACATGATCAATAATGAATGCATCAATCATTTCCAATGCTCAAATGCTTTTGTGTTTCTTTAGGGAATAACCACATGAAAGAGGAGAATTATAGCAGTGCTGTGGACTGTTATACAAAAGCCATTGAGTTGGACCAAAGAAATGCAGTCTACTACTGTAACAGGTGAACGTTTCGATGTCACACTGTGAGAATGCGTCACTCATAAAGACGGATGTGTTGGTGTTGACTGATGGGGTTGTTCTCTCTCAGGGCTGCGGCACATAGTAAACTTGGAAACTACACAGAGGCTACGAGAGACTGTGAACGAGCGATCGCCATCGACCCTTCGTACAGTAAAGCTTATGGCAGAATGGGGTGAGATGGTTTAATTACTGTGGTATAACCGTCAGTGTTGTTATTGTAACTGAAACTAAAATTAAACTATTAAAAATCATTTTCGTTCAGTGAAATAAGGCTGAAATAAAATAAAACAAATATTAGATAGAATTTATAAATGTTATAGAAGTTTATATTGGTAACATTAGTTAACTACATTGGTTAACATGAACTAACAACGAAAAATAATACTTAATCATTTATTAATCTTAATCATTTCAATTTCTGCATTTACTAATACATTATTAAAATCAAAAGTTGTATCTGTTAATATAATTTAATGGAATTACATGAATCAGTTTCATGAGCATTAAATGAATCAGTGCCATGAGCATTAAATGAATCAGTGCCATGAGAATTAAATTAATCAGTTTCATGAGCATTAAATGAATCAGTTTCATGATCATTAAATGAATCAGTTTCATGAGCATTAAATGAATCAGTTTCATGAGCATTAAATGAATCAGTGCCATGAGCATTAAATGAATCAGTTTCATGATCATTAAATGAATCAGTGCCATGAGCATGAAATGAATCAGTTTCATGAGCATTAAATGAATCAGTGCCATGAGCATGAAATGAATCAGTTTCATGAGCATTAAATGAATCAGTTTCATGAGCATGAAATGAATCAGTTTCATGAGCATGAAATGAATCAGTTTCATGAGCATGAAATGAATCAGTTTCATGATCATTAAATGAATCAGTTTCATGAGCATTAAATGAATCAGTGCCATGAGCATGAAATGAATCAGTGCCATGATCATTAAATGAATCAGTGCCATGAGCATTAAATGAATCAGTTTCATGAGCATTAAATGAATCAGTGCCATGAGCATGAAATGAATCAGTTTCATGAGCATTAAATGAATCAGTGCCATGAGCATGAAATGAATCAGTTTCATGAGCATTAAATGAATCAGTTTCATGAGCATTAAATGAATCAGTTTCATGAGCATTAAATAAATCAGTTTCATGAGCATTAAATGAATCAGTGCCATGAGCATTAAATGAATCAGTTTCATGTGCATTAAATGAATCAGTGCCATGAGCATTAAATGAATCAGTTTCATGAGCATTAAATGAATCAGTGACATGAGCATTAAATGAATCAGTTTCATGTGCATTAAATGAATCAGTGCCATGAGCATTAAATGAATCAGTTTCATGAGCATTAAATGAATCCGTTTCATGAGCATTAAATGAATCAGTTTCATGAGCATTAAATGAATCAGTTTCATGAGCATTAAATGAATCAGTTTCATGAGCATTAAATGAATCAGTTTCATGAGCATTAAATGAATCACTCTCATGAATATTAAATGAATCAGTTTCATGAGCATTAAATGAATCAGTTTCATGATAATTAAATTAATGACTCTCATGAATATTAAATGAATAGGTTTCATGATAATTAAATGAATCAGTCTCATGTTATCCCCAAAGTCTTGAATATTAGGTTACAACTGTACTTTTTTCCGGTTTAATATATAGTTAGGATGTATATAGTAAATATAGTTATAGTGGCGAGGGCGATTCCTTAAAAGTGCTGATCATAAATGAAATCATTACTAGCATCCTCAGATGAATCAGAAACCAGAATAAATGCATTCCTTTTGATTCCCATCTCTGCTGAGTTATACAACAGATTTTAAAAGTTAATCTAAAATATTTTAAAGGTAACCAGTATGTCACAGTTATTAATTTACAAAATTACATTACTTTTATCTTCTTTGATCTTTTTATGATTATAGATTGGCACTAACTTCCATGAGCAAGTATCCAGAAGCGATATCTTATTTTAATAAGGCTCTGGTGTTAGATCCTGAAAACGACACCTACAAATCCAACCTAAAGATCGCAGAGCAGAAACAAAAAGAAGCATCCAGTCCTGTGAGTAGAAGAAGCTGCTGTCACATGTAGTTTGATCCACCTTATGAACGACTTCAGTCTATCTTAGTTTTTAATGAATGTGTATTGAGTATCCCAGTTGAGTTATTAAATATGAGAACTAGCCAATAATAACTCCTAACATTAGCTTTTACATGTGTTCTCACAGACGGCCACAGGACTGGGGTTTGACATGGCCAGCCTCATCAATAACCCCGCTTTCATTAGCATGGTATGCGCAAGTGTGTGGTTTCGCATTTCTCTGTTAATAGTATTTATGAAACGGGTCATAAATCGACCCTGCGACCCCTATCATCTGTCTGGAACGCGGCCCATGCCAGAGTTAAAGGGCCAGTCGCTTGAATCCGACTGAGGGGAGCGTGGGGTTTCTAGCACACTGCAGCAGTCTAGAAATTGGGACAATTTCATAAAAAGAACAGACTTTTAAGACCTAAATGCACCAAATCTAAAGCAGGGTGAGACTGCCTTGGTGTAGAGGAAGGAAGAACTCAAGAAAGATGAATTTGACATGCTCTAGGCATTGATTATGCTACTTAAAGAGCCTATGGCTATGTTTGGAGCATTACCATACAGGACTGCTCTGCAGAATATAGTGCAGAGCATTTTATCGGACAAAAACTCCATCAATATGTTTCAAGAAAGTGAAAGGCTACATTTTTTTATCGTTTAAACGTTTGGAGTCTGTCAGAAAGAGTCTCTTTGGCCACCAAGGCTGTATTTATTGGATCTAAAACAGTAATCTTACAATGTCACTGTCATGTATTCTTTAAATTTGATGTTTGTATCCACTCAAACACTCTCTCTTTTGCTCTATAGGCTGCCAGTGTGATGCAAAACCAGCAGGTGCAACAGCTGTGAGTTTAAATAAATCAACTCTTGCACGTTTGTGCTTCCAAATTAAACCTTTCAATTCATTTAAAGGGTTAGTTCACCCAAAAATGATAATTCTGTGATCATTTGCACACCCTTATGTCGTTCCAAACCTGTATGACTTTTGTTCATCTTTTGGAACACAATGAAATATATTTCTTATATTCTGTCATCATTTTTGTCCATCCATTGAAAGTCTACACAAGCAACATTTCCCGGCTTCAGAACGTACGTGAAGAATGAATTGAGTAGTTTCTCAATTCTTGAACAGATTTATTTTAGGCTTTTATTCACATACAAACATTGTCACACATGCACACACACGCTCCTTTGGAAATCATTTTAATATTGTTGAAAACCAGTGTGCTGCTTATTAGTTTTGTTTAAATCATGATACATTTTTTATGACTTTGACTAAATGACTTTACTTTCACTTCTTTGCTAACTTTTGAACAATAGTGTACATCTGCTAAGATTGGGCAATTTGTTCCAAGCAGTACAGTCTCTTAATATGATGAACAGATATGCTTTATGCTTTTATTAAGGCTTCTTATCTTAATTGATCAATGCACGTACATAGAGTACATCATATATGGTAAACAAAACTCAAACGTACTTTCTTGACGTATGAGAACCGATGAGGTTTGTTCTCACGCTACAAACACACATGAACAAAAGTTTTTTGGATGAACTATCCCTTTAAACAGCCAAAACCAGGGTTCGTACATGGTGCTTAAAGTACTTGAATTTGACTTTTTGAAATGTAAGTCCTGGAAAACCCTCGAAAACAGCCATATTTACGAAGAGGTACTTGAAAAGTGCTTGACTTATTTAAATACAATATATGAAACTTAATTTTTTCAAAAAGGCACAAATGCAATCTTTTCACGCAAAATGAACACTGGTCTGATAAACCCCCATCAGACCTTTTCACGATACGAAGTGAAAACATTATTTATTGAACAATAATAGCAATTATAAACTTTGTATTCAAAATATATTATTAAATACGTTGTAAGTTGTATTTTGGAAACCTCACATCTGTAATTCGAGTTTAAAAAAGTCCTTGCATTTCTTTTTACTGTATCTGTACGAACCCTGTAATACTGGAACAGATACACACGCTATATTTAACAAAGTCATGACCAGGTGTGTTTGTGATTAACTGTCCAAAACCAGCATGTCGGGCATGATGTCTAACGCAGTGGGCGGACCTGCCGCAGGAGTGGGAGGATTATCTGACATATCCAGTCTCATTGAAGCGTGAGCATCTTCTCTTTGACATCTGATTGACGGGACATGTGTTCCACGGAAGGTTTTAAGAATTATGTGGTGCATAGATATTCAGAGGTGATGTGTATAATATACACCAGAGGCACCAAGCAGAATTACAAACGTGGTAGGATGTGTTGATGTGGCTCATAAACTAGGAGTGTTTGCTGACGTTTCTCTCAGTGGACAGCAGTTCGCCCAGCAGATCCAGCAGCAGAATCCAGAGCTGATCGAACAGCTGAGGAACCACATACGGAGTCGCTCCTTCAGCGGCAGCGCCGAGGAACACTCCTGATCCCAGCAGGTCATCCTGTTTAAACTACACACTTGCTCTCTTTACTGTCACTTCTGTCCAATTTAATGCGTCTTTGCTGAAAAAAATATGTCTTACTTTTTCAACAGCACTGAGCTGTGGTGCTCAGTTTGAAACTTGTGACATTCAGTTTCCGGCTGAAATGAAAACTAGTGGCAGTAAAAGACCAACAACTTATTCCTTTTCACATAAATTATGATTACATTGGAAGATTATCGATTAATAAAACACTTATTTTCACATGGTTTCTTGCGCAAAAGAATGCTATGACCTCAAAACACTATACCATCGAGCATACATTTTTGACGTTTGCATCACATAATCAGCTCCATATGTATTTCCTAAAATGGTTAACTTTCTCGATAGCTCAACTGATACAGCATTGCACTTGTGATGTGAAGCGCTCGAATACAAGTCACGATAAAAGAGCTTAAAATGGCATGGCTGCTTCAGCACATCTGGTTTAATCTCATGTTTGTCAGGTTTAGTGTTGGCGGTATATTATTAGGGGCCAAGCACCGAAGGTGCGGAGGCACCTATTGTATCTGTTCCCGTTCTTATTCTTCTTCTTCTTCCGCTCTGGGAGTCTATGGCAGCCCATAGAACCGCTTGCGGGAAAGTTATGAAATTTGGCACACTGACAGAGGACAGTCTGAAAAGTCACCATAGCAAATTTGGTGTCTTAAAACCAATCCCTCTAGCGCCACCAACTGTCCAAAGATTCACTCATGTTTATGCTAATAACTTTTGAACCCTAAGGCCTATCAACAAAATTATTTTGTCCCCTTATTCCCTAGCTCAAGCCGATTCGATTGCACCCTATGACGTCATTTTCCGTCATGGAAATTTTTCCACCATTTTGACTTTTCCGAAAAACCTACTTTTTCGAACTCCTCCTAGGCCGTTGCTCCGATTTTCACGAAAATTGAACCAGATCTTCTCCAGACTATGCCGAGAAAAAGTTATGGAATTCAAGTTGATTCGTCAAACCGTTTCCGATAAACCCACGAACAAATTTTACATAG
This sequence comes from Squalius cephalus, assembly GCF_949319135.1. Classification (NCBI taxonomy): domain Eukaryota; kingdom Metazoa; phylum Chordata; class Actinopteri; order Cypriniformes; family Leuciscidae; genus Squalius; species Squalius cephalus. The sequence continues at coordinate 23,868,715 of NC_137145.1, forward strand.
CGCTTGCAAAAACAGATGTAAGGCTGTATCTCCGCAATGGTTTATCGGATTCTGACCAAACTTGGTACATATCGTCACAAGCATGACCTGAGGCTACATGCTGTGTTTCGGCGCAGCGCCACCTACTGGTCCGGAGATATGAAAAATGGCTATTTTTGAAAATGGCTAGATATGAAAAATGGCTATAATGGCAGTTTGTCCAAAAATCATCAAATTCTCATTCGATTCAGGGCAACATGCCGAGTCGACTGATATCCAATTTTACCATATCGGCCATTTTGACTGTCGGCCATTTTGAATTATGTGCTAAAATGCTGTATTTTATGAACGCATAAACAGATTGTTACGAAACTTGGTATGGGTCATCAGCACGATGTCCTCAAAGAACCTGAGAAGTTTCGAAACAGCCCCACCTAGTGGTGATTTTTTTTTTCAAATGCTTATAACTTTGGGTGTGGTCGACTTATTTTAACGAGACTCATCTAATTAGACTCCTGAATCCTTGCCAGAAATAAAGTCGCAATTGTGAGAAATAAAGTCGCAATTGCGGGATATAAAGTCGCAATTCTGAGAAATAAAGTCGCAATTGGGAGATATAAAGTCAGAATTGCACGATATAAAGTCGCAATTGCGTGTTATAAAGTCAGAATTGTGAGATATTAACTATTCTGAGGTAAAAAGAAAAAAAAGTTCATCTTTTTTTTCCTTAGAATTGGACTTTATATCTCACAATTCTGAGAAAAGATGTCAGAATTGCGAGATATAAACTCGCAATTGCGTGTTATAAAGTCAGAATTGCGAGAAAAAAAGTCAGAATTCTGACTTTATAACACGCAATTCTGACTTTATAACACGCAATTGCGACTTTATTTCACGCAATTCTGACTTTATATCTCGCAATTCTGACTTTATAACACACAATTGCGACTTTATTTCACGCAATTCTGACTTTATATCTCGCAATTCTGATGTAAACTCGCAATTGTGAGATAAAAAGTCGCAATTATTATTATTATATATTTTTTTTTTCTGTGGCGGAAACAAGCTTCCATATTAACCTTTTAGCGCCACTCACGGACATTGTATTTCCGAACTGCCACGATACGTACGACAACCAACAACCAGATTCACAGTCATTTGTTTCAGATATAACTGACCCGCTTGACATTTCACTTTTAAAATAATCGTGAAATGTGCAAAAAAGCAACATGATATACATCTGCAGAAATGTCGTTTTCCCAGTGAGCCTGTGTTGGACATTTTCCCAGTGCTCTTATCACTGTGTGTAACTAGCATGGATTTTCCTATAACATTTACACTGCTGTAAGTATATTCCATGGACAGGACTTTTATGTTCACGCACCCGTGTGTCCTGCAGAATAATGAAAACTATAAATCTGGTCTATGCAGGATCAAGAATCAGAGGAGGGCGGGCGGAAAAAGAGACGTGAGTGCAATCGTTAAATTCATTCTTCTATTGAATCGAACCCAGGATGGAGGGAATGGCACTTTATACGGAGACGTCAGGAGGGAAGAGGAGAAAACACATCTAAAATCACCTTATACACAGAACATTCTCTTAGGTTTCTTTGTGTTTGTCTGTGTAGATAATGTTTCAGTCCTCTTTATGAATGTAGCTGGTTATGACACATCAGAGTTGACTTTATTTTACTAAACGAATGATTGATCATATGTTTATGCCTATTAACTAGATTCGGGGCCATGTTATTAACGTCCGAGGGCATTGTATAAGAATAGTTCTCTGCTAAAATGACAATTGACTCATTGTTTGGAAGGACGTGAGGGAGAATAAATGACGACAGTTGTCATTTAGCGTGAACTAACCCTTTAACGCATTCTGATTATTTTTTACAACATATTCTGTTCGTTTTAGGAACAAGAGACATTTGTGTGTGGTAATCACTATATCAGCTGCTTCACCAGATCTGTTTGTTTAGTCATTTTATTCACTGGTAATGACAACAAAATGTTGCTATAATAAGCATATTCATAATCTCAGCATTTGCAATTTTCTTTTGCATGCTCCATAATCTGATATTTGCAGTCAGATGAGTGATTGAAGCCTATGTAATATGCTTATAAAACACAGAGCAGTATAATGTTTTGTCAAAAAACAATGTTAATAAATGTGTCTTGAAATCATTCTGTCGATATCAGCGTCCTTTGTGGCGAAACATTATGATATTTGCTTATCGCCCACCAGAACAACACACTTTGGTATAGCAAACCTTATAAATGTTTTAACAGCTGATTTTTAATTGACATTTTATTTACATTGACAGTTAAAATCATGATTAAGGGCTTTAAAAAAAATGACATTTTAAAACAACAACCTTAAAGGTAAAGAGCAAAAGGTGTTATATTAATAGATGCAGAACAGATGGGAAGTTGGTCCATTGACACAGACAGTGCAAAATGCCACAAGGGTTCAACTCTCTGGACTCGTGTAAGGACACACCACACAGACCTGTGCGATGTCATCATATTCATACGTTCTTTTCAGGAAAGTATCCGTCAGCCTCAGTCCTGATATGCTCTAAAAGAAAAACAGAAATGACATAGATGCATCATGGATCCTACATCATAATTCATTTCATTTTTGCTACTGTATTTCTGGTGCTCTTCGGTCAATTTGTTTTGTTTTTTTTACATTTTTTTTTACTTCATTGGAATGGTACGAAACTTGGTAATCTTGGTAATTTTGGGAAAGCTCCTTTATTTTGAGATATCAATGTCACATTTGGAGCACCACTTGTTTAGATTTTTGGCTTTGATTTCGTTTTAGAGTAAAACATGATTTCTGTAAGTTCACTTTTTTAAACGTTTTTCACTTCATCAATAATCTGCCATGTGTCGTCTTTGAAAATAGATCAAACTTAAGTCATTAACTTCAAGATTTACGATTTACTGGAAATTTAATTTCCAGGTCTATGCTCAAAAAGTGAATAAATGGATTATAAATACAGCGTAAATATAGTTCAGTATTAAAAAAATCCCCTAAAACAAAATATCAAATAAAAAACATTATCAAACTAAAATATAGTACATTCATTTCATTGACAAAAAAAAAAAAATCTGTAATATATGACCGACACGCGAAGAGCACCAGAGGGTTAAGACAAGCCTATCTGTAAATGACTGCTGTTATGATTGGCCCCTTGCATTACATGCCAAATTACTAGCTATCGCTAAACTGAATTTGAGTTAAAGTAGCAAATTTTGCCCGACTCTGCAATACATCCAATGAAAAGCCCATTGAAATATCATAATGCCGCCTCAGGCCTGCTGGAGCGTACCTGTAAGCCCTGGACGGACGACAGGAGCCTGAGAGGAATGGACAGCGAGGCGCTGGGGCTGAGTTTACCCAGCTGTCTGCCGGACACCCCACACCAGTGGACGGAGCGCGTGTTACACATCTCCAGAACCAGATCCATGGTCCTCTCACTGACAACGGGAACACCAGTGGTTAAAACCCACAGAGTTCATGTGTAACCTGACAGGCTCTCAGCCGTGCTCTGACCTGCAGTTGGTGATTTTACAGGTGATGTCGAAGGGCTCCTCTAGGTTGACCGTGTCTGGGATGAACTCGAGGGAAAGCCTGACGTCACCGTAACCAGGAGCCTAGAAGAGAAGGCCTGAAGGTGTAACGTACAGATTTGTGTTGTAGATCATTGGATTAACTATAGTGACTGAGCACTGTACCATTCTCTGCAGCTGGCTGGTCTGAAGACGTCCTCTCTCCCCGAGGTTGGTTTTCCACACAATGTCTAGTTTGCCGATCACCGTCACCCCCTTGATGACCCCGGCCTTCTCCGCAAACTCTGGCTTGGGCTTCAAACAGTACAAATACTGCCTCGTGTCCAAGGGCTGCAGATACGACATCTTCCCAAACGTCGACTTGCTGCAGAAATCCAAGAAAACGGTGCGCATAAGTTCAATAATGTCTTATGTCTGTAACATTTACAGCTGTTTAGCAAACGGCATTTCAATAGGAAGTGAACACGATTGGGAATTTGGTGTTGGTGGCATGAATTCCCCATGTTGACCAACAGAAAGCGACTTCAGTGCGAGCTGTGCTTTTTACATCACTACTCTTTTGACAATAGACAATGGGCCTTTTCTGTCCACGAAATGAAGCCCAAATTTTGCTCATGTGACCACACAACTCTACAAGGTTTCACAAAAGAACATTAAAGTTTCAACTATTAACAGGAATCTTCTGGTTTCAGTACAGCTTAAAGGAAATTGACTTAAAAACTAAAGTTATGTCATCATTTACTCACCCTCAAGTTGTTTCAAACCTGTATGAGCTTGTTGAACACAAAAGAAGATATTTTGAAGAATGTCAGTAACCAAACAGTTGATGGACACCATTGACTTCCATAGTATTTTTTTTCCTACTATGGAAGTCAATGGGGTCCATAAACTGTCTGGTTACTGACATTCTTCAAAATATCTTCTTTTGTGTTCAACAGAGGAAAGCAACTCATACAGGTTTAAAACAACTTGAGGGTGAGTAAATGATGACAGAATTTTCAGTTTGAAGTGAACTATTCCTTTATTAACAACTCTATTAATAACAACTGTGACATGCTGTCAATTACCAAAGAAATGTCCCTCAGTTTATCAAAGCAAACAATCGTGTCATTTACAGTGATGCACTTACAATAGAAGTCTATGAGGCGAGACGTTTCAGAGGGTTTAAAAGCAGATTTGTGTGGTTTGTGTTTTTGGAATAGCGAGAGTTGAAAGATTGGATGTAATTTTGTCACACTAGTCTCAAGTGTTCGAAACAGTACGCATTTTAACTGTAAATATGATTTTTATTTGTTTTTACAAAATGTCAACATCATACAAGTCAACATTATTTTCTGTGCCAATCTACAGCACGTCACAAATTAAAACAATCATGAAAATTGTATTGAACCGAATACATTCTTTTATAACCTACATTACTGTTCAAATGTTTGAATTGAGTAAAACTGGTAATGTTTCTGAAAGAAGTCTCATGTTCATCAATTTATTTGATTAAAAATACAGTAAAAACAGTAATATTGTGCAATATAATTATTAAAAAAAAAAAAAAAAACTTTTCTATGTGAATATACTGCACGTTAAACTAATTTATTCCAGTGATTAAAGCTGAATTTTCAGCATTACTCCAGTCTTCAGTGTCACATGATCCTTCAGAAATCATTCTAATATGATGATTTGATGCTCAAGAAACATTTCTGATTATTGTCATTGTTGAGATCAGTTGTGCTGCTTCATATTTTGAGGAAACTGTGATACACATTTTTTTGGTGAATAGAAAGTTCAAGTTCAATATTTGAAATATTAAGATCACTTTATGGTCGCTTTTAATGCATCCTTACTGAATAAAAGTTTGAATTTCTTTAAAAAATATATAAATATACTTCCCCAAAGTGTGTGACTGGTAGTGTAGAACACAAACACACGTCAACAGTAACAGTGAGGCTCACCTCTCGTCCGCAGAGGACACAGCGTTGAGCTCAGTCACGTTGTACATCATAGAAGGTTCCAGAGACACTTTCTCCATGAACATTGGGGACGTAGTGATGTTCTGGATCTGTGCCTCTAGGAACACCTCATCCGTCTGTAAGGTCAAAGGTCAAACACGTCAAATCTGGGGTGCGTTTCTCAAAGCCAACTATGGTCGCAAGTTCAATGGAGATTGCGATCATAGTTGGCCTTTACTCAGCCCTGGTCAGATTACATGCAGTATTGTACTGTATGTATATAAATTAATATTTTATACACTTTATCCATTCTTTATTTGAAGGGCTTTACATAAAGAATTAATGCATACTAATGAATAACAATTCAGTAATATCACAATAAACAGGACTATCTCTTCGGTTGTGAATGGCACTGAATTGAATCACTGTTGTTTAAAGGTCTTTGAATGTGGCCCATCAAATCAAGTTCTTCAGACAAGTTTAAGTGGAATTTATTGCATTTTTTCAGAGAGGCATATAAAGCAGCTGTTTGCCCAGTAGTGTCATCTTGAGTTGGAGGTTAGTTCATGCCTGTGGATCAACAGCACCGTTTGACAGAAGTGTTGTTATTGATACAGCATGAAGCAAAGATCCCATGCCAAGCCGGATTCATTCAATAGCCCAGAAATCAAACAGTTTAGACTAATTACACTATATCATGTCACTCTAAAGAAGTCTTTTAACTCATCACACCATTATTATTGATACTAATGTGATATAAAACTGTTAACATGTGGTTTTTGGAATTTCAAACCAAAAGTTATTTAAATCTGTCAAAGAAAACATCAATTGGTATAAAGATGATTGAAAACAAGCATCAGTTTGTCCCAGCCTCAGGAAAAGAGTGAGTTGATTCAGTTCAGCACTGTGAGCGAGGGAGCAGTGAAGCTAAAGCATTGAGAGGAAACAAGTCAAGGAAAACACACAAAAAATATTTCTCTCATCTAATGTTTGGTTTACATATTTCTTTATTATTATTATTATTAGATTATGTGGATTGCCAATTAAAAAATTTAAGGACATTTTCTATTTTCAATTATCACTGATTTAATTTATAAAAATAAACACTGTAAAAATAAATGTTGTTACTGTAGAGGTTTGATCTTTCTATCTGTCTGTCCATCTATTTATCCATCCATCTATATCCATCCATCTATATCCATCCATCTACTGAACAAAATTATAAACGCAACACTTTTGTTTTTGCCCCCATTTTTCATGAGCTGAACTCAAAGATCTAAGGCCCCGTCCACACTACTGCGTTTTCGTTTAAAAACGGAGACCTTTTGCTACGTTTGCACCTCCCGTCCACACTAAAAAGGCAAAAACGGAGACCCAAAACGGAGAAGTTTAGAAACGCTGCCAACCCGTTTTTCGTTTTGAATCTCCGGAGGGCGTTTTAGTCTGGACGGGTCAAAACGGAGGACTTTAGAAACGATGACGTAGTAGAGGCTCACGCTCGGCTCTATGATTGGGTGTCATCAGTCATGGCGTATATCTTTGCTAGCAGCTGTTGTGCAAGTAAATTCTGCATTTTACAATGCTATAACTGCCTACATGCGCCGGAGGCAAGCTATTATTCGAGCAATCTGTGACAATTCCCGTGTGCAGCGGCGGTATCGACCGTACATGGAGCGTCAGTTTTGGGTTAACCCTGGAAGAACTAGCGCATGGTGGGATAATTTTATCAAGGAAGTTGTGTTTACACCGGCACGCGCATGCCCAGTGTTGGTGAATGGTCACGTGATCCGCGTTTTCAGTCGTTTTAAAATTCAATTCAATTCTAATATGCAGCTAAAACGCTGGTGTGGACGGAGATCGTATTCGTTTTAATTCTCCGTTTCTAAACTAAAACGCAGTAGTGTGGGCGGGGCCTAAGACTTTTTCTATGTACACAAAAGGCCTATTTCTCTCAAATATTGTTCACAAATCTGTCTAAATATGTATTAGTGAGCACTTCTCATTTGCTGAGAGTATCCATCCACCTCACAGGTGTGGCATATCAAGATGCTGATTAGACAGCATGATTATTGCACAGGTGTGCCTTAGGCTGGCCACAATAAAGGCCCACTCTAAAATGTGCAGTTTTGCTGCATCTATCTCCATCTATCTCCATCTATCCATCTATCTCCATCTATCTCCATCTATCCATCTATCTCCATCTATCTCCATCTATCCATCAATCCATCTATATCCATCTATATCCATCTATCCATCTATATCCATCTCCATCTATCTCAATCTATCCATCTATATCCATCTATATCCATATCCATCTATCTCAATCTATCCATCCATCTACATCCATCTATCTCCATCTATCTCCATCTATCCATCTACATCCATCTATATCCATCTATATCCATATTCATCTATCTCAATCTATCCATCCATCCATCTACATCCATCTATCTCCATCTATCTCCATCTATCCATCCATCCATCTACATCCATCTACATCCATCTATCTCCATCTACCCATCTATATCCAACTATCTCCATCTATCCATCTATATCCATCTATATCCATATCATCTATATCCATCTATATCCATCTACCCATCTATATCCATCTATCTCCATCTATCTCCATCTATCCATCCATCCATCTATATACATCTATATCCATCTATCCATCTATATCCATCTCCATCTATCTCAATCTATCCATCTATATCCATCTATATCCATCTATATCCATATCCATCTATATCCATATCCATCTATCTCAATCTATCATCCATCCATCTACCCATCTATATCCATCTATCTCCATCTATCCATCCATCCATCTATATACATCTATATCCATCTATCCATCTATATCCATCTCCATCTATCTCAATCTATCCATCTATATCCATCTATATCCATCTATATCCATATCCATCTATCTCAATCTATCATCCATCCATCTACCCATCTATATCCATCTATCTCCATCTATCTCCATCTATCCATCTACATCCATATATCTATCTATATCCATATTCATCTATCTCAATCTATCCATCCATCTACATCCATCTATCTCCATCTATCCATCCATCCATCTACATCCATCTACATCCATCTATCTCCATCTACCCATCTATATCCAACTATCTCCATCTATCCATCTATATCCATCTATATCCATATCATCTATATCCATCTACCCATCTATATCCATCTACCCATCTATCTCCATCTATCTCCATCTATCCATCCATCCATCTATATACATCTATATCCATCTATCCATCTATATCCATCTCCATCTATCTCAATCTATCCATCTATATCCATCTATATCCATATCCATCTATCTCAATCTATCATCCATCCATCTACCATCTATATCCATCTATCTCCATCTATCCATCTACATCCATATATCTATCTATATCCATATTCATCTATCTCAATCTATCCATCCATCCATCTACATCCATCTACATCCATCTATCTCCATCTACCCATCTATATCCAACTATCTCCATCTATCCATCTATATCCATCTATATCCATATCATCTATATCCATCTACCCATCTATATCCATCTACCCATCTATATCCATCTATCTCAAACTACCCATCTATATCCATCTATATCATCTATATCCATCCATCTATATCCATTTATCCATCTATATCCATCCATCCATCCTCTATATCCATTATCCATCCATATCCATCTATTTCCATCATCTATCCATCTATAATATCCATCTATCCATCGTCCATTATCCATCTATCTGCCATTCATCCATCTATCCATACATACATCCATCTGTATCTATCTATCTATCTATCTATACATAGATCTATCCATCCATCTTTCCGTCCATCTGTCCATCCATCCGTCCATCCATCCATCCGTCCATCCATCCGTCCATCCGTCCATCCATCCATCCATCCATCCATCCATCTACCTTTTGAAACAACTTTCCATTTTGGCTAATGCCTGGTTTCTCAGGTTATTGCTTAGTAATAACCAATAGCCAAAAAGCTATTCAGGCCTTCTTTAGGCTACTGATGTAGGTAACGTAGCCTTTCTAAAATCTTGCCAACCGATAATACAGTAACTTAGTGTCATTTAACACAAATTAAATAAAGGTTTTGGCAAAAAATTATGAATTAGAAAAATAACTTTTACTAATAGCACAGGTCTGGATTTCTCAACATAATCTCGTATTTTCCATCTCAGTACTGTCCTGTTATCTGAATATCAAAATACTTTTCATATGTTTTCCCCTTGCTTGTTTCAAAGGCTCAGAAGAAGAAAAGAAACAGGTTATGCTGAAAAAAAAGTTGCAATGAGAAAGAAAAACAATTACCACGGAACTGAGGTCACTCTAATGGAGGAATAAAACACAAAAATAAACATTAGAGAAGTGAAGGTTACATGCACCAGAAAATGACAATGTCAGTTTTCTTCTTGAGGCAGCATAAACGTGAACAAAACAGTGAATTATGAATGAAACACACACACACTACTTACAAAAGGGATATCAAATGAAACAAATGAAAATGTATAAAATGGGATCTTAAAAAGCAGAGCCTCACTATAAATTATTTCAAAAGCTGCGAGGCAGTGCAGAGAGGAAGATAAACAGTATGACCATGGGAAATACTAGAGACTATAAGTGAGTCATTTGCTTTTGTATTTATTCTCTAAATATTAGGGGGAAAAACACATAGGAGCTCAAACTGGTAAATGTAAACTTACCTCAGCATTGTAGAATTTGGTCTTTACATCTAGAGGCTTGAGAACCTGGTTCAAAATAGAGTTAAAACTGAAGTTTGAGCTGCAGTTTGATCCTACTTCAACAGAATCCATATCAAATTGAATTTATCACACAACTCAAGACTGCTTTCAATGACCTAGCTTCAGTTCTTCAACTCTGCGGACTGTTTTCAGGATGTGTAAAGCAGCATGAGATCTCATGCTCCAGTTCAAATGTCAAGCTTTAGTGTAAATTAAAAGTCTCGGCTCTGTGCAAAATGGTTTGCGTAGAGCTGGCGTCCAATCACAGAGCAGGAGGAAATGAGCTCACCTGAAATTTGAAGAACTTTCTAAAGTACAGCTTCTCTCCAGTCTGAGTGGTGTAGCTGACAGCACAGACCAAGCTGGAATCAGAAGATCAGACACAAATATGGTGAGGACAACAGCGAGCTGTATACATCTCTTATTCTTGATGGATTTGATCTATTTATGGTAGAAATGTGAACATGCAACAGCATTTGCAACCAATTTTGCAACCGGGGGGGGGGGGGGGGGACGTAGAGACGTTTTTGCTTTTTAGCGGTGTGTTGGGGTTCCGGTACACCAGCCATGTCAACGAAACGAATGAATGAATGAAAATTAGCTCTTTGTAGAACTTAAAAAAAAGAAACTAAAAAGATGCTGCAGCCAATGAGCAGCCGGCGGGGGATTCTGGACGACTCAACCTCCACACACAGCTTTTAATGTTTTATCAGACAATAACTACTCAAGACTTTGCTTTAGTATAATTTTCGGGACAATTAGGGCCGGTTTCAGGACAACATCTTAGATTTCAGGACTTTCCAAAATTTTTCGGGAGTCTGGTCACCCTAATATACACACACACACAGACACTTATACACATATATATATATATAAAAATGTAACAAATACACGCATATATTATATAAAAAATCTTTTGTTAGATGCGATTAATCGTTTTTGAAAACACTATTTTTTAGATATTGTAGTATTTATTACAATTTTGAAATATCTTTTTAGTTTTCTTTATTTTACGTTTTTATTTTTATTTTCGTTTAAGTTATAGTAATTTTGTATTTAGTATTTGTAATTTGTATTTTCCATTCAGATCATTTTTATTTCAGTTTTAATTTTAGTGATTTTATCACTTCAACTTCAACTTATTTACTTATTAATATTTCAAAATTTTTAATCTATTTTTTAAGTTTAAGTTTTTCAAATAATATTTATATTTGATTTCATTTAATTTCAGCTTTATTTAAATTCCCGAAAACTACTTTTAATCGTTTTACTTTTTTGTTAACAACATTAGATTGTGGAGGATTCATTATATTAACGCTACCCAGCATTAAAAGACTGGGAATGTTTGGAGTGTGAAGTTACGCACATGTGTGTCCCGATCTCCTTAACTTCATGATGGATGACATCATCAATGCAGGACTCTGGCTTGAGCTCTGAAACGGCAGAGTTTGAAGCGGACAGATTTAACCTCTGGGAGCTGGTCTGCAGGTCTGCCTGCGAACAGAGACAATCGTGGGATAGTAGCGAGACACCAAAACCAACACAACTTCATTGGGCTTTTATTACTTCACCTGAGCCGTTACCTTTACGAGAATGTCTTTGACCACTTGGCTGCTGTCGTTGTGCACGCTGATGTAACTGGAGAAGGTCTCGCCAAGGAAAATATTTCTGTACGGGGAATGGTGAGAATGCATTTTCCGCATCTCTGGAAAGTTTTGGGATTCAAATGGGCATGTGGCACTTTCCACTTATAGGGCACAGAAAAAAGACCTGAGGTGCTTGATCTTCACCTCGTTTGGTTTGTGTGAGCATTTTACCAACAAAAATAAATAAAATTATGTTTTTTTTTCCTCAAAAATGTCAAAATTACCTGTGATTTAGGATGGGATTATAGATATTTGATGAGTTTAAAACTAGCTTATGAGAAGGGTTATTAGGTGAACCTAATAAAGTGGCTAGATAGATAGATAGATAGATAGATAGATAGATAGATAGATAGATAGATAGATAGATAGATAGATAGATAGATAGATAGATGACAGACAGATAGATGACAGACAGACAGACAGACAGACAGATAGATAGATAGATAGATAGATGACAGACAGACAGACAGATAGATAGATAGATAGATAGATAGATAGATGACAGACAGACAGACAGATAGATAGATAGATAGATAGATAGATAGATGACAGACAGACAGACAGACAGACAGACAGACAGACAGACAGACAGACAGACAGACAGATAGATAGATAGATAGATAGATAGATAGATAGATAGATAGATAGATAGATAGATAGATATCAATAATGATATAGATATAAACATAGATGAAAAACTCATGTGATACCAAAGTGTACCGTGTTTGTGGAAAGTGCCATGAACTCATTAATAAATCCTAAAATTTGAGGTCATTAAATCTATACATTACCCAAAATTCTGAGGCAGTGTGAGCATTTCCCCAAGGATGAGTGTTTCTGCCCCCTTTACAGTAGACGGGTCGTCTTTCATGAGTCGTATAAACAAATCACCTGCAGACATGTGATATGCAGAGCTGTAAAACCTCTTGACTGACATCTAAATCAACAGACTTTTATTTGTGCCTTAGTTATGTATAGTCAAGACTTTCCAGAAGGCCACACATGTTGGTCACAGGCCATGATTTACCAACACGTATGAATGACAAAACATAACAATGGTATACGAGTCATCAAATTATGAATAATAATAACAACCAAACAACACTATCTGCAAGCCGTGATTCAGCTGACTATTTATACAAATTAGAAGCATAACACGAGATGGTGTCTGATGAACTCCGTTCACTTCATGTTTGCAACATTACAATCTCATTCATGCAGATTAATGGGGGAACATATTTCAGCCACTTTTATATATAGAAGTGCTACTCAGAAGTGTCGTCGTGACACGCGGTCCTGGAGCTGGCGATCGCGTTTCAGAGCGCTGGGTAATGCGAAAGCACAGAGACTGGGCGGCTGATAATAGCTTTCAGAGAAACTCAGCAGTGGTTTCATGTGTTGCATTATAACAACAAATGTTTCAGGGTATTTACAGTGTTTTCCACTGGATTGAGTGAGACTGTGGCGGGTGGACCCTGGTCCCTCTAGGTGTAACATTTTAAAATTCAATTCATCAATCGGGTGCACTGGGGTCCTTCGGGTCCAAATGGATTATAAAAAATCCATGGATTATAAAAAACGGGTCCAGATTATAAAAAAATGTAAAAAATCATAGCTTCATCGGAATGGTCCGAAATTTGGTGACTTTGTTGGTACTTGGTATATGAACACCCAAAAAAATTGGGGACAGGATTTGAATAGTCTAAGTGGTTGTAAAAAAAAGTCACACTCAGGACCTTCAGGTCAAAATGTACCCCCATAGGAAATGAATGGGAAATTGGCAAAAATGTGACAATACAGAGTTTTTTTGTGCGTACAATCTACAAATCAGCCACGATCCAGAAAAAAAGCACACAACAGTGAAGGGGTGAATCTATAAAACATCAAGAGTGCAAAACAGACACATCCACACACACACACACACACACACACACACTTTTATACACATTCACACTAATAAATTCAGATTACAAAAATCTGTTTTGAATTTTTAAAAATCACAGCTTCATTGGAATGTTACGAAACTAGGTGACTTTTATGGTATTAGGTATGTGAACACACAAAAAATATTGAGGTCATGATCCAAGCATGCTAAGTGGTCGTCACACTTCTGCTCTTTGGTCAAAAATGACCCCCATAGGAAATGAATGGGAAATTGTCAAAAATATGAAAACACAGAGTTTTTTTGCATAAAAAAAAAAAAAAAAAAAAAAAAAAATAGTCTTTGAGAATCTGTTATTATATTTTAAAATCAACAACCTGAAAAAAAAAATTGCCAAATATGTGCAAAAATCACTAGAATTCGCAAGCCTTTCTACAGAGAGCTGTAAATCCACTAGTGGTAAAAATGTGCTATTGCGTGATAAAAATGCTCAGTGTGACCACCAGTTGGCACCCATCTCATTTCAAAAATTGCTTTCATGAGGCCTAGGCTTGACTCTAAAATGAAATACAGCTTTAATAAAAATAAAATAAAAATTATATATATATAAAAAATTTATATTATATTCAATGGGAAAAAATGGGTCATAATTATTGCATAAATATTAATTATAAATCATAAAATTACCTCAAAACACCAAAAAAGAAAAGAAAAAATATTATAAAAAACAAGTAAAAAAAAAAAATTATGATTTAATTTATATATATTAATCCCGCCCTCCTTTTGGACCCGAAGGTCCTGACTGTGACTGTTAAACGAAGGACCCCAGAGGGTTAAGAGCTCAAACGAAGAGCTCCAACCAGTGTCCAGTGTTCAAATCGAACAAAGAAATAAGTTGATGAACTGATGTGCACCTGAACTTTAAAGGGACTCAAACCTCTTTTTAGTTTTGATATAGTGTATATATAACTATATACTATATATATATGTGTGTGTTTATATATATATATATATATATATATATATATATATATATATATATATATAGCATTCATGCTGGTACAATTAGAATATAATAATAATATTTTTATTATTATTCCTATGACAGTTATAGCCATATATTTTAAAAGAAATGCACTGTAAAATAAATGTATTTTATTTTACTTTAAGCTACACTATTGAAATTACAATACTTTTGTCCTAATTTCTACAATTGCAAGAGATAAACCCTTGAGCTTTTATTTTGAAGGACACTGCAGTCGAGCTGGGTACCTCTGCTTTAGACAATCAATAATAATTAATTTGTGAATTATGAAATTAATTTCGTTCCCAGTGAATCAGTATCTGATTTCACAAAATGTGTGTATTCTTCAAATGTTTCCTGATTCGTGTGATTGGACTGTACCTGGAAGATCTCGGTCCTCACACGTCACCGGCATGTTTGTGAAGAGTGTAGGTTTGGTCAGCCGCATCACTGGAGGGAGAAACATAACATGAATCTTTACAATAATTCAGTATATCAAACACACATGATGTACAGTTAACTCTTGGAGGGTCTAGTTGCTTTTGTTTAGATGTATTTAAGGTTGACCAGTGTAACAGACAGTAACAGCTCATGTGTAGACACGAATCCACCATCAGTTCGCCATCTTAGTTTCTTGTGTAACTTTAAATGCTCAGTTGATCCAAAGACCAACACAGCCATGAAGTGATATTTACAATATAAGGCTAATAATATATATATATAGTTAGATGTCTTATTCCATGTATGCCCTGAATTCCTGAATTCACACCACTTTCATACAGCACCAAATGATGATCTTTTAATATTTCACTTGATAAGCATTGTGAAATTATTTCATGATCACAACACGCAATTTTGAGGGGAAAAAAAGTATAAATTGCAAAATGTAAAACTTGCAATTGCAAGAAAAAAATAAGAATTGTTAGATAAAAAGTCACAATTAAGTTTTACATGTTTTATTCCATGGTGGAACAAGCTTCAATATCGGTAAATTAGACCAAAACATTTTTTGAACATTTTTTACTTCCTCAGAATGGTATGAAACTTGGAGACTTTTGTGGCACTTGATGTATGAACACACACACACACACACACACACACGATTACAAAAGGCTAAATAGTCACACTTTTGATCTTAGCATTCAAAAATGACCAACATAGGAAATTAATGGGGAAAAAAGTAAAACATGAAAATAAAGAGCAATTTCTTCTTTTGCGATCCGAAATAAAAAGGTAATCAGGTTGAATGATTATTTACAGAGTTTAGTAACACTTTACCATAGACAAGTTGTGAAGAGGTAAATAAACCACCAGCTATGAGAGAGAGAGAGAGAGAGAGAGAGAGAGAGAGAGAGAGAGAGAGAGAGAGAGAGAGAGAGAGAGAGAGAGAGTGTGTGTGTGTGTGTGTGTGTGTGTGTGTGTGTGTGTGTGAGAGAGAGAGAGAGAGAGAGAGAGAGAGAGAGAGAGAGAGAGAGAGAGAGAGAGAGAGAGAGAGAGAGAGAGTGTAAAGCATGGCTGGTGTGTCGGGGCCTCAAACCTGAATTTGCTGAGGGCCCTGTTTCTATTAAATAATGTATTAACTGAAAATAATATTTTTATATGTTATTATTATTATATGGTGTATAATTTAGAAGTAAATATAGTCTTGTGACATGAAATCCCCTCAAAATACAAAAAAAAAAGAATAAATATTATTGAAACAAACTTCATTCATTTTGTAAATTTTTTTTGCGGTATACTTAGTCTGTTTTGATCGCCAAGTGTGATCTGATAAAATAAATGCAAATATTCTTAATGATTCCAAAAGAAAGGCTTCATTTTCTTTATGCAAAACATAAAGTCTTGTTGTCCTACTTGCACACGTCCTGAAGCGCAATATCACACTGCATTGAGTCCTTCTGTTCTCTACCTAAAGCAGCTCAGTCTGACTATTGAGCACAAGCTAGATTTAATCCGTTTAATACGCTCTCTGTTTTAAAACACACGTTATACCAGTTTCAGTAGTTACACTTTCCCATAGACAAGTTGTGAAGAGGTAAATAAACCACCAGCTATGAGAGAGAGAGAGAGAGAGAGAGAGAGAGAGGGAGAGAGAGAGAGAGAG